>NC_051064.1:54355375-54714227 GCF_004664715.2 Peromyscus leucopus | reverse complement strand
AGAAGAGAATTAGAGAGCAAAAATGATTGAGAGACTGGTACCTGACAACCTCCCAAATGCAGTGGGAAGCTCACAGAAGGCTGAGTGCACCCTAAGAAGGACAAATTCCAAGAAATTTCACCCTAGACATCATAATCAAGCTGATGGATAAGGATAAGATGACTGACTGCTTATAGGGAGATAATAATCACAGAGAAGACGGCTGACGTTTCTCCAGAAACAATGAGGTCACTCAGCCACCCCACAGCCTCATCCTACTCCATTATTCTGCCTGGCCTGGCCTGCTGAAGTAGCTTTAATTGACCTTGATTTCGTCCATTAACCTCTAGGGTCTCTTTTCAACAAATTAAGTGACCCTTGTAAGCAGCCTGGTTGGTATTCTGTAGAACTTTCTCAAGCCTTTCCATCCCACTCAGAAACAAGGATCAGATGTGGTAGAGCATCTCTCCAAGTCTTGCCTCCTTACCTCTCTGACCTCATTTCTCACTGTCTCTGGGGCTCACCCACACTCTCCAGCCACATCTTGCTCTGTGCCTTTGCTTAATTTCTCCACAAGACCCTGGCTCGGGTTCTTTGCACAGTCCTTCCTCTCCTTGGTGAAAGAAAATTGATTACAGTCTTGGCCAGAACAAGAGGGAGAAAGGTCTTCGCTCTCTATCGTTTGCAGAACGTCCGATGCCCTCTTCTGGCCTTTGTGTGAAGAGAAGAATCACATACATGGGGAGACTCACATACATGGACACACACACATACACACACATTTATTTAAAAAAGAAGGTGGAACAAAAGCCAGAGGATGTGCATATATAGATTGAGCTGTGAGGCAATTACAGGAACTGTGAGAAATCTTCCCTGGGAGTTGCTGTTCCTCTGGCTTTCTTCATTCTAGTGTAGAATTTCTTAGATCAGTTCTAATTGTTCAGGGTTCATGTTATACACATTGGTCAGGGCATGACGTGTGTGTGTGTGGTGTGTGTATAACAAAAGACATGGCATGGAAGAATGCTTCCATCAGTCAGACACAGCCCTTCACGTCCTTATCAGTCTCCAATGATATGATTCCTCTAGTGTGGGAAGAGAAGTCCAGAGGAGAATAAGGGGTTTGCTGGTGAGGGATGCACCAGGTGGGTCACAGAAACCCTAAGAAGGAGATCTGGGCCTCATTTGCTATGTGGGACTCAAGGAAGTGGCAGACCTTAGGACATTTCTCTGCGCACGGCACCTGAGGGCAGCTTCCAGGGTGTGTTTTTCCTTGCTCCCCACAGAAGAGCCGATGGGCGTTTTCTATGCCCCTCACAAAGGGCAATGTAAAAGTTTAGCAAGCCAAGATCCTGAAGAGCCCTCAAGTTCAGAAAGGAGGGAAGCCCAGAGCTTGTGTGTCGTGGCTGGCACAGCTGGAAGCCAGATGAGAGCGCAGGTGTCAACAGCCGCTGACAGTGGCAGCTGAGGACCAGATGTCCTGCCTTGTCCCAGGCCACTGCTGGCGTTGGCTCTATAAAAATTCTTTCAAAACCGGGGAAGATGTTTGAGAGTGCCTTGACTAAATTAGGATCTCCTGAACTGAGGTTAAGTTTTAATCAATCACTGGGAACGGGATGTGCAGAGGCAATTGTTTATCCATTAAAGATCAGAGCATACCGTCTAAAACTTGTTGCTAGGAAGCAGCTTCCTAGCCAGGCACAATATTTTCCAGTTGTGCATCATGCTTACTATTAGTTTAATAACTGGGAATGTGGGCCTTGGAGAACAAAGCCTGCCTGTTGCCTTGGAGCAGAACCAGCATAACTGAGGCCTGTTAACTCTTCTAGTGAACTCCCAAGACAGGAAAAGTCTTTCCCCACAGCATCCAACACTAACGTATTATAAAATTCACTCTCCGACCTGAGATGCCTGGACACTATTCTGCCAGCCTCCAAAGAGCTCTCCAAAGACGTGAAGACGGACACCTGGACTTCTTCCTGTCCACTACTCCCTTTGCCTATTCATTTCTACGACATTCAGACTTACGCTACTTCAGGGGCTGGGGAAAGGACTCGGTGGTTAAGAGCATACACTGCTGCTCTTGGAGAGGACTCAAGTTTGTACCTGGCACTCATGTCTCACAACTGTTTATAGCTCCAGCTCCAGGGGATCTGGTGCCCTCTTCTGGCATCTCTAGACATCTGCACTCACTGCACACATCTCCACCCCCCTGCCCCCCTCCACACACATACACATAGTTACAAACATTTTTTGTTGTGTTTTTTTGGGGTTTGCTTTTTGTTTCTGTGTTTCAGACAGGGTCTCACTATTCTGTCATGGCTGTCCTGGAACTCATTATGTAGACCAGGCTGGTTTCAAACTCACAGAGATCAGCCTACCTCTGCCTCTGGAGTGCTGGGATTAAAGGTGTGCACCACCACACCTGACCTTTAAAAACATTTTAAGACAACTTTAATTTTAGGGCTGAGATATGAGTATTAGAGAATTTGCCTAGCATGCAGCTCTGGGTTCCTCTCCAGTACTGAAAAAAAAAAAAAAAGTATGTTATTTATTAGCAATAGAATCCACATACAGGCAAGAGTCTGAGACAGGATCTGACTGTGAAGCAGAGGCTGGCCTAGAACTTGATCCTTCAGCTTCCTGTGTACTGAGAGTCCAGGCATGTGCCACCATGCCAGGCTGGATTTATGTTATGATTTCAAACTTGGCGGTGAAGAGATGGCTCAGAGGTTAAGAGCACTGGTTGCTCTTCCAGAGGACCAGAGTTCAATCCCAAGCATCTACATGGTGGTTCTCAACCACCTGTAATTCCAGTTCCAGGGATCTAACGTCCTTTTCTCTGGCCTCCTCTCCACCTGAGCACACACGGGGAGCAACAGATATATGTGCAGGCAAAAATATCCATACATGTAAAATAAAATAAAAAACCAAATTAAGAAGTTCAAACAGTTCGAAGACAAGAAAGGAGAATTCCAAGGCAATAAGTAAGCTTTGGATGAATGGAAAACGACATTTGGAATTACAAATGACTAAAGCAGCCACGCAAGGTTGAACTTTCAAAGTGTTCCTGTATTTGGTTTTGTTTTGTTGATCCACACACAGGAATAGTTTGCAAAGGGTCATGCTTTGTTTTCAATAGCTTCATTTTTTGCAACCTCAACAACTTAATTAAGACAGCATGGGGTAAAAAAGCACTGTGAAATTTTTGACCCAAGATTGATTCATGCCCATATTGCCAGAATTTGGGAAGTTGAAGCAGGAGGAGTACCAGGATTTTGAGGACACCCTGGGCTACAAAGTAAGTTCTAGGTCAGCCTGGACTAGAGTGAGAGCCTATTTCAAACAGCAGCAAAGACTGATTTATGAAAACTTTTGTGCACACAAATCCCAGCATATGCGGAGAGACATAGAGCAGAAAAGTGTATTCATAATTGCAAAACTTGGAACCAAGAAGACATCATTTGATAAGCAAACATATAAATAAACTATGGTTGACCTAGGGTATGGAATACGGCACTGAAAAGGAATGAGCTACCAATCATGAAAAGGAAATGTAAATGTATAGCGTTAATGTAAGAAGTCAGTTTGAAAGGGACACAAGTTGTATGATTCTGATTATTTGCCTTTTTTTATAGGGTAAACTTCAGAGACACTGAAAAGATTAGTGGTTTCCAGGGTCAGGGAAAGAAGGAATAAATAGGCCCACATAGAGGAGATTTAGGGTGGTAGGACTGTTCTGTAATGTATTCGAGTGTTCAAGACATCACTATACCTTTATGGAAGCTCCCAGTATGCATGACACCAACAGTGAGGCCTCTTGTGAGCTGTGGACTCTGTTAAGAATGTGCCAGTGTAGCCTATCAGCTGTGATGGATGTACCATTCTGGAACAGGATACTGATTGTGGGGAGCATCGTGTGTATGGGGAATCTCTATTCTTTCTGCCCAATTTTCCTGTGGAAGCAAAGCTTCTCGAAAACTTTCCTATTAAGAAAAAAGTCAGTTAAACAAAAACTATTAAACACACAGTAATATATGATAAGTGCCAAATCTCTTTACTATAGATGTAAAGCAGAGGAGCAGCAGTTAAAACTTAGGGTTTGTGAGGGCTATTTTTTATGTCCATCTTTGTCACAAGCTAGAGTCCATGTGAGAGGAGGGGAGCTTCAGTTTAGAAAATGCCCCCATAAGATCTGGCTGTAGGCAAGCCTGTAGGGCATTTTCTTAGTCATTGATGCCAGAGGGCCCAGACCAGTGTGCTGACTGGGGCTGGTGGTCCTGGGTTCTGTAAGAAAGCAGCGCTGAGCAAGTCATGAGGAGCAAAGCCAGTAAGCAGCACCCTTCCATGGCCTCTGTACTAGCTCCTGCCTCCAGGTTCCTGCCTGTGTGAGTTCCTGTTCTGACTTACTTCAGTGATGAACAGTGATGTGGAAGTGTAAGCCAAATAAACCCTTTCCTCCCTCCAAAAGCTGCTTTTGGTCATGGTGTTTTGTCACAATAAAATTTAAGACAGGGTTTAACCTGGTGCCACCATAGACACAAGTAGTTACTGTTCCGCTTGTTATTGTGATAACCCCAGCCTTTCAGCACATAACTGAGAACAGTGCATGGGTGTGCTCCCTTGAATAATTTGTAAGAGTGATATTCTTAGGCTTGGCTTTCCAAATCAAAGGTCCAGAAAGATAAAATAAATGTCCAGAGATGACAGGGAAAGATTTATCCCAAGGTCCCTACAAACGTGAATCAATTTGACAACATGATTCCTCATGGAATGATAGTGTTTAGTATTTAAAAAACTAAAACATAAGATATTTACATGAGTCCATAATACATATTAAATATCCTTTGGAGAATATCTGTCTCTATGTGTAGTAATACTTCTAAGTAAGTGAATGCTAGACAAGCACCCTACCACATTGCCAGTGCTAGTTATCTGGTATTTTAAATTGCCCCAAAGATGACTGAACTGTATACATTGCTAGTGAAGAGTAATTGAACAGGACCCATTGAAGATAACGTTAGATTCTTCCTATTAGATTTGAATTTACTTGGAAAATGACTATTCCTCAGCCACTGGTGTTTAAAGGCTCATCAGGCCAGGGGTAATGGCACATGTCTTTAATCCCTGTAGGTAGAGTTTTCCCGTCCCAGGAGCCACTTCCAAATTACCACACAGAGGCTTATATTAATTGTAAATGCTCAGATGATAGCTCAGGCTTATTACTAACTAGCTCTTACATTTTTAAGTTAATCCATATTCCTTAATTACAATCTGCCACATGGTGGTACCTTTATTAGCATGGCATATTCATCTCCTGCTCCCTCTGCATCTGACTGCTGACTTCTCTGACTCTGTCCTTCTCCTTCCCAGAATTCTCAATTTGGCTTTCCTGCCTAACCTTATTCTGTTCAGCTTTTGGCCAGTCAGCTTGTTTGTTAAACCAATCACAACAACAAATCTTCACAGTAAAAAAGGGATTATTCCATAGCATTTGCCCCTTTTTGTCTAATTAAAAAGGAAGGTTTTAACTTTATCATAGTAAGATTATATACAACAAAGACAGTTTTCAAGTAAGAATTACAGTTATAATATCTAGTCTATTTGTACTTGGCAAAAATAGAGAAAATATTTTATTATCTGTTTTATCTTTGTGAGTCTAACATTTTGTACTTAATTTGCCTTCTATCATAACTAAGGAAAACTATAACTATCTAGTCTTCACCTCTATCAAAGACCCAGAAGGATAAAATGTTACTTAATGACAGGGACCTCAGGCCACCTGGACAACCACCCAAAGTTCCTTTGCAATGTTGGGGCTTCCAACTCTGGCCTACAGGTCTAGCATATCTGACAGACTTTTATGTTGAAGCAGGGAATTTTGAAGGACTGTCCTACCTTGTCTTGGCAAAGTTTGGCAATCACCTTTCTTGTATTCTGCTGGTCCAATTTGGACAGTATCTTTCAACAATTGAGGCAGTTTCTTAGCCCACATGGCTAGCTTTCACCATAAAGAAAACAAACCCTATACATAGTTCCTTAGATGCCCATCATCTTCTCTGAAGTAGATTGTTGTGCTAGGAGGAACAGATGTGTCTCACTGTCATGAAAAGCCTTAGGTTGTTAAACATATTAATTGCATATTCTGTAAGTCTTTGAAGACCATCTATCTATCTAGATATATCTGTGTATGACCTTGAAAACATATGTAACATCACTATAGGTTTGACTATTATAGATGACTAACTACTAACCTGTATTTCTTTTCCTTTTTTTTTTTTTTTTTGGTTTTTCGAGACAGGGTTTCTCTGTGTAGCTTTGCGCCTTTCCTGGAACTCACTTGGTAGCCCAGGCTGGCCTCGAACTCACAGAGATCCACCTGGCTCTGTCTCCCGAGTGCTGGGATTAAAGGCGTGCGCCACCACCGCCTGGCAAGAAAATGTGGTACATATACATAATGGAGTACTACTCAGCAGAGAAAAACAATGACATCATGAAATTTTCAGGCAAATGGATGAAACTAGAAAATATCATCCTGAGTGAGGTAACCCAAACCCAGAAGGACAAATATGGTATGTACTCACTCATAAGTGGATTCTAGATATAAGCAAAGAACAATCAGACTGCAACCCACAGAACCAGGGAGGCTACATAGCAGGGGGGACCCTAGGATGACTGTGGCTTATAATAAGTTTTGGTTTTACCCAATCACTGGACAAGCTTTAGTGAAACATTTCACTATTAGGATAAGAATCTGCCATAAATTAAACAGTGAAGGGGAAGATGATTAGGAATCTCACTTAAGTAAAACATAGCTCTCTGAATAGATGAAGATAGGTCTCTTCTGTATCCCAGAATCTAATCAATATTTATATGTATAATTCAACTATCATTTGGCTTAAAAGGGCTTATTGGGAAATGTTATCATTTATACCATTTTCTACAGAGAAAATATTTTACTGTTTAAAATAACCTGAACTTTTAAATTATAACCTGTTTTTATGTCCAAGAAAAATAAAATAAAATAAAACAAAAAAAACCCCAAAATAGTTGTTTTTGGGATTAAAGTAGATTTGATAATCTACCATTTTATCTCATCATTTCTATATCATATCCCCCTTTTTGCCTTTAGAAAGATATCTTTGAATTTAACTTTTTTGTTTAGCTCTTTTCCTGATCATGACCAATAATGACTTGTAACCAACCCCTCTTAAATGATAATAAATATCCACAACCCATTTTTTGGTCATGTGGGCATAATTCTCTAGACTACTTCCTGTTGACTGGGAGTGCTGGTAATCTTTGGACCCTGAGAAAATTTAGGATAATTGTTAAGTCTTGGCTGTAGTATTCCGTGAGGCTGGATCATCTCAGTCAGCAGTCTGGAAGCTGTTCTGGATGTTGGATCACCTGGGTCATTCATTTTGATATATGCCTGGTCTCCTTGTTCTGAAAATACATATACTTTTAAAGGTAACATACATATCTGCATTAATACAAGTATAGACTGTATATTGTACATAAGTTAGCCAAAGATGATTTTTTTGTTGTGTCTAAGCCGGTAAAATATACATCACATGTCTTGTACTTCTTCGAGATTTATTTTTTTATGTTTGTAATGAGAATTTCAGGGTGTCTTTCTCAATCAAACCTGATTTTCTTTAACCCAGAATGAATCCACAGCTTCTCATTTCCTGTGGAAACAAAACCATAACCTCTCCCCCAAAGTTGTCATCTTTTGACTTAAATTTTGAAGTCAAGATATCTTTAAAATATATAGATTTGTTGAATCTAGCAGTTTTTATAATCCAGTGTCTCTTAGCAGCCAAAAGCTTTCAAAGATAACACAATAGCATACAGGTTCCAGACTCTCTGTGTGTTTCCCATCTTTACATGGCTTATTATACTTTTTTATGACTCTATTTCTTTTTTAAGGACTTTGTCTACCCCTTTCTTTTCTCTCCTAAGCCTATGTATGTTTTTAAACACACTGTCACCTGCTTAGAGGTTTTTTTTTTTTCCTCCGTCTAAATCTATCTTCACTGTGTGTCTGTAACCTTCTCTGTCTGCATGAACAAAACCCCCAAACCTGCCATGCAGCATGCTGGCAGAGCTCTCAAGCCCTCAGGCAGTGGCTAGGAGACGCCTCTCTGTACTGCAGCCCGTGTTGGAGACTTCAGGAACCTGCCCTGCTGCTTAGCTCATGGTGGTTGGCAGCTGGCTCCATCTCCCAGGCAGCTGTTGGGAGATGTGGCTGGCATGAGACAGTGAGACTAGAAATCTGCCCCTGGCTCTGTTTATGTGTGTTTAAAACCCTTTTAAGGATTTTTTAGGTCTTATGTGGATCTATGCTGGATGGTGGGTGCCACTTGTAGGCGGAGTTTTTCTGTCCTGACTGCCTGCTTCCAAATAACCACCAGCCACTTCCCAAATAACTGACTTGGGAACTTAATATTGTAAATGTTCCGTTGATAGCTCAGGCTCATTATTAGCTAACTCTTACATTTAAATTAACCCATATTTCTTATCTATATTTTGCTGCATGGCTCAAGTCTTGTTACCTACTTTTCTACACATCCTGCTTCCTCGGTGGCTGGCTAGTGTCTCTTCTGGCTCTGTCCTTCTTTTTCCCATTATTCTCCTAGTTTGGTTGTCCTGCCTAACCTCATTCTGTTCAGCTATTAGCCAGTCAGCTTGTTTTTTAAACCAATCACAGCAACAAATCTTTACAGTGTACAAAGGGATTATTCCACAGCAAATCCCAGCACTCAGGAGTCAGAGTCAGACAGATCTCTGTGAGTGGAGGGACACCATGGTTGACAGCATGTTCTAGGACAGCTAGGGCCTCACAGTGACCCTGTCCCATAAGTAAATAAATAAATAAATAAATAAATAAATAAATAAAGTAGTATTTAAGAAGTCAGACACAAATGGGGCCTTACAAACCTCCCTCTGGTAGAAATTTCACTCTTGTTATAAAACAACCTGCTTGCCCTGCCTGCTTACCTCAGAGATCCTCTCTCTATCCCAAGAGTGAGCCACACTGTCTTCCACAGCTGGCACAAGCATGTCATTCTGCTCTCCTGGTAATCGTGACATTTAGCTGTAATCCACTTGAATTTTATGGCAGCATATGGTGTGATGAACGGTTCAAAGGCAAACCATCCAATCGAATACAGTTGCTGTTCTACTATACCAAGTAGTGTTCGTCTTTATGCTATTAATTCTGATCTGTCGTGTATATTGCATCATTACATTTTTTAGTTTATTTCTGGTATTGATATCACTGATATCACAAAACTTTTTTTCTAGCTTTTCTCTCTCTCTCTCTCTCTCTCTCTCTCTCTCTCTCTCTCTCTCTCTCTCTCTCTCTCTCTCTCTTCTGACAGTATCTCACATAGTCCAGGCTACTTTCAAACTCACTATGAAGCTAAGGATGACCTTGAACTCTTGGCCTTCCTGCCTCCACATCCTTGGTGCTGAGATTACAGACCTGAGCCACCAAATCCAGCTGTGATTTTACAAAACTTTTAAATTACAAAACTTTTAAACACGAGTGGTTCAGAAATTGTTACTTTGTAAATAAATTCGAATCTGATGGGAAGACTCTGACACTGTTAAACTTCTGAGGACTTTTATGCTTCCCCTCTCCTCGCTGGTAACTTGTGGGATTCAGTAGTCCCGGGAAGGATTTAAAGCACCAAGCACTAGGACTCGGGTGTAGTTGAACAATAGAATGTCTGCCTAGCGTGCGTGCGTGTGAGGCCTGGCTTCCACTCCCAGAACCACAAAAATAAATAAACGAACAAACAAACAAATAAATACATACATACATACATACCAAGGAAGTGTTTATCAGGCCAGATTTCTTCTCATTCCTTCCTCAAATCACGGAATTCAAATCTTTGAGGGGTAGAGCCTAGGATATGAGCAGTTAAGAAATTCTCTGGGGTCTGGAGGGATAGCTCAGTGGTCAAGAAGGAATCCTATTTGTGCCGGCTAGTTTTTATGTCATCTGAGAGGAGGGAGGCTCAGCTGGAAAAATGCCTCCATAAGATCAGGCTATAAAGCTGGGCGGTGGTGGCTCACGCCAGAGCCAGGTGGATCTCTGTGAGTTTGAGGCCAGCCTGGGCTACAGAGTGAGTTCCAGAAAAGGCGCAAAGCTACACAGAGAAACCCTGTCTTGAAAAACTGCCCACCCCCCCCCCCCCAAAAAAAAAAAGATCGGGCTATAGTTAAGCTTGTAGGGCATTTTCTTAATTAGTGACTGATGTGGGAGAGCCTATTCCATTGTGGGTGATGCCACCCTGAAGCTGAAGTCCTGGGTGCTGTCTCTCCAGCCCTTAAAATAAGAAAACAGGAGGAGCAAGTCCGTAAGCACAAAGGTGTGTGCCTTTGTAGCCTCTGCATCAGAGGGGCACATACATACACAACAGACATACATATAATTAAACAATAAAATAAATCTTAAAATTTTTTATGTGCATAAGTGTTTTGCCTACATGTATGTCTGTGTATCACATGTGTGCCTAGTGATGAGGAGGCCAGAGAGGATGTGGAATCTCCTGGGACGGGAGTTATAGACAGTTGTGAGCTGCCATGTGGGTGCTGGGAACTGAAGCCTAGTACTCTGGAAGGGTGGCCAGTGCTCTTAGTCACTGAGCCATCCCTCCAGCCCCTAAAGCTTGTTTTCAAAAAAGAAATTCTTCGGTTTGTTACATTTGTGAGCCTGCATCTTAGGGATTAGAATCATTTGTACTGAGTTTCTTCCTCCCAAATCTCTGGCCAATCTCTCTGTCTTCCTTTTTCTGGGTAGGTTTTGGAGATTTTGGGGGACAGTATCTCATATAACCCAAGGCTTGAACTCGATATGCAATTGAGGCTAGTCTTGAACACCTGATCCTTCTGCCTCCACCTCCTTAGTGCTGAGATCACAGGTATACACCTTACATCATACTCTGTGACAGTCTTAAATTCTTTTTGAGACAGGTTCCAGCTCAGGCTGGCCTCACTGTAGCCCAGGCTGGCCCAGAACTCATTGTGCTCTCCCTGATTTAGCCTCTGTAGTGATTAGATACAATCATAATCATCACCCCAGCTTCAGGTTTTTCCTGGTTTGATGCCTCACACCTGTGTAGGTATATGCACAGCAGATGGATGGTTTGGGGAAGTTGCTTCCATCTCCTGACTTTTCTAAACTCACATGAATGATAATAGTTTCCTGGCCAATATCTGGGCATGTGTGCCGGCTAGTCTTATATCAACTGGACACAAGCTAGGGGTATCTGAGAGAAGGGAACCTCAATTGAGAAAATGCCCCCCTAAGATCCATCTGTAAGACATTTTCTTTCTTTCTTTTTTTTTGTTTTTTATTGTTGTTTTTTTTTTTTTTTTTTTTTCAGTCAAGGTTTCTCTGCGTAGTTTTGGTGCCTGTCCTGGATTTCGCTCTGTAGACCAGGTTGTCCTCGAACTCACAGAGACCCGCCTGACTCTGCCTCCCAAGTGCTGGGATTAAAGACGTGTGCCACCACCACTCAGCTCATTTTCTTAATTAATGATTAGTGGAGGTGCCCTCCCTGGGCTGGTGGTCCTGGGTTCTACAAGGAAGCAGGCTGAGCAAGCCAGGGGGAGCAAGCCAGCAAGCAGCACCCCTCCATGGGCTCTGCATCAGCTCCTGCCTCCAGGTTCCTGCCCATTTGAGTTCCTGTCCTGACTTCCTTCAGTGATAAACAGCGATATGGAAGTGTAAGCCAACTAAACCCTGTCCCCCCCAGCTTGCTTTTAGTTCTGGTGTTTATCCCAGCAATAGAAACCCTGACTGAGACAGCACACGAGGAATGTGTTTCCTGCAACAGTTGCCATATGCTTCTTCCTCTGCTTCGTCTCTTATTTTGTGCTTGACTATGGTTTATATCATTTGCACTTGGCCGTCTTTTAGAAGTAGTTGAGGTAAGAATTAGGGTAGAGTCAGGGTAGTCTTAAAGGAATTAATTAATAAAAAGATTGTATAGGGGCCAGGGATGTGGCTGGCTTGGTAGAGCGCTTCCCCTAGGCCCCACGAAGCCCTGTTTTTAGTCCCTGCATAAACTGGGTATGGTCATAGAACCCTGTAATCTCAGCATTTAGAAGGAGGTGGATCAGAAGTTCCCGGGACATCTTTGGTTACATAACAAATTTGAGTCTAGCTTGTGATCACAATGACCTTCCCACAATTGTACATAACCAGTTAGAAAAGAAATTAGAATTGAAAAGTGAAGTTGCTTATTTTATTTGTAAATCAACTCTTTTAGGTATAAATTGCATGAAAAAAGAGCATTTTGGAGCTGGAGAGATGGCTCAGAGATTAAGAGCACCAGCTGTTCTTACAGAGGGCCCAGGTTCGGTCCTCAGCACCTACATGGCAGCTCACAACTGTCTGTAACTCCAATTCCAGGGGATCTGGCCCTCGAATCTTCTGGTCTCTGAGGGTGCTAGGCACACATGTGGTGTACAAACATACATGTAAGCAAAACACCCATGCACATGTTATTTAAAAATATTTTTAAATTTATTGATTTTATGTCTGAAGTTTTGCTTTTGTGTGTGTATGTGCACTGTGTTCATGCCTGGTGCCTGCAGAAGTAGAAAGAGGGCACTGAATCCCCTGGAACTGGAGTTACAGATTGTTGTGAGCATCCGTGTGGATGCTGATATCTAACCTTGACCTTCTACAAGAGTAGCAAGTGCTCTTAACTACTGAACCATCTCTACAGCCTTCTATACACATTGATAAATTATTAATTAATTAATCAGTAGACCATTCTATAGCACCTTTTTGTTGGTTTCGTTTTTGTGTTTTGAGATAGAGTTTCTCTGTATAGCTTTGGAGCCTTTCCTGGAACTCACTCTGTAGACCAGGCTGACCTCGAACTTGCAGAGGTCCACCTGCCTCTGCCTCCCAAATGCTGGGATTAAAGGTGCATGCACCACCACCGTCCGGCTAAGTAGACCATTCTAAGGTACAATTCTCCAGGTCTTAAGAAATAAGTATACAAAAGCCAAGATACGAGACACTCCTGCTATTCTCCAAAGCTTCCTGCGGTCCTGCAGCAGTCAGCCCGGCTCCAGACAGCAGCATCAGGGCTTCCTGCTCCTGTGCCTTGGTTGTGACTTCTTAGGTTCCAGTCACACTATGCACTGTTGTGTGTCTGGCTTCTTTCACTTAGTGTAATATCCTTGAGAGAATCTCATTTTACAGCCTGTTTGGATAGTTTCATCAGTTCTTTTGCTAAGTAGCATTCCGCTCCATGGACAGCCAACTTAAACAGTGTGTGTGTGTGTGTGTGTGTGTGTGTGTGTGTGTGTGTTTGAGTATATATGTGTGTGAGTGTGTGTTTGTATGTGTGTGAGTGTGTTTGTGTGTGTGAATGTGTGTATATGTGTTTGTGTGTGTGCTTGTGTTTGTGTATGTGTGTGTTTGTGTATGTGTGTGCTTGTGTTTGTGTATGTGTGTGTTTGTGTATGTGTGCTTGTGTTTGTGTATGTGTGCTTGTGTTTGTGTATGTGTGCTTGTGTTTGTGTGTGTGTTTGAGTATATATGTGTGTGAGTGTGTGTGTTTGTATGTGTGTGTGTTTGTGTTTGTGTATGTGTGCTTGTGTTTGTGTGTGTGTGTGTGTGTGTGTGTGTGTGTGTGAGAGAGAGAGAGAGAGAGAGAGAGAGAGAGAGAGAGAGAGAGAGAGAGAGACTGGGAGCTCATATGGTAGGATAACAATTGGTAGAAGTTGTCTTCCCTTTCTCCCACGTGAGTCCCAGGGATTGAACTCAGGCTGTCAAGCTTGGCATCAAGCGTCTTTGCCCACTGAGCCATCTCACCGGTCCCCAGTATGTTTTTTGAGAAGGAATCTCACACTGGTCCAGACTGGCTTCAAACTCATGACTTTCCCTGTAAGTTCAGCTTCCTGGATGCTAGGGGCACAGAGCGTCCACCCATGCCCAGTCTCTTTGGACCTACCTATGGGCATTTGATTATTTTCAGCCATGGCTGTTATGACTGAAGATTCTCTGCGCCTTTGTTCCTGAGTATGTGTGAGGACACGCTTGGCCGTTTCTGTTGGCTGAGTACTCACGTCGGTGTACCTGGGCATTTTAATTTACAGAAGTGCCTGGATGATGGCACACCGATTGCCAATGCTATTGAAGGATGCTTTTTATTACTTGATTTCCCAAGAGGAAGGCACCACACTACCCACTGCCAGCGATGGGGTGAGGGGCAAGAGAGCACCAAGGCTGGGTCAGGAGTCAGAAGCAGGAGTGGGGGGGGATCACCAGACTGTATTAGGGCTTTTGTGGTCCATACAATTCAAAGCAGTACAGGATAATGGCTCAGGACAGGCTCATGGACTGACATTTGTGAGGGGGTATTAGGAGGCTCAGTAATTCAAGGCCAGCCTCAGCTACGGAGCAAGTTTGAAGGCAGCCTAGACCCATATGAGACCCTGCCTCAAAAACCCGTAAACCAAACCTAAACAAATACAAACAACACAACAAAACCTCCTTTCGCCCTCAGAAAGCCTATTGTGTAGTGCTAGTGTCCTCATACACTCAAGAGAAAAACAATGGTTTATTTGAGGCAAGATCTACCCACCCTAAAGAGTGAACAAAACCCGTTGTTCATTGACTGAACAGGGGGAGCTACTGGACAACGTGATTTGAGAAACATAAACCAGCCCGGTGAGAGAGTTATTGTGTGGCAGTGTGGACACCAGACTCCGTGCAGAGAGATGGTAGATGCTTGAATCTTTTAAAATGTAAGTAAAAGATCCCAGGAGGCCCCACACACAGCAAAATCTGGATCTAGATCCCAAAGCTTTGGGGCTTGGCACACGGTAGGAAACGTCCACCTGGGAGTGTCTTCCCTGGCTCTCTCCACCACCCTTTGAGTGCTGCAGGCGGAGCAGGATGGGCACTGACCGGACACGTACTAGAGATGTAGAATCTTGGATCCCACCCATGTCAGATTCACCGAGACCCGATCTGGGTTTGCACAAGGTCCTCCGAGTTTGAGATGCTGATAAAAGGAGCTTGCAGGATTCCCGGCCGGCAACTTTCAAAATGTCCACCAGGTGGCAGGTTTGCAGCAGGCAACCCTTAGCTGGCGCCAAAGCTCCTTGCAATCGTGGAATTGGTGTGAACATGCCCTTGAACTTCTGGGAAACCAATGAGATGGGGATGTGCACAGGAAACCCTAATCGACGAGAGGCAGGTCGCCCCCATCAACTCTCCCCGTGTGGATAGTTTCCATATTTTCCCCATGCGTTGTGTAGTGCGTGGAATAGCCATACACCCCCCATTTTACACAGAAATTGAGGCCCCCAGACAGGAGACTCCGCTACGTGCTCAGAGCGGAAATACTGTTGGACAGACCTGGAGAGCGGGTGTCTGGCTGCAGGCATGCACTAACAGTTCCTGCAGGCAGTCTGCCTACCTCTCCCAGCTCCCAGTTACTCTTTGAACAGCTCTCTCGTTTCCTTGGCGTGCTGGAAGCACTGACATTCACTCAATTTGGACCACTAATGGGCTGCTCAGGACTCAGGGCCCTGGACTTAGTCTCTAAGGGAACCAAACATCAGACTTAATGGGGAGCACACAGGACCAGCTCTGGTTCCCAAGGAGTACTCCGGGCATCCTGATGGCCTCTGAGTCAATGGCTAACACTGGCCGAGGTTTCCTGACTGTTCAATAGCTTCCCCCTCAACATGTTTTGATTTCCTCTTTTAACTCTAAAAACAGTCACTTAAACAAGGACAAGTTAATTCTCTCTCTCTTTCTCTCTCTCTCTCTCTCTCTCTCTCTCTCTCTCTCTCTCTCCTTTCTTGATTGAGAGTACATTTGGATCGTATAGGTCTCATTGGAGCTGAGGCTGTGGAGTCTGAACAATATATGGTCAGACTATAAGAATTTAAAACTGTTTTGGGGAGGGGTGGTGGTTTGAAAGACGATGGCCCCCATAGGGAATGGCACTATTAGGTGTGGCTTTGTTGGAGCAGGTGTGGCCTTGTTTGAGGAAGTGTGTCACTGTGTGGGTGGGCTTTGAGGGTTCCTATGCTCAAGCTACACCCAGTGACACAGTTCACTTTCTGTTGCTTAAGAAAAATGTAGGACTCTCAGCTCCTTCTCCAGAACCATGTCTCCCTGCATGCCACCATATCCGGCCATGATAGTGGATTAAACCTCTGGAACTGTAAGCCAGCCCCAATTAAACGTTTTCCTTTGTAAGAGTTGCCGTGGTCATGGTGTCTCTTCACAGCAATAGAAACCCTAAGACAGAAGTGAAGCGGAAAGTTACATTTTTCATTTCTATCCCATTGCCAGCTGTTAGGAGGAATGCTAAATTAGAATTGTCATTGTGCAAAACTGTGACAGCTCCCCAGATGAAGAAGAGAACAAACAAACATGCAGCGATGCTTCTCAGTAGATCTCCAAGGAAACAAAGTCAGCGCTTCCTCCTCACTGCAGCTCTATTCACAATAGGCATGATGAACGGTTAAAGAAAAGGAGGAATATACACCCAGTGGAATACTACGCAGCCACTAAAAAGGAGGAAACCCTGTCATTTGGGACAATGTGGATGAATTTAAAGGGCAGGCGAGCTGTGCTGGAGAAGATAAACCTGTGGAAGTTAGCCATGTGCTCAGGTCGCCTGGGTAGAGAGGGGAGTCACCTAGCTGGTCCCTGAATACAACTTCTGTGAGCAAATCTCCAGATCTATATCACAGACACCCGAAAAGGTATGTCTGTGCTGTCCAGCAGCCGCATCCCAGGAGCCTGCTGTGCCCAGATCTAGATGGTAGCAGAGATTCTGTTCATATAGAGTGCTGACAGTTCTTCAGATTAAAGAGAGAGCCACCGTACAGCACAGCAATGTTTCTGAATAGATCTCCAAGGAAAAAAAAAGGAAGTAAGAAAGCCCAAAGCATCAGAGGGTTTAGTAAAGTACATCGGAAGAAAAGAGAAGAGGAATACTCTCTCTTGAGTCAGGACTCAGAGCAGGCAGACTCAGCCAATGGTGTTCCTAGGGACGGCTCTCGGAGGCATGAATTTGGGAGAAGGAAAGGATAATATCATGGGCGGGGCAGGGAATCTGCCTTCCTAGGACTCACTCCCTTAGCCCAGCTGGATTTACTAGGGAGGAGGCAAGGGTCTGTTTCTACCTAGAGGTGTGGATTCCATTCTTTTTTTCCCCCCCATCTTTTTTGTTTTTTTGAGACAGGGTTTCTCTGTGTAGTTTTGGTGCCTGTCCTGCATCTCACTCTGTAGACCAGGCTGGCCTTGAACTCACAGAGATCCACCTGCCTCTGCCTCCCGAGCGTTGGGATAAAGGTGTGCACCACTGCTGCCCTGCAGATTCCATTCTTTACTGTAACACATTTGACAGACACAGTGTTTACTCGTCAATTAAGCCAGGAGAAAGGAGCTATTTTCAAGACTTTGCCTTAACACAGCAAGTCAGTAGAAGCTGAGCCTGCAAAGACAGGTAGGAGCGAGACAGAGCAAAGAACTTCGGATGTGCAAGGACACCAGCAAAGAGCCCAGGCCCTCCTACCTCCCTTCGCTCGCTTCTGAGTTATGACCACTTTCCTCGCCTTCGGAGAGGCCTCGGGCCACCTCTCAGTGGTGAGGTGATTAGGACTATGCTAGATCACCAATCTCGAAAAGCAAGGGCCTCGTGTTAAAGATTACCCTGTGCATGTTGGGCATGGTGCTACATGCATGCCTTGGGAGGCAGAGGCAGATGAATCTCTGTGAGTTCAAGGCCAGCCTGGTCTGCAGAGAGAGTTCCAAGACAGCCAGAGCTATGCTGGGAAACCCCGAGTCAAATAAACAAATGAATGAATGGATGAATGAATAAAAAGTTTCCTCGAGCTTTAGTGGTGGCTCATCCCTGTAATCCTAGCACTCAGGAAACAGACAGGAAGATGGTGTCTGCTTGGACCACACAGTGAGGTCCAGCGCAGGAAGGGAGCTCTGGTGGATCTCATGTTCAGAGACAGGTGACAATTTCAGTACAGCGTGCCTTTCTCCTTCCTGTCTCCCCCTGGAAAGTCCACATGGTGTCCTCATCTTCCACCGTTTAGTGTATCATAAGCCACTCCACATGAGCAGATCCCCTGTTACCATCCGGTTGAGCACAGCAGACTCCTGGGAAGCAGCTGCTGGCATGCATTTCAGGTGTCCATGACGGAGGTCCAGAGATTTGCTCACAGAAGTGTGCTCTCAGGAACCAGCAAGTGTGGGTAAAGGTGCTTGCCACGAAATCCTAAACCTGGAGACCTGAGTTGGACCCCCAGAACCCACATAAAGATGGAAGGAGAGAATCAGTTTCCACAAAGAAGTCCTTTGACCTCCACAGATGTCATGGCATGTGTACACACAAACAATAACAATAATAATAAATTGAAAAAAAATAAAAATAAGTTTGTACTTAAATATAATTCCTGTCTCTTGTATGAATGACATAGAATACATGTGATAAATCTAGGGGATGAGGAATTGTGCAGGCACCTTAGGTCAGGAATGCTTTAGTGACTATCATACTCGAAGACGACTTTCACATGGTCCCATTTCCTCAGTCCTGGACCCACACCAGGGGTCTCAGTCAATTTCCCATTGCTATAATGAAATACACAGAGCTGAGTGCTTTATAAAGGGGATAACTGAGTTCATGAGTTTGGATCCCTTCTCTTCCCTTTTCCTTTCTTTCTTCTGTTTATTTTGGGAGATAGGCTCTCACACTGTAGCCCAGGATAACCTATCACTGACTATAGAGACCAGGCTGGCCTCACATTTATGGTAACCATCTAGCATCAATCCTTTCGATGCTTGAATTACGGACACGGGCCATCCTGTCGGCCTTCACTTGTCTCTTTGTGGGTTTTGTGCAGTTTGGTTTTTGTTTTTTGAGACAAGATCTCTAACTTGCTGTGTAGCAGACAGTGGCCTTTTTTATATTCCTGATCCTCCTGCCTCTACCCGCTGAGTACTGGGATTATAGATGTGTGCCACCATACCCTACTTTTCAAGTTATTTTTTTAGATTAGCGTGGGTTTCATCGTGGTATCTTCAGTCCTGTATGTGCTTCATTATACTTTGTCTCATTTGTCCCCTCCGACACTCCTCCCTCAGGCTCCTCCCTTCTCCCTCTGGTTCCTTCTCCCCTCAGCTCCCTTCCTGCTTTCCTGTCCGGCATGTTCCTTTACTTCCTCTCTACCCATCTGTTTCCTTGGCTCTTATTTGTGGCTCTGTTTGTTTATTTCAATTTATGCCACAATTCATCCAGCAAAGGATTAAGATTATCCCCAAATACATTTGAGACCCCCAAAGTAAAGGCAGATTGGGGAGGAAATGTGGGAAGGGGAAACAGAAAAGAAAGTATAACAATTACAAGACCAGGTGGGGTGGTGCACAACTTTGATTTCAGACTCCGAGGCAGGTAGAGCTCTGTAGGTTCAAAGCCAGTCTGGTCTATATAGTGAGTTCCAGGACATCCAGTCTGCCCCAAGGGAAAAAAAAAATCTCAGTTGAACAAAAATAAAAAATCCATTCATTTCTTTAATGGAATACCTGTGAACAGGCTCTATCAGAGCAGGCTGGTGGGAATCTTCAATCTTGGTCAAGAACTGTCTTTCCAGGGATTTCTATAGCTCAGGAAGATTTACCCAGACCTTCCCAAACTTTATGTTGAATCCTCCACTGTCCTCTCAGAGCTCCTTGGCCTCTTCACTGTGGTCCCCAACTCTAAGTTTCCCCTTTAGGACAGCATCCAGAGGGCTCAGGTGACATTGGCCCCGCCTTCAGCATCAGAGGCGAGCCCTGCCGGACAGCCAGGCTTTCGTCCGCCACTACGTTTGGTTCGGGACTCAAAGGAGTCCCACCAGATCAGTCCCTGAACTCCAGATATTTGTTCTCTGGCTGTGGGAACCAAAGGCTTTATCTCATGAGTGAGTCTGGAAATGGAAACCCCACAGATGACAAGAGCCACAAGGAGCCAACCTGAGAAAGAGATCGATGTGAGAGAGTGTGAAATTACCTCAGAACTGAGCAGCTGTGGCTGCTAAGCAGGCTGGAGTCTGGCCTGGCTTTTGAATAAAGCTGAATGATTTTTTTTTAAATGAGTTTGAGCAGAGTTCTCTCTTTTTCCTACCAAAGATCTCCTGGTTGTCATGGGATCCCATCTTTAATGCTGTTGAGGCTTCTGCTGACCATGCAAGTATCCAAACCTGCAAACCATGACCCATCTGTGCTGGAGCCAGTGGGGAGAGTGCTAGACTGATCTGAGGATTATTACAGCCATTTGCTTTCTCCTACTTTATAAGTATATGCTATATATAAGTATTCTATATATAATATATACATCACACACACACACACACACACACACACACACACACACACACACACACACTATAAAAACATTCCTTATCACCTGGTTGACCTCGGAGTTGCTGGAAGATGCTAAGGCCGTGTGTGTTGTGGGTTGTATGGGAAAGAACGCAGTAAGAGCTGCTAGCCCGAGATATGCAGACCTGTGCCACTGAGTGACTGGAGCCTGGCCAGAGAGAGCGAGGACACACAGTTTGCCGTGTTCCCTCCCAGGCAAGTCCCACCATTGAGGGGCAGCCTTCTTTTCCTGATGCTGAGCCTCAAGACGCATTGTGAGAGTGGTGCCATTGGTCACTGTGGTGGCATGTGTGGCATTTTGCAAGCTTGTCTTTATAAAATTGTTTACTTTGTGTTTGTGTTTGTGTGTGCGTGTGCGTGCGTGCGTGTGTGCGTGCGTGCGTGCGTGCGTGCGTGCGTGCGTGTGTGTGTGTGTGTGTGTGTGTATACAGGTACACACATGTCACAACCTGCCTGAGGAGGTCAGAGAACAACTCTTAGGAGATGGCTTTCTGTTATCTGGTGGGCTCCAGGGCCCAAGCTCATGTCATCAGGCTTGCATGCAAGCCCCTCTGCCCCCTGAGCCATCTCGCTGGCCCTTTTCCTGTCAAACACAAGCATTCAGAAGACCAAAGCTCATGGGTAATGCCCAGGCACGCATCACAGTCAGCAGTTCCATGCAGGGCAAACGCTGGACAGTAAGAACCGGGTTCGGCATCTGTCTCCTAACTGTGCACGTCAATGTCTTTACAGAGATGTGCAGCAGCTTCCGGTCTTAAAAGAGTTGTGCTATGACGACACTGAGATTGTGCACAGAGCCGCCCGCCAGCCAGCCAGCATCTCCAGAGATGTGAAGGCTTTTCCTTCCAGCCTGTCAAAAGACGCCTCCAATGCTTACGGAACACTGACAGAAAAGTGGGTTCTTTTTTTAGTGTCGGTCCTGAGGTCCTGACTAGATCTTGGGGAAGTTACTCCTCTTCGCTGTCTCACCCTTTCCCCACGAACACAGTGAGGGCTTTGGAAGTCCTGTGTTGTGGCAACCTGGATTCAGTGACCGTCACTCAGTTATGTGTTTCTGACTCACCAGGTTCCTCACAGCAGCCCTCACATCCTTGTTCCTCAGGCTGTAGATGATGGGGTTCAGCATGGGGGTCACCACCCCATAGAAGAGGGAGATGAGCTTGTCTGCGAGGTCCTGCTTGTCTGCCCCCAGTGGGTCCTTGGACTTAGGCTTCCCGTACATGAAGAGGATGGTCCCATAGAAGATGATCACCACAGTGAGGTGGGCAGAGCAGGTGGAGAAGGCCTTCCTCCTCCCCTCAGCAGAGGGGATCCTCAGGATGGTCACGAGGATGAAGATGTAGGAGACAAAGATGAAGAGGACAGGGATTGCCAAGAAGATCATGTTGGCCACCCCCATGCTGATGACATTGATGGAGATGTCAGCACAGGCCAGTTTCAGGACAGCCAGGATCTCACAGGTGAAGTGATTGATGACATTGTCCCCACAGAAGGGCAGCCGCATTGCCAAAGATGTCTGCACTACAGAGTTGGTGACACCACCTGCCCAGGAGCCGGCAGCCATGGGCACGTAGGCAGCCTTGCTCATGACCACTGGGTACCTGAGGGGGTTGCAGATGGCCACATAACGGTCAAACGCCATCATACTCAGGAGCACACACTCCGTGGCTCCCATGGCAAAGGAGAGAAACATCTGCACTGCACAGGCTGAGAAGGAGATGGTCTTCCTGGGGGTCAGGAAGCTGTCGAGGATGAGGGGGACCGAGGAGGTGGTGTAGCAGATGTCCAGGAAGGAGAGGTTCCCCAGGAAGAAGTACATGGGCGTGTGCAGGTGGGAGTCGAGGATGGTCACCAGGATGAGAACCCCGTTACCCAGCAGGATCACCAGGTACATGGACAGGATGAGCAGGAAGAAGGTTTTCTCCAGCGTTGGGTGGGCGGAGAGGCCCAGGAGAATGAAGCCGGTCACAGGGGAGGTCTCATTGGATCTGTCCATGGTACATCTGTTCTGAAACCTGCGGGAACTCGGAAATGAGCATCAACAACCTCTGACTCCAAAAGCTCCTGGGCAGCCAAGCAAAAGCCTTGTCCTGCCAAGCAGCAGGAGATGTCCTGAGAGCCCTGTCATCTCTGTGGCCTTGTTCACTTCTAGGAAATGAAGTGGGGATAGATATTTAACTTCCTAACTTAGTGACAAGTTAAGTTGGACTATCCTTTCCGCGGAGGACAATTCAGAAAACGACAAAATGTATTAAACATCTCTGTGAAGCATTGGAGAGCAAGTAAGAGAAGTTATGCGGGTAAGACTGGGGGGAGAATGAGGATCCAAAGGAGTCAGCCTGCCTCTTGAGGCTTCTGCAGCCTCTGGAAGTCACCGAGAGGCCTTGGCACTCACTGGCAGCCTAGAGGAGAGAAAGAACAGGCTTTGAGGCACAAGGGCCCGTGTACAGGGCGCCGGTCCAAAGCAAACTCCCTCCCCTTTGTGACGGGATCCCAGGGCAGCACCACAGGACAAGGAAAATCAGGAGGGTGCAGGCATTTACAAGGGCTGGTTTTCACCTTCGGGTCCTCTAAGCCTCAGGACTGGACTGAGGAGATCACAGGCTTTCAGTGCTCTCGAGTCCACAACAGGAGCAGATCCAGACTTCTCCGAAGGAAGGTAGCGTCACTCTGGTCTGATATCATTCCTGTGAATAGCTGCCATATGTTTCAAAAGAATAAAAAGCTGTGGGTTGAGGGATGGTCCTGTGGGTGAGGTTCTTGCTGAGCAACCATGAGGATCAGAGTTCAGGTCCCCAGAACCTTAATAGAAAACCAGATATTCACAATGGCCCACAGAAATCCCAGTGCTCAGGAGGCAGAGACCAGGGATCCCTGTGGTAAACTGACTAGATAGGCTAGCCAAATCGGCATGCCACAGGTTCATCAGGAGAACCTGCCTCAGTCAATGAGTGAGGAAGACAGCTGATGTCAACCCTGGCCTCCACACACACGTACACATGCACACATGTGCCCCCCCACATGTGGACTCATGTTTAACACATAGCACATGAAAGAGAGACATGTACACACATGCGTTTCCACATACATGAACACACATGCATAACACACACCACAAGAGAGGGAGAGAAGTCTCTAAGTAGACAACACAAATGAAAGCCAGCAGAAACCCATCACGGGGCAGTGCCAGTCAAGACGACGGCCCTGTGACACACCGTTTTGAGGGTCAGCCCTGACCACAATGACACCACAGTGCCAAGGCTCAGCAGCCTGGTGACAGTTCTGTCCATTGGGCGGTGAGGGCGGGGAGGGAGGGCAGTGAGGGAGGGCTGTGAGGGAGGACTGTGAGGGAGGACTGTGAGGGCTGTGAGGGCTGTGAGGGCTGTGAGGGAGGGCTGTGAGGGAGGGCTGTGAGGGAGGACTGTGAGGGAGGACTGTGAGGGAGGGCTGTGAGGGAGGACTGTGAGGGAGGGCGGTGAGGGCAGCCCTTGGCCCAAGAGCTCTGACCAAATTCTCTCCCGTCCTCTGTTTCACTTTGCTCACACCAGTGTCTCTGCTTCCCTCCTGACAAGCCGCTGAGCCCCGGCCTGTGCTGGTCATTCTAGAGACGCTTGATGGGCACCTCAGAATTTTAAGTTCCTCTCAACACTGGGATTTGTTCTGGGACAGCAGAGAAAACCAAACCAAACCAAAAGAACCCTAGAAACAATAATAAAAACCTTTTTGCAACTTTGAGCGTCTCATTACCATCATCTCTAAAAACGATCACGAACTTCCCAGGCAGCCATCCCTCCAAGGGCAGAGAGCGACTCAGTCCCTTCTTGGTCTTTACTGTGAAGCCAAGTCGCTGCTCTGTAGTTAGACTTAGTGACTGTCCCCACATTCGGGCCACAGCGACTCAGTCTGGGTTAACTTACTGGACACCTCCTCTGGGCTACTAGGTTTGAGGGACATCGCAGTAAAAAAGGCACAGTCCTTGACCCTAAGGGAAGATTCTAGTAGGGAGATAGCTGTGAAATTAAATAATTACATGGCCATCCATAACATTGTTATCAACATCAAACTTATTACCCCGGGGGTCAAAACAGGCCTTGGATGTACTTAGCAACCTGCTCACCTGCCATCAGTGATTTTTCCTTCCTACATTCCTGATAACCCTGGAGCCCAGGCTAGACTGTCAGGGTGATAGTACTTCTCATTTCCTCTATCCAGCTCTGTCATCATCCATCCCCAAGGCACTTAATCCCTCTCTACACATCCATGAATATCCGAGAATCCAAATATTCATGAATGGTTGGGTGTCAACTTGAAGATAAGCAAGAATATACCTTTTTCTCCTAGGGCTTTAGAAATACAAAATATCTTTTAGAGGCAATATGTCGCCCAGGAATCAACTATGAAGCTGATAGTGAGGATAGTCTCTAAGCTTGAAGACAGCCCAGGAGCATGGAGCATGCTGTCTGGGTCGCATGTGGGCTGGGCAGGGCAGTGCCCAGCTGGTTTTCCTCTCTCCTTTGGCCAGCCCTCATGTCTCCCCCAGGAATCCAGGTTTGGTAAGGGAGACATTTCCTTTAATGTCACCAGCACCAAGTTGAGAAATCCAGCTCATTGGTACGATCAGACTGTGGACTCTACAAAATGAGAAAATGCCCAGTGGTTGTAGGTGAGTGAGGGCCTGCTGGAGAGGGGGATGGCTGGCCAGCCCTTTCCTGGGTTCTGTTCTTAGGGACTCCTGCAGCTTCCTTCACGGGTCTTAGTGATTCTGTGAGAACAGCACCACACCGCCTCCGGCCCCTCTGTTGTAGACAAGCTGATCTGAAATGTTGCCCTGCTAATGAAAGTTTGCTGTGGCTTTGATCAAAGCTTGCACTTACCTTTCTCGGGAACGTGTTGACCAAGAAGAGCTGCTTTCTCAGAGTGGAAAAGAACTAGGCTGAGAGCCCAGAATGTGTGGCACCCAAAGGGTCAGGCTGGACCTCTCCCCTCTACCGACCTCTTGCGCTCAGGGCTCAACCTCCAAAGGTTGGGACTTTACCCTTAGAAGTCAATTTAAGTTCCAGTTAGTTCTCTGGGACCCTTTTAGTCCCTGAAGTCATTTAAAGCTCAGGAAAGTATGTTGTCCTCAGCTTAGAAACTTCCTATCCTTCTGGGATATCATCCCTACGATCCAATTATACGGAAGAACTAGAAGTTTGCTGACTGCTTCTTCTCATGCTTTTCTTCCCTCTCTTGTCTCTCTCTGAACAACATAATTGGACCAATGGTGTCCATAGCTGTTTAGTGATTGCTGGATTCTTCAAGACCCTCTCCCCAGCTAGTCTTCTTCAGGGCTCTGGCCAAGTCCTATTAGCCCTACCTAGTCTGTGCTTATGCAGTGGTCTGGGGGAGATGTCTGAGTGAAAAACTTACATCTTTACATTTTTATCCTCTTGATTCAAGCACTGTGAAACAAACAGCTATAATCTCCCTCAGTCCTCACTGGGCGTCTAATAAAACGATTGTCCATCTGGCTCATATCCCTTAACCTTATAGGAGTCACTGACTGAGTGTGACCCAGGACAGGGTCTAGAGAATGGGCTCATTGCTGTGGAATAATATTTGTACTCTGTAAATGTGTATTGCTCTCATTGGTTAATAAAGAGCCGGCTGGCTGTCTCAGCAAAAACCTCTGCCTGCATATGGCACCGACATCCACATAAAACCTGAGAAAGCTTTAAAAAAATTCTAAGCACACAAAAGTGAGCCAAACACAGCTTCCTAGTCTCGTGTCCCTCATGCTGGCCGTGGTACAGAGACACATCTCCCAGTCGCTGCCTGCAGGTGTGAGCTGCCAGTGTGAGCCCTCCCAGCATGGCATGAACTAAGCCACCTGGCAGGTTCCCACAGTATCTCATGTGGGCCTCGGTACAGAGGGGCATCTCCTGGCCACTGCCTGTGGGATGGAGGCAGCCACCAACTGACATGCGCTAGCACCATGCACTAGCACCATGCACTAAGCTGAGCAGTGCTGGCAACTCGCATAACAATTTAAGATTCATCTCATGCGATCAAAAAACAATACAGAGGCTGAGGAAAGACAGATCCAGAGGGGGAAAAAACTCTAAACAGGTTACAGTGTGTTTAAAAATATACATAGGTGGGCTGGAGAGATGGCTCAGTGGTTAAGAGCACTGACTGCTCTTCCAGAGGTCCTGAGTTCAATTCCCAGCAACCACATGGTGGCTCACAGCCACCTGTAATGAGATCTGGTGCCCTCTTCTGGCCTGCAGGGACACATGCAGGCAGAACACTGTATACATAACAAATAAATACATCTTAAAAAAATATACATAGGCTTGGGAGAGAAAAGAGAAAAGATATATAATCATAGATTAAAATATAGTTTAAAAGCAATAGTAAAGTCCTTAAAAAAGGTGTAAAGTAAAATTTAAAAAGAAGCCACATAAAGATGGGAAATACAACAGAGAGTCTGGGTCCTGTGTGTTATTGTGTTGTTTTTGAATTTTTTGACTGCTGATGAATGAGCGATAGATGCTAAGAGACACTGGATGAAAACTGCTAGATTAAACCAACCTATATATATTTTAAAATATCTTGACTTCAAAATGGAAGTCAAAAGGTGTGTTGCTTTGGGGAAGAGGTTATGCTTTTATTTCCACAGGAAATGAGAGGCTATGGATTCATTCCAGGTTGATAGGAATCAGATTTGATCAGGGAAGATTCCCTTAAAATCCTGGCTACAGACACAAAGAAATAAACCTAGAAAAATTACAAAACATGTAATATATATTTTACCTGCTCAAACATAAAACAAAAAGTCATCTTTGGCTAACTTGTGTACAACACACTGTCTATATTTGTATTAATACAGAGATGGGTCATCTATTGGTGCCTGGTCCCCCAGCTTCTGATTAGCCTGCTGTGAAGGTATAGTGTTCCCACAACCCCCATCATGGCCTCAATAGTATACTAGAGTGGCTCACAGAATGCAAGGAAAATTTACATTTACGAGTTTAAATATTATCTATCTATCTATCATCTATCTATCTACTATCATCTATCTATATCTACCTATCTATCAACTATCTATCTATAATCTATCTATCTATCTATCTATCTATCTATCTATCTATCTATCTATCTATCTATCTATCTATGCTTACCATGTCACCATAACCCCCAAGCCCACTTCGTAGGCTTGTTGGGAACAATAGATACCCCAAGATTTGGAGAACCATTATAATGGTCCCTCTCACTGACACCAATGCTTCACTAATATCGCAAGCATCACAAATCCAATGTATATAAACTCCTCAAACACAGAACTGTTTACTAGTCGTTTATTTATTCACAGCTACCAGTGTGGCTGGGCACAACAGAAGTACAGAAATCATGTACTAAAGAGTCAGAATCAACTGTGTAGCTGCCACAGCCCTGCCAGTCCAGACAGATGCTCCTCCTCACCCGCTCTGAGGCTATCTTCTAAGCCAGGGTCTGGTTTGTGGAGGACAGAAAGCAGCCTCTTCTATTCATCAGATAGAGCTATTAGAGCATAAAACAGATTGACGAAAGAAAAGCACACTAATTTATAAATTTAACTTCCTGACACACAAGGGTTTTTTTTAAGCCTTTATTGACTAGATAAATGGTCCAGTGGTTTAAGAGCACTGGAACCCTCTTCTGGGCTCCATGGCTACCAGGCTTGCATGCCATGCAGACATAGATATAGGCAAAACACCCATACACATGAAAGAAATACATTTTAAACAGCTTTTATCCTTATTTTTAATTATATGTCTCATGCATGTGAGCTCAGGTGCCCTCAGAGGCCAGAAAAGGGTGTCCAATCCCCTGAGCTGGACTTAGAGGCAGCTGTGAACCACCTGATGAAGGGAACTGAACTTGAGTCCTCTGGAAGAACAGCATGTGCTCTTAACCACTGAGCCACCTCACCTCTCCAGCCCTTCTGGAGTTTCTGTTGCTGTTTGTTTGCTTGCTTTTTTTTTTTGAGACAGGGTTTCTCTGTGTAGCCCTGGCTGTCCTGGCTGTCCTGGAACTCACTCTGTAGACCAGGCTAGCCTTGAACTCACAAAGATCCACCTGGCTCTGCCTCCCGAGTGATGGGACTAAAGGTGTGCGACACCACCACCCTGCTTCCCTCAGGAGCTTTTTCTAAGAGGCAGAAAGACTTAATCTGAATGTTCATTTTAGTAAGTTTGGTAGAAATGGAAAGTAGTTGCGAGTTACCCTGCGGTAGAAAGAGGAACTAATATAGTAATTAGGAAAACAGCCAGATCTGTTTATTTGGATTCCTCTTGGCAACCTGTGCTGACTGGTCTCATGTCAACTTGACACACAAATTAGAGTTATCTATAAGGAGGGAACCTCAATTGAGAAAATGCCTCCCTAAGACCTGGCTGTAAGGCATTTTCTTAATTAGCAATTAATAGGGGAGGGCTTAGCCCATTCTGGGTGTGTCCATCCCTGGGAGGTGGTCCTGGGTTCTATAAGAAAGCAGGCTGAGCAAGCCAGAGCAAGCCAGTAAGCAGCACCCCTCCATGGCCTCTGCATCAGCTCCTGCCTCTAGATTCCTGCCCTATTTGAGTTCCTGTCCTGACTTCCTTTGATGACGAACAGTGATGCGGAAGTGTAAGCCAAAGAAACCCTTTCCTCTCCAGTTTGTTTAATGTCATGGCATTTTGTCTAAGCAATAGAAACCTAACTAAGACACAGCCTATGCTCTAAAGCATTTTTTTTATTTATTATTATATATATATTATATATATATATTATTTTACATACATTCATTCTACATATCAGCCATGGTTCCCCTATTCTCCCCCTCCCCCCCCTCCCCTTACCCCCACCCACCCTCCATTCCCACCTCCTCCAGAGCAAGGCCTCCCCGAGGACTGCGATCAACCTGGTAGACTCAGTCCAGCAGGTTCAGTCCCTTCCTCCCAGACTGAGCCAAGTGTCCCTGCATAAGCTCAGGTTTCAAACAGCCAACTCATGCAATGAGCACAGACCCGTCCCACTGCCTAGTGCCTCCCAAACTGATCAAGCCATCAACTGTCTACCTATCAGAGGCTGATCAGCTGGGCCTCAGCCTTTGGTTCATAGTTATGTGTTTCCATTCATTGCTATTTTTTTTTTCAATAATTGTAAAACTGAAATTTTTATCCACATCATCTAGGCCTCCATGCTATATATATAGGCTCTCTAAAAGCATTCTTATTAAATTTGTTTTTTTTGTGTGTGTGTGTGTGTGTGTGTGTGTGTGTGTGTGTGTGTGTGTACATGTACCCACTTGCGCACACAGGCCTCACTAAAAGCAGAGGACAATTTGTTGAAGAAGGTTCTCTCAGGTCACCTTTACTTACTGAGCCATCT
Organism: Peromyscus leucopus; assembly: GCF_004664715.2. Classification (NCBI taxonomy): domain Eukaryota; kingdom Metazoa; phylum Chordata; class Mammalia; order Rodentia; family Cricetidae; genus Peromyscus; species Peromyscus leucopus. Next base: position 54,684,418 of record NC_051064.1, on the reverse strand, counting down.
TTTTGGTTTCCACCCCTATCTTTTTAATTTTTTTTTTCTGAGACAAGGTCTTGTGATGTAGCCCATGCTAGCCTTGAAATGTGATCCTCCTGCCTCATCCTCTGGAGTTCAGGGATCAAAGGCCTGTGTCTCAACAGAAGGAAGAGTAAGGGAAGGTGAAAGATGCCTTCCTGCGAATTCTTGTTGATCAGCTTTTACTAACTGACCAACATGCCCGAGAAGGTTCACTTATAAAGAGAAAACTGCCTGGAGACGGAGTCTCATGTAGCCAGTTCTGATCTTGAACTTGCTATGTGGCCAAGCATGACTTTGAACTTCTGATCCTCCTGCCTCCATCTTCTGAGTGCTGAGATTGCAGACATGAGCCGTCACGACCCTTTAGGTGGTGCTGGAGAATGAAGCCAGGGATTCCTACATGTTACACTTGATCTTAGCCAAAAGGCCAGAAGCGATGATCCCACATGTTAGGCACTCCCCTATCTGAGCCACATCACTGGCCCCTGAGAAATGTTGGTGTTTGCTCACAGGTTTCAGTCCATGGCTGTTTGGCTTCCAGGCCTGTGGTGAGCCAGCATGCCATGGTGGGGAGGATGTGGTGGAGGACAGCCATTCACCCCATGGTCAGGATGCAGGCTCTCCTCCAGGCACACACCTGTGACCAGCACACCTCCCACTTGGCTCTGCCTCTTCAGGTTTCTACCATCTCAATGGCACCAAGCTGAGACAAAGCTAACAGCAATGTCTTCTGGGGGACTTTTCAGATCCAAACTGTAAGTGCCATCTCCGGTTTAAAATACTCAGTCAGCCAAGTCGCCATATTTGGGGAACATGTCCTAAACCTAGCAGGTGTGATATGAACCCTCACTGACTCATATCTCCCCTGTACCTGCTTCCGAGATGGCTCTTTAAATCTCACCTTTCTCATTTCCAAGTGTTTCCCAAGGCGACTATGGCTTCCCTGCCTATCAGTTTTCATCCTGGACTAGGTCTACACACCCTGCAGTGTCCGGCCTCCTGCGCAGCTTTATGGCCTGCTCAGTCATATCTGGTCTACCACTCTGCTGGTCCTTCTCTGAAGACAGCAACCCACTTCCGGTCACTGTGTCTTCCATCCCTCCTCGTGTGTCTGTAGCACAGAGACGGTCTGTGGTAATGGGAAGGTTAGTGGAGACAGTCCGTGGGTCAGTGGATGGAGTGAGGCGATGCCTGGGTGGCCGGGGAACCTGGATTGAGATCCCTGAGGCTCAGTTTCTCTTACATGTAGTTTCTCTGAGGTGACAGAGCCACCTTGAATCAGTCCTTGGGATAAATCCCAGGAGAATTCTGGGAACATAGCCCCAGCGAACTTTTTGAGCTGAACTTTGTGTTTAGAGGAAGCTCCGGGTAGGTTTCCCCTTGTTTAATTGGGCCTATAGGGTGGAGTCTCCACTTGGAGCCTCTCACTAAACTTTAAATTGCTTCTGGGATGGGACCTAGCCCCACAGCAACCCCAGCCTAAGCTCCTCGGAGAATCTGGAGCCCTGGAGAGCAGGATGGGGCGCAGAGGAGAGCCGCTGGGTATGGTGGCTCTGGGTGGCTTACCTGCTGGCCCAGGCACAGCCTCTTCTGGGCTGGGGATCCCAGGGAGCCTCAGGCTTGACAATCAATGCCCCTCTCCCTGTTGCTGAGCCCTAAGCTCAGGCATGAGCTCGTAAGGCTAAGATTGCATCTTGGAGTCCCTGACCTTCAGAGTCATGTAGAGAATCAGGAGGGGAGACAGTCGTTAAGCAGTATACGCTGTGATAAAACCACACAGCTAGCTGTTGCTGGGACACCTCTGAGAAATGTGCCTTGCCTGGCCTGCTGGGTTATGGCTAGCCAGCTCCCAGAGGGGCAGGTGACCCAGAGCTAGTCACTTGTGCTCACCTTGGTACACTGGCCACATTGCCATTCCACTAGTCTGCTCCTGGAAGCAATGGACACAGCGTGGATTGGATCCCACACTGGGTAAGTTCTAGGTTACCTCGACGTCCACTTTCTTCTAGCTGAAGGGAGGACATGAGCAAAGGTGTATGGAGTGGTTTGGGACAGGATTGGGTGGAGAAGGCAGCGGTTTGCAGAGCTCTGAAGGCTCCAGCCTGCAAGGAACAGGTAGGTAGCTTGTAAGAGCCTGGGAAGCTGACGTAGGACCAGTGAAAGGAAGAAGTTAGAGCAGGGCATAGTTCATGTCCCCAAAGAACTCTGACTGCCTGACCACACGCCTGCACCTCACCTCTCAGACATTTGAGCAAGATTGCAAAAGCACTCAGCAAGGAGAAGCCCCTCTGAAGGAGGCTTCAGTGCCGGGGTTGATACAGTCTGAGGAAATTTTGCTCTCTGATACTAAAGGGAGCTTTTCTTTGGATACCGTTCCTTGTCCCCAAACCACCGATATTCTGAGATTCTGAACACTACCATAACCAACTAGGAAAAAAAACTACCATCCTCAGGACCACATGCTAACCTCAAACCTCTCCTGACCTCTGAACTGCTTCAACTCTGAACTGAGAGGAGCTGAAACAGATTGGAGACATTTTTAGGGCTGGTATCTGTCAGTGTGTGGGGTTGTTTGTTTGTTTGTTTGTTTGTTTTAGACAAGATGTCTCTGTGTAGCCCTGTCTGTCCTGGAACTCGCTCTGTAGACCAAGCTGGCCTCAAACTCAGAGATCCACCTAACTCTGCCTCCCAAGTTCTGGGACTAAACGTGCATACCACCCATGCCCAGCTGTGTATGCTTTTTAAAGACACTTTCTCACCATGTATGTAGCCCAGGCTGTCTTCAAACTCGTGACCCAGCCTTAGCCTCCTGAATGGTGAGATTACAGGTATGTACCACTATGCTTAGCTAGGAAATTTATTTTAAAAAACAAGCAAACAAAATAGAAACAGACTGCCATAGATGACCTGTAAAGGAAGTACAGAAGCCACGAGTTTTGTTGTTTATATTGGGTGAGCTTGCTTGCTTTGTTTTCTCTTGTGTTTTTGTTTGTTTGTTTTGTTTTGTTTTTCTTTTTTAATTGGTGGTGGGTGTTGTTTTTTTTCGAAACAGGGTCTCTCTACATAGCCCTGGCTCTCCTGGAACTCACTCTGTAGACTAGGCTGGCCTCAAACTCACAGAAACCTCAAGTGTAGGGATGAAAAGCATATGCCACCAAGCTGAGCTCCTTTGGGTTTGTTGAGAGCAAGCCTCATTCTGCAGCCTGGCCTGGCCTTGAACTCATGATCCTTCTGCCTGCTCCATCCCCTAGAATTATAAACTTGTGCCACCATACCCTCCTGCAACCAGGTGGGTTTTTCCTCTTTTGCTTTTAAGTTTTTCAGTTTTATTCTAATTTCTTATTTGTTTTTAAAATTAGCAATAAAGTAATAGATTTCCACGTGGATCTTTGAATACACATTTCATTTTGGTTGCCCCCCCCCATTTCCCACTCATCTCCCTGTCTCCTTTCCCACGCTGTACCCCTACACTCTCCCCACTTCCACTTTGTTCTACCATTACCCCAGGCCTCTGCCCTTCAAGCACCCACCCACCCCAAGTTGCAGGGGCCCCTTTCTGGCTTCCTGGCCATTCCCCCATGCTTGCTCTCAGCTGGACATGAATATTTAACAATCAGAGGCCAGTATTCAAATATGAGAGGGAACTTATGGCATTTACCTCTGAGCCTAGGCTACCATGCTTAAAATAATGTTTGTGCACTAATCAATTTTCCTGAAAATTTCATTTTTCTTTATGCGTGAATAAAATTCTACTATATGTATGTACCACATTAACATCAGTTTTCAGAAATGTATTTATTTAGTTAGTTATTGGTTAGCCTTTTGGAGACAGGGTCTTACTAGCCTTGTCTGGCCTCGAACCTTCTATGTAGACCATGCTAGCTTCTCGCCTCCATCTCTCAAGTGCTGTTTACAGGCATGTACCATGCTTGAAATCAGTGCATATAATCAGTACTAGGCAGCCCGAGGCAGCCAGCTTACAGGTCACTTTGTCTATCCTGTGCAGGGTCTTATGACATTTGGTGCTACGAACCTCTTTGGAAGCAGGGTTGTGACCATCTGTGGAACAGGCGCTGGCTCCCAGAGGCAGAACAGATTTGCACATGGATGTGTCTGCAAACCTCCAAATGCCGTGGATAGGCCTGCTTGAGCTTTTTCTCCCCAGTTTTGATGGGAGTGTGACTCAAGGCCCCACCTTTTTAAAGCTGGAAATGTGAATTTTGAGACGGCCCCAACAATCAGGTAAGATTCTATATCTCCAGCCACATTTCAGAGCTGCCAAGGTACAGGTAGGCATGGTCATGGGGGAAACACGAGACTCCTTCTCTCCAGACTGCATTTCTGGAGATGAGGGTGGGGACTCTGTGTTGGAAGTTTCAGAAACTCACAAGTGCAGAAAAAATAGTTATGGTCAGATAAAGTAATTAAATTCACAAGAGACTGAAATAGAAGCCAAACACTGACTAAGAGGTAAAAGAGCTGGAGAGAAGACTCGATGGTTAGGAGCGCGTATTGCTTTCCCGGGGAACCTGGGTTTGGTTCCCAGCACCGTAGGAAGCTCCCAACTGCTTGTCACTCCAGTTCCAACAGAGCCAATGTTCTCTTCTGGCCTCTGTGGCACAAGGTATATGTACACAGGCACCCATGTGCACGCGTGTGCACGTGCATGCACACAGACACACAGACACGCGCACACATATCAAGAAATAAAACCATTAAGAAGGTAGGAAACTTTATGTTTTTAAACAAGTACATCTCAATGTAGGAATTAAAATTACAATTAAACTTGGTGGGTGGTAAAGACCCAGGTTCAGAAGAATAGGCGATGAGCTATGTAATGACCAAGGTCACTGAGCTGTGATCGCCCAAGCCTCCAACTATGTGGCACATAGAATTACTCACAGGGTCCTGCTTTCCTATAAAGTGCCGGAAACACCGGACATCAACATATCACATTGCTTTAGCTTGTAGTGAAATATGTCATCTACGTCATTAAATTTAATTCTTTTTTTTCCAGGTCTGCCACACAGATTGGCTTTTAGATAACGTGGTTTTACAATTGAATCTCAGAGGGTAAGTTTTTGTTTTGGTTTGGGACGACTATGACTATGGTGTCTGGGCTGGCTTCAAACTTGCCGTCTTGCCTCAGCCTCCTGAGTGCTGAGATTAAAGGTCTGCACCACCATACCTACTTCAGGGGCTAGTTTCTGGACGCTATTAAAGGCATTGTCTGTTAAATCCAGCAAGTCAAATCATTAGCATGCATTTTCTGCCTTCAGTATTACTTGGGATGAAAGAAGAGAGTTTGAAATGGAAATATCCAACCAGTCTATTGTGACAGAATTTGTCCTGCTGGGCCTCTCCGCCCATCCCAAACTGGAGAAGACGTTCTTTGTGCTTATCTGTCCATGTACCTGGTGATCGTGCTGGGCAACGGGGTCCTCATCCTGGTCACCATCCTCGACTCCCACCTGCACACGCCCATGTACTTCTTCCTGGGGAACCTCTCCTTCCTGGACATCTGCTACACCACCTCCTCAGTCCCCCTGGTCCTGGATGGTTTCCTCACTCCCAGGAAAATAATCTCTTTCTCAGGCTGTGCGGTGCAGATGTTTCTCTCCTTTGCCATGGGAGCCACGGAGTGTGTGCTCCTGGGCATGATGGCGTTTGACCGTTATGTGGCCATCTGCAACCCCCTCAGGTACCCAGTGGTCATGAGCAAGGCTGCCTATGTGCCCATGGCCATCAGCTCCTGGGTGGCTGGTGGTGCCAACTCCTTGGTGCAGATATCTCTGGCAGTACAGTTGCCTTTCTGTGGGGACAATGTCATTAATCACTTCATCTGTGAGATCCTGGCTGTCCTGAAACTGGCCTGTGCTGACATCTCCATCAATGTCATCAGCATGGGGGTGGCCAATGTGATCTTCCTGGGGGTCCCAGTTCTGTTCATCTTTGTTTCCTACATGTTCATACTCACCACCATCCTGAGGATCCCCTCTGCTGAGGGGAGGAGGAAGGCCTTCTCTACCTGCTCTGCCCACCTCACTGTGGTGATCATCTTCTATGGGACCATCCTCTTCATGTATGGGAAGCCCAAGTCCAAGGACCCACTGGGGGCAGACAAACATGACCTTGCAGACAAGCTCATCTCCCTTTTCTATGGACTTCTGACTCCCATGCTGAACCCCATCATCTACAGCCTGAGGAACAAGGATGTTAAGACTGCTGTAAGGGATCTGGCATGTCACAGATGCCGCACCCAGTGAAGGAGGAACATAGTCTATGGCCCACATGTTCCGATGGCTCTCACTTGAGGGACAAGTTGCCTTAGAGCCAATCAGTGTGGTCCACAGACTGACATCCTCTGGGAGCTTATTGGCGTACAGAGTGCTGGGGCCCACAGCAGGTTCACTGACTGGGAACCCTCATTTTAACATGATTCTCCTGGGGACTTATTTGCCTGCTAAACCTGGAGAAGCATTGGTTAAGAGTGTGGAATGGGGCGCGGCCCGCCCAGTTCAAGGGCAGTGGGGCTGGGTGCTCTGGTCCTGCAGAAGGGGAAGGGGAGGGTGAACCCATGTGGGGGCTGATCTGAACCGGGGCAGAGGCCAGGGGCCCGAGGCCGGGTCAGAGCCGACCAAGAAGCATTCAGAATCCAAGTCACGGATCCACCTGGCCAGAAAGAAAAATCCAAAATTAAAGAACCTGTCTTCAGAGTGGAGAAGGCTAAGCAGAAATCTGCCCAGCAGGAGCTGAAGCAAAGACAAAGAGCAGAGATCTGTAATCTCAGCAGAGTCCTCGGAGCTGGAACAACAGCAGTTTGATGAGTTCTGTAAGCAAATGCAGCCACCTGGGGAGTGACCAGCCCCCATCCTAGTCAGAGGACCTGGGGCCTCACAGAACTAAACAAGACTTGTCGAGACCTCTGCACTCAACTTCCTGTAGATAACTTCCACCACACTGGTTCCTCCTGCTCTCTGGATCGACTTTTCATCTGGGACAGCAGATTTTTTTTAAAGACCCCTTTTCTACTGTGTGAGGAAAAAAAAAATCATTGCTTCTGGTAAAATGGTGTGTCTTCCCTAAAAATAATAAAATACAAGCCGGGCGGTGGTGGCGCACACCCTTAATCCCAGCACTTGAGAGGCAGAGCCAGATAGATCTCTGTGAGTTCGAGGCCAGCCTGGACTACCAAATGAGTTCCAGGAAAGGCACAAAGCTACACAGAGAAACCCTGTCTCAAAAACCAAAAAATAAAAAAAAATAAAAAAATACAAAATATTAAAAAAAAAAAAAAAAAAAAAAAGAGTGTGGATGGATGCTGCGGTATGTTGTCTGGATCCCCACTCCTGCCCAGAGATGAATTGCTCATCCGCTCAGCCACCGGGCCTGTTGGTGGCTGACAGCATCGGTGGATTACTCTGCAGCACTGCCCCTCACTAAGGAGAGCTACCACACCCAATGCCACAGGCTCTTCTCAGGTCAGCCCACACCCGTAACCCTCCAGTGGTGACATGAAGCCGTAGCCCTCCTGGTTGTCTCTAAAAGCCTCATTGCAGGTTCATGTTCTCTCTCTGCGCAGGTCCTCAGCCGCCTTCAACAGCTCCCACTGAAAACATCCTCCATGAAAATCACAGTCAGCCCCAGGGGAAGCCAGCCTTTGACACGAACAACCATGTCGGCACAGGTGTGTGAATAGTGTGCATGTCACCTGTGTGTGCCCTTTACAGCCATTGCCTCTGCTGGCTCCCGGAGAGAGAAACACGGGACTTCCTTTTGCTTAAAGAAAAAAATCACCCCCTAAAAAGCATTTACTGCATTAAATCCTTTTAATGTTTTTTTTTTTTTTTTTTTTTTTTTTTTTTTTTTTTTTTTTTCAACGTTTTCTGTGTAGCTTTGTGCCTTGGACCAGCTGCTGATCACAGAGATCGCCTGATCTGCTCCGATGCACACGCCTCTTTTAATGTTTTTAGAGATGGAGTCTTGTGATACAACCCTGGCTGGCCCATCATACACAGAGGTCCACTTGCCTCTGCTCCCTCAGTTCAGAGTTTAAAAGTGTGCCCACATAGGGACTCTTAGGACAGACACCTGTGGTGATATTGTGCCCCCCCCCAATATATTGTACACCTTAATAAACTTATCTGGGGTCAGAGAACAGAACAGCCACAATATTAAACATGGATGTTAGGCAATGATAGCACACATGCCTTTAATCCCAGCATTCCAGAGGTAGAGATCCATCTGGATTTCTGTGAGTGCAAAGCCACACTGGAAACAGCCAGGCATGGTGACTACACGCCTTTAATCCCAGGAAGTGATGGCAGGAGGCAGAAAGGTATATAAGGCATGAGGACCAGGAACTAGAGCCTAGTTAAGCTTTTAGGCTTTTGAGTAGCACCGTTCACCTGAGAGGCAGCCAGTCTAAGGAAAAAAGATCAGCTGAGGAATTGGCAAGGTGAGGTGGCTGTGGCTTGTTCTGCTTCTCTGATCTTCCAGCATTCACCCCAATACCTGGCTTCAGGTTTGTTTTTATTAATAAGAGCTTTTAAGATTCATGCTACAGACACCCAGATGCCTTTGTCCAATGCTGCCTTTTAACTTTCTTGTGTTCACCTTGCTTGGAGACATGTGTTGCATGTGGGGACATCCTTACTGTATTGGGCTTAAGTGAGGGCTCAGATGGGTGAAAGATTTGCCTCCAAGAAAGTAAAGCTGTCTCTGGCTTGAGCCTGAGTGGTCTGGGCTGAGGGGCCCCAGTCAGAGGGTCTCAGAGCTTCATCTCCTCAGCCTTTAGAGAAATTGTCAAGCCCTGGTCAAGCTGAATCACACAGTGTTGTGGGAGCTCGGCACACCTCTCCTGTGGCATCGTGGGCAGTGGTACTTATGTTCTCAAGGTGACAGAGATGAAAAACTCTGATGCCAGCTTCCTTCCTTCTCCTCACCAAGGTGTTATTAGCATAGAGGATTCCTGTAAGCAGGTACCTTTACCCACTGAACCATCATGCCTGTCCCTATCCGTTATTTTATTTTGTGTTATTTTCTTTGATTAGAGATAGAGTCTTGTTATGTAGCCCAGATTGTCCTGAACTCTCCATCTTCCTGCCTCTACATCCTGAGTGCTGGGATTATTGGCATGCATCGTGATGCCCAACTATAATTGTAATCTCGTTAATTTGTGTGACCAACAGTGGGAAGTTAGAGATGCTGGCCTACAATAGACAGGGCCATAAAACGAGAGCTGCACAGGGATCCTCTGCCGCCTCCTTCTTTCTTCTAGGAGAAATGATTTATCTAAATTCTCTGCAAGAGACATAACAAGGAGTAATCCTATTTAAAATTTAATTGACAAGTTCTTATATGTCGCTCAACATGATATCTCTTTGCATTGTAGAATGGCTACATTGAACTATTTAAGCAACTTTCAGGTATACGATATATTGTCATTGACTATGGTCACCATAATGTGCTGTAGAGAAATAAACCCATTTGTCTCATTGAGTGGAAAGCTTGTATCTTTTGATCAACACTTCCTCCTTCCTCGGCCACCTCTGGTCATTATACTACTCTGTTGGGGTTTGAATGAATGTGTCCCACAGGCCCGTGTGTCTGAACAGTTGCGTTCTGGGAGATTTTGGAGCCTCTGGGACTGTCACCTAGCTATCAAGAGTGGGTCCTGGGAATGGAGCTTGAGGTGATGGCTGCTTCTGGCTCTGGTCCAAATTCTGCTTCCTGGTCTGCTAAGATGTGAGAACTGCCTCAGGCTCCTGCTGCCTGGACCTAGCTGCTAGACTGCTTCTCTAAACCTTTGTCTCCTGCCACGATGGACCCAGTGAACTGTGAACCAAAGCACAATTCTCCTCCCTTGGGATGCTTCTGTCGGGTATTTGCTATAGCAACAAGAGAAGGAACGGATGTGCTGTTCCTATGGACTTGAGGTCTATAGACGCCACATGGAAGAGCAGTATTTGCCTTTCCTACCTGGTTATTTTACTTCATGGCATCCAGGTTCATCCTTGCTGCAAATCTAATACTTCATTTTAGGCCTTCTATCCCAATTCCTTATCTCAAATTGTCTTCTTCTATAAGGCTGGCAAAAGGGACTGAATATTACTTCAGCCTTATTTATGGCTATAACTCATGGATACAGAGGGTTCCAAATTAGCAAATCCCAGAGGAGGTGTGTGATTGGCTCCCCACCCCACCTCAGTATGGTTTCCCATTCATAGCAAATGGAGCCCAGATGGGGACTTTGAAGCAATGGTTCAAAGGAAGGTTTTGCCCCTTTGTACCACATAGTTAAAGAGGAAATAGGCTTTGCTAAAGGCAGTACTTATTTCAAAATGCTCACATGTCCTAGAGAGAAAACATGCCTTTATTCTACACATATGTGTGTGTGGTCGCTTGTAGCGACAGTTCAAATCTCTCCTCTGCACACATTCTATTGTGTAACTCCGCATCACCCTCACACTTGATATTGGCTCGTTTGAGACAGTTGGTTCAGTCCAGTGGGATCTCGGTGAATGTGACAAAATCAGATTGCAAATCGATAGTTCTTGGGGAACTAGGGATGAGGAGGAAGCGAAACTGATTGGGGATTTGACATTTGTTTGGGGCAGATGAAAGTGTCTCAAGCTGGACACAGGTGGGATCTGCACCACATTGTAAATGTGCTGTATGTCCCCAAATTGTCCACTTTTACATAGTTTTGTATGATTCAAATATAACTTTAGTAAAAATATTTCAATAAAAACTGACTCAGTGTTTTTATGGACCCGATGGTGATTTATGCAGTACTCATGTCTGGTTAAAGTGCAGAGAGTAGCGGGGGTGGGCACGCCTTAATAGCACTCGGAGGCAGAGGCAGCGGATCCTGTGAGTTCGAGGTAGCTGGCTACAAGTGAGCTCAGAAAGGCGCAAAGTACAAGAGAAACTGTCTCGAAAAAAAAAAAAAAAAAAAAAAAAAAAAAAAAAAAAAGTGCAGAGAGTAAAGAACTGTGGAGAACTCACCTTGAGGCATCTGGGCACCACAACAAGGCCTCCCCCATCCAGCGTCAACATTAAGGCTCAGAGAACATCAGGGAAGGGTGGGGTGGAAAGGTTGATACAATCGTAGGACACAGAGAGGCTCTCGAGCCACGCCACAAAGTACATCTGATACAGCGTGACGCTGAAGTGAGAATCATTTCCTTCAGCCATGTGGCTCGTGGCACGTTTCCTAAGGTCCCTCCAGCCACGGCATATACATAGCACTAATTAGATTCGAGTGGTTATAGAAGAAGAATAAGAAGGAAGAGGAGGAGAGAGGTTAAATTGGGAAGATACATGGTACAGGGAATCCCGGAAGAACTGATCTGGGGAGCCCAAGGCTTAGATATCATTTCAATACATTGTGTTCGTGTATAAAATTATAAACAGATAAAAATCCTAAAGAATAAAAAAAGAAATTCAGTCTTAGGGTCTCTGAGGTCCCATTAAAAATGGAAGATAATTTTATTTATTTATTTATTATGAATACAGCATGTATGACTGCAGGCCAGAAGAGGGCACCAGATCTCATTACAGATGGCTGTGAGCCACCATGTGGGTGCTGGGAACTGAACTTCAGGACCTCTGGAAGAGCAGTCAGTGCTCTTAACCTCTGAGCCATCTCTCCAGCCCCATGGACAAATGATTTGATTGAATATTTCTCCAAAAAAAAGGTGTACCAGTAACCTGGTGCATGGCAGTGCACACCTGTAAGGCCAGCCCTGAGGAGGCAGGGTCATGGTGGTGCACACCTGTGAGGCCAGCCCTGAGGAGGCGGGGGCATGGTGGTTCACACCTGTGAGGCCAGCCCTGAGGAGGCGGGGTCATGGTGGTGCACACCTGTGAGGCCAGCATTGAGGAGGCGGGTCATGGTGGTTCACACCTGTGAGGCCAGCCCTGAGGAGGGGGCATGGTGGTCACACCTGTGAGCAGCTTGAGGAGGGGGGGGGGGGGGGGGGGGGGGGGGGGGGGGGGGGCATGGTGGTTCACACCTGTGAGGCCAGCCCTGAGGAGGGGGCATGGTGGTCACACCGTGAGGCCAGGAGGGGGGGGGGGGGGAGGGGGGGGCACCTGTGAGCAGCCGAGGAGGCGGGGTCATGGTGGTGCACACCTGTGAGGCCAGCCCTGAGGAGGCGGGGTCATGGTGGTGCACACCTGTGAGTCCAGCCCTGAGGAGGCGGGGTCATGGTGGTGCACACCTGTGAGGCCAGCCTGAGGAGGCGGGGTCATGGTGGTGCACACCTGTGAGTCCAGCCTGAGGAGGCGGGGTCATGGTGGTGCACACCTGTGAGGCAGTGAGGAGGCGGGTCATGGTGGTGCACACTTTTTCTAATTGTACTGAAATGTATTTTGATTGTATGTTAATAAATAAAGTGTCGGGTCAGAGCTATTAGAGCCATAGACAGAGTGGGCGGTGTGCACATGCCTTTAATCCATAGATCTCTGTGTGTTCAGGATACAGCCAGCATTAGAGACATATGCCTTAAGACCTAGGGCTGTACATTCAGACAGTATGAGCATCATGTGTTTGGTTACAACCAATGAGAAGCAGAACAACATATATAAAAAAAACGAACAGACAGAATAGCCTTTTCAGAACTAGGACACCGGTGAAGGGTGGATTTAGCTCTGAGCTTGACTCTCGTTTCTTTTTTTGTTTCTGTTTTTCTTTTTAATAAGAGGTTTTACATCAATACACACCTGTGAGCAGTGAGGGCGGGGTCATGGTGGTGCACACCTGTGAGGCCAGCCCTGAGGAGGCGGGGTCATGGTGGTTCACACCTGTGAGGCCAGCCCTGAGGAGGCGGGGTCATGGTGGTGCACACCTGTGAGGCCAGCCCTGAGGAGGCGGGGTCATGGTGGTGCACACCTCTGCAGGCCTTGTTGCTTGCAAGACAAGAACATTATAGACTAACCCGTCTCCCCAGCTCCAGTTTGCATAGTTGAGGTAACTTCAGGACGGTCCTCTGGCTTGAGGAGACCTCTTGGTGCTGCTCGCAGCTAGGGAGGACATCTGCACCGCCCAGCCAGCCATCTGACATGGATGCTGAGCCCCCATGTGGTGGGGGAGAGGGGTAAAGTTAGTTAAATGGGGAGGGAGACTAGTGAAACACCTCCACAGTTCTCCAGAGGAGACGCGGGCTGCTGATGGAGTGTCCATCCGTGAATTCAAGCCTTCCTGTGCCCTTACTCACATATTCCCTGACTGTGGGAAGGCCTCTTTTCTACCCCAAAATCCTTGGTAGCCACCCTAGGGCCTGCAAGCAGGAGGCTAGGTGGGGACATTGGGACAAAACAACCCTCAGTCTCTAATGCTACTGTCAACAGCTGCTTGGGAGCATTGGATGACCAGGGTGCCTGTCTCAGCTATGGGGACCATCATCCTCTGTGGCCAAAGCACAGTTGGGCCTTTGTTATCCCCCATTCCCAGGAAGGCCAGCGAGCACCGGGCACAGGGCAGGGTCTTCCTTGTCTAAGGAACATTCCTTTACAGTGAGGGTTCCGATTCACACAGGCCTGTCTGCTGCTGTCTAATTGGATTTGTGGAACACAGGTCTGAAACTCCTGGGAGCCCTCCCAGCAAACTTTAAATTGCCTCTGGGATTTAGGACCGGCTCCCAAACAACGAGGACTCTAAACTTTCCCAGGATCCTTGATAAGCCCTCTGGAGAGCCAGGTGAAGGGCAGAGGGCAGAAAGCACAGAACACGGGCAGCCGGCAAGTGGCATCTCCAGGTGTCTCTTATCTTATGTTTTCCCTGGGAATGGGGAAGGGCAGTTAGAGTTGGGAGCAGCACGAGCCCCCCCCAACCCCTGCCCCCCCCCCCAGCTACAGCCAACCGTGTCTTTCCTCCTTCTGCTGTGCCCGAGACAGCGAGACAGAACTGCTGTGTGTCCCAGGCCGACAGACCAGGCTGGGGCTGAAACCATCCTTTTCCTAGCCCAGACAGCTCCAGCCTCCTCCTCACCGGGGGACCTTCTGCTGGGGGAGCTCCCCTCCCCACCATGGACTTGTCTGCCCGGGGGACACAGCCCGGCTTCTCTCTGTGGCCAGATCTTCTTCAGGTAGGTGAGAGGAGGAGCCAAGCAGGGACTCCAGGACAGAGGGCATCCAAGGTCAGACTTGGTCCTGGCTTCCACACCCCTCGGGTTCTTTACAGAGGAAAGGGAGGAAGCAGGGAGTTCAGGGAGTCCTGGCTGGTGCAGGGGTAGGGCGGGATGGGGGCATGTGTGGAGAGCAACAATAGAAGAAGGAGTGTCTGTCTAATGTAGGGCAAACTTTCTCATCATCAAGGCTGCCTGGCGGAAAGGTGAGAGATGTGAGCTGCACATCAGGTGTCGGGACGACTGGGAAACGGTTTTAGGTCTGGTTTATTTTTTCCTGGAAGATTCGCACAGTTGAGGACGAGAAGTTACGTCCCAGCATCCCGGCCAAGGCTCCATCTCCTTTGCATAGAGCTAACATCTCTAAAACCAGATCTCTTTTTCTTCAGTTACTCCCAGTGCCTCCAGCTCAGCCTCTCTGATAACTGCAGGAGGAGAGCTTCAGCCCGGGCTTGGCTTCTCTCACCCAGTTCCCTAGCAACAGTTGGTGCAGCCGGGGCCCCACTCATCCCCCTCAAGCCCGGCTACAAGGCAGATTTCTTAGATTTCTACATTCTCAGCCTTCCTGGTGCTGCAACCCTTTAATACAGCTCCTCATGTTGTAGTGACCATAAAACTATTTTTGTTGCTGCTTCATAACTGTAATCTTGCTACTGTTATGAATTGTAATGTAAATATTAGATATGCAGGATATCTGATATGCGACCCCTGTGAGACAATCGTTAACCCCCAAAGGGGTCTCAACCCACAGGTTGAGAACCACTGTCTTAGAGGACAGGGCCATACATCTACTGTCTGTGAGTGTCCTAGGGAGGGTGAGAATGAGCAAAGCATCATAACTGGGCCCTTTTGTCTTCAGTAGACACGTTCTGTACAAATGGTAGGCGAGAACATCTATGATGAGATGGAGTCTAGGGGAGACTAGAGAACCGCCTGGCTCTGTCCCAGCCTTGTGGTTCTCAGAGCATCGGTTTCCTCGTTGTTTTAAAACATTTATTCATTTGTATGTGACATGCACACACATATGCCACAGTGCTCATGTAGAGGTCAGAGATCAACTTGAAGGAGTTAATTCTCCCTTTCCATCGTATGGGTCCTAAGAACAAACTGAGGTTATAACAAGAAATCCACAGAGTCTGTTAAATGGGTAAAGGATTTATTAGGGGAAAAACTCACTGTACATAACAGAATAGTCCAGGTTCTGGAATGCTGTTCCAGCTGCCTGACCCAGTTGGGTCTCCAAAAACCACAAGCAAGAAAAAAGAGCTGCCTACGTGAATCTCAGGTCTGTCTCTGTGGAGCTAAATTATTATCATAACATTATTGTAAGGGTACAGAATTAGGCTAGAGGAGAGAGATGACGCCAATAGCTAACATTACCAGGAGTGACAGCAGACTAGGAGAATAGAGGGAGGGATCTGGGACCAAGGCAGAGAAGTCCATGTCCCTGCCCTCTTCTGGAACCCTGTAGCATTCTAAAGGTTCCTCTTTGTGGTTTTCATGTAGCCCTGCACTCAGAAAGAGACACATCCCTTCCTTCAGGCATGCCGGCTCCGCTGGCCTGGCTATATCATGGTTTTCCATGGATCGTGCTTGGTTAAGCTTCTATCAGAGGCTTTTTCCTGCTTGAACCAATGCATCCTGACCTGATAGTGAATTTTATCCCTTCAGCACTGATTTTACACACTGGTATCTAAAGAGTAAATCTAATTATACATTCTAGAAACGTGCCCCTATACTGGTCCTCGTAAGTGCTTGTTGTCTCCTGTTTTCATGAAAGAGAAAGAGAATATGAGAAATGGAAGTGGGCAACCAGTCCATGGTAGCTGAATTTGTCTTGCTGGGCTTGTCAGATCACCCAACGCTGGAGAAAACCTTCTTCCTGCTCATCCTGTCCATGTACCTGGTGATCCTGCTGGGCAACGGGGTCCTCATCCTGGTCACCATCCTCGACTCCCACCTGCACACGCCCATGTACTTCTTCCTGGGGAACCTCTCCTTCCTGGACATCTGCTACACCACCTCCTCAATTCCCCTGGTCCTGGATGGTTTCCTCACTCCCAGGAAGACCATCTCCTTCTCAGGCTGTGTGGTGCAGATGTTTCTCTCCTTTGCCATGGGAGCCACAGAGTGTGTGCTCCTGGGCATGATGGCATTTGACCGTTATGTGGCCATCTGCAACCCCCTTAGGTACCCAGTGGTCATGAGCAAGGCTGCCTATGTGCCCATGGCCATCAGCTCCTGGGTGGCTGGTGGTGCCAACTCCTTGGTACAGATATCTCTGGCAGTACAGTTGCCTTTCTGTGGGGACAATGTCATTAATCACTTCACCTGTGAGATCTTGGCTGTCCTGAAACTGGCCTGTGCTGACATCTCCATCAATGTGATTAGCATGGGGGTGGCCAATGTGATCTTCCTGGGGGTCCCAGTTCTGTTCATCTTTGTCTCTTATACCTTTATACTCACCACCATCCTGAGGATCCCCTCTGCTGAGGGGAGGAGGAAGGCCTTCTCCACCTGCTCTGCCCACCTCACTGTGGTGATTGTCTTCTATGGGACCATTCTCTTCATGTATGGGAAGCCCAAGTCCAAGGACCCACTGGGGGCAGACAAACAGGATGTTTCAGACAAACTCATGTCCTTATTTTATGGAGTGTTGACTCCCATGCTGAACCCCATCATCTACAGCCTCAGAAACAAGGATGTGAAGGTTGCTGTAAGGAACATGGTGGGTTGGAAATGCCTCATTCATTGATATGAGGGAAATGGGTTATTTCCTGGTTCTGTGCACAGCAGGGCTCTGTTGGGAATGACCACTTATTAAGCATAGACTTGCTCACTGGTCCTACAGATCAGTTTGGACTGAGTTCTTCTTGAGTGGCTGAGGCTGGATCATCAACTCTTTAGACTAAAGACAGTGGTTGCACTAAATGACCTAGAAAAAAGAAAAATATTATGAAAATCAAACATTCTTTGTATGCCTAAAAAAGCAATAAAAACTTGGTGAAAAATATGTTTCTTTCTTCTTCAGTGAAAACTAGTTGGGATGTGTGGGTCAGTGTGTTTGGTCTTTTTTATTCTCTGTACAATTGGGAACACAGTGTGAGAAAAATTCACTTCTTATTTTATTTTGATGTAGAAAGAGTCTTACTGTGTGGCCCAAGGTGGTCTGGAATACACAATCTCCCTCCACGTTTAGAACATTTATATCACTTCCAAAGGCTCCCTCACCTCCTCTTACAATCAGTCCACACTCCAACCCCAGGGAACTCCTAAGTAATTTCTAGAAAGTTTTGTTTCTCTAGAAATTTCAGACAAATAGAATGTGTATTTATTTTTATGTCTGGGTTTTTTTTTTTCTTTTCCTCTTTCATGTTCTAGATGGTTAGCCAGTGGTAACATATATCAAAAAAAGGGGTCATGAATTCCAGAGGGGAGCCCAGAAGACATGGGAGGGTGAAGAGGGAGGAGTCGATAAGATGCAAATGCAGTGTGCTCACGTCTGAAATTCTCAAAAAGTTAACAAGTGTGTGATATATCTAAAGCCGAGTTCCAATGGGATGTTAAAGTTTTAAATATATGCTAGAATTTATAACTTTTCACCTTAACAAGCTAAGAAAAGAACAAAGTAAATGTAATGTGGGGACAAAGGAAATTATAATACAAACTATAAACAAACACAAGGAAATGGAAAAGAGACAATAGAAAACATTAACAAATCTGATAGGCATTATAAAAGGGAACAAAGTTGATAAAGCCTCAGCATGTTTCGGACAGCAATAGAAAGAGGGTAGACAGATAACCAGATGACTGACAGAGAGCACATGAACTATCAAGAGTTAAAAAGAGTTGCTACTGACTTACAGATATTAAGGCGATACTAATAAAAGGATATTATGAATTACTTTAGGGACTAGAACTTGGACAATTTAAGTGATATGCTTAAGTCCTCTGAAAAAATACAGTTTACAAAAACCACTAAAAGAGGAAGCGGAACATTTGAACAACTCTATACCTATTAAGCTAGCTGGATTTATTATTAGAACAAAGCCACAAAGGAAGCTGCAGGCCCAGATGGGTTTTTCTAGTGCATTATTGCCGTAATTGTCATGATTAGCAGGTTCTTCCTCTGTAATCCAGGCTGGCCTTGGCTGCCACCCTCTCCTTTAGCCTTCTAAGAGCTGTGACGACAGCAGTGTGCCGCCACGCCCAGACGTGGTCAATTATATCAATCACTTCAGGGAGAAAGAACCCGAATTCCAGACAGAAGGTGGAGTTAAGAGTAGAAGAGGCAGAACCAGACCTGAACTGCCACAAAAACCTTAAAACAACTATACCGAATTTGGTAAGACTTCAAAAAGGTCTATGTATTCATATCTGTGTAATTTTTATAGATAATATATCATCAAGTTGGGTTTATCCTGGTAAAACATTATTTTATTAAAAATGTAATTGTAATAAAAAAATCTACTGTAAAACCAAAGTATTGTGTTTGTAGATGTCCACTGAGGGACATTGTTAAAATATTAAAATTACCAAGAGCTGACTACTGCAAAGGCAGAGCAATCATCAGTTATTGTAGAGGGAAGGAGTTGGGGTCAGCATGGGACACAGGGGGCTCCTGGGTGGTATAATTCTCCTTCTGTTTCTTGATCAAGCCATGCTTGTCTTCCCAGTAATAATTCATCACTCCATTTGTTTGATTTGTAGGTGCGATTGTTCAGTTTTAACTGTTAGCTTGACACAGCCTCAGATGAATTGGGAAGAGTCTCAGTGAGAGACTGTCTGGACCAGACTGCCTGTGGCAGGTCTGTAAAGGACGTGAGAAGATCCAGTCTGGAAGCGGGCAGCGCCCTTCCCTGGCTCGGGGCTCTGGACGGTCTGAGAATAGAGAGAGCTGACAAGCACCTTGTGTTTGTGCATTCATTTCTCTCTCCTGACTGTGGATGTGATGTTACTAGTTGCTTCAAATTCTTGCCACCCTCGATTTCCCTGAAAAAATGGACTGTAACCAGAATTGTGAGCTAAAACAGACGCTTTGTCCCGTCAGGTTCTTGTTGTCTGGGTGTTTTAACCCAGCATCATAATGATGCTGAACAAACAGCAGGGGTTTATTTTCTGTTAACCTTTGGGGGGGGGCATAGGTGAAGTTCCCCACTATCACATATTGTGCAGTTGAGTCCCGATTGTCACAGGGTCAGCACACCCGGAGCGCACTAGAAGAGCCTCGACCTGGACAAACATGGCTGTAATCATGGTAGCTCCCCTGCAGATAAGTATTATTTCATTTTGTTGATATGTTATTGATATGTGTGTGTGTCACGTGTGCACATGCTCACCTGCATACCCCATGACTGCAGGTGCCTTAAGAAGCCAGAAGAAGGTACTAGATCCCCTGGAGCTGGAGTCACAGGAGGTTGCCAGCCACCTAATGTGGGTGCTGGGAACTGAACTCCGATCTTCTGGAAGAGCAGGAAGCACTATTCACCATGGAGCCATTTTTTCAGAATCTAAAAAAAGAATTACGGCGATTCAAGACAGATGAAAATCAGGTGCGGGTGGCCAGAGTCTCAAGAGAATAATTTGGGAAAGCTGAAAAACAAATCTCCCGAAAGCAGCAGACCCTCCAAACTGCCAGGGAAAGGCCACACCTAAAGCAGGGAAGGGGTAGAGGTGCGGGGGGAGGGGGGGCCGCAAGGCTGGGGAAACTCTTCCCTTGGCCGGGGTGCTTGGAACTGGCTGACCGAACAGAAGAAAGACGCCATTCCAAAAGACTTCTGGGCAGCTGAGGCGGCTCTGTGGGTGAGGGCACTTGCCAGCAAGCCTGACAATCTGGATTTGGTTCCTGGATCACAAGGTGGACAAAGAGAATGGCCTCCTGCAGGCTGCCCTCTGATCTCCACACATAAGAGTGCACATACACATAAAGTTAGAAAATAACAAACAAACATAAAAACAAGCAAACAACAAAAAAGTCTGCTGCTTTGCTGGCTTAGCCACCCAAGGCTCTCTCGGCATCACACTGTCGGGCTCAGACAAAGCGGCCGGAATGGTAGGCTCTCATCTGATAAACTGAACACGGAAAGACCAAGGACAAGAAACTTTGGGCAGATCGATCTGCACAGCATCCAGAAAGCTGAAAAACTTGGTGGGAACCAAAGCACACCCCTGGAACTTTCACAGTGACTCCAAGTGGTGCCCAGGACACTGGCAAGGTCAGCACAGGCGGAGAGCAGGCATTCAGAATAGAGCCCGAAGGAAGTGAGAGATGTGACCAGATTTCAGACTCCACCGGTGAAACATGCCCAACGGCACAGCATGAGTAACCCTATCACCTCAGAGCTCCTCCCAGCGTGCTCCTCTCCGTCTCCTCTACCCATCTTTGTTTAATGCTCAATGTCATTTAGCAGGACAGCCCAGTGGTCTCCTCTTTCCTTTCCTCTCTCAAAGAACCTAGTCTGGGCTGCTTTTCAGGGTCTGTGCCTCAGCTCAGAGAAGGGGCTGGTCTACGTTATCTGTTAACTGACCTTCACCTGTCTTCAGTCTGCCTTTAGCCCAAATTCCCTCACCCCCACACTCCTTCACCTCAACTGGTTTCCGCTTCTATTTATATCTCCCTAGTTTTCTCTCTGTCTTCCCGACATTAACCATGTCTTACTGTGGCTTTCTTCTTCTTTTTGTTCACACAGTACTATCAATGTGCTAACAATTTTACCCCCTAAAATCCTTTGCACTTAGGGATGATGTTGTATAGTTGACTATTGTATTATTTTCACGGCGAGTCTGCCCCTAGATAGTGACTGATGCTGTAGACGGTGTTATCCTCTGAGGGAAGGACTCATAGAGCCGGGGGTCTTTTTTTTTTTTTTTTTTTTTTTTTGGTTTTTCGAGACAGGGTTTCTCTGTAGCTTTGCGCCTTTCCTGGAACTCACTTGGTAGCCCAGGCTGGCCTCGAACTCACAGAGATCCGCCTGGCTCTGCCTCCAGAGTGCTGGGATTAAAGGCGTGCGCCACCACCGCCCGGCAACCGGGGGTCTTAAACCGCAACCTCACAGAGGAAAATGACGCTTGAACTTCACGACAACCTAGTTCTCCCAAACATTGAAACTCTTCAAGCTGAAAGAAGAAACATGACCTAACTTCTGAAATAAATTTCAAACAGTGATTTAATTCCTGATGCACAAGTCCCAGCATGAAAACACAAGCAACATAAAAAGCAGAGACACATCTCCTCCAAAATCTACCAACTGAATAACGACCCCAAGGAGAGTAGCTCAGAAGAAACCCCAGACAAGGAATTCAAAAGAATAATGATAAATATTTTCAAAACAGTGAGAGAGAACTGAGTAAATGTTGGATTAGTGCATTAATGAATCGACTCTGAGAGAACACAGCTGAATGAAATAAGAAAATCACTACATGATACAATAACAGGATTAATTAAACAGCTAGTGTAGACAAATTGCTAAATGGTCTTATTAAATAAAAAAAAAAACCAGAACCAGATATTGGGGTGAATTCTGAACAATCAGAGAAGCAAGCAGGACGGTGGCGGCGCACGCCTTTAATCCCAGCACTCAGGAGGCAGAGCCAGGTGGATCTCTGTGAGTTCGAGGCCAACCTGGTCTACAGATTGAGTTCCAAGGCAGGCACCAAAACTACACAGAGAAACCCTGTCTCAAAAAACAAAACAACAACAACAACAAAAAGAAGAAAAGAAAAAGATAAAAAGATCAGAGAAGCAGAACAAGCCACAGCTAACCTTACCTCACTGACACCTCAGTCTCCAAAGAGAGAGCTACTTCCTGTCTACCCACACCTATATGCCTTTCTGTTCTGCTCCCTCATTTGCTCTCTCAGCCCAGCCATATCACTTTCTCTTCCTGCCCAGCTCCGTCACTTCCTGTCTGTCTGTACAGACCTCCAGAACTCTGTGGTTAGTGCTGGGATTAAAGGCGTGTGTCACCACACTTGGCTCTGTTCCCAGTGTGGCTTTGAACTCACAGAGATCCAGACAGATCCCTGCTTCCTGAATGATAGGATTAAAGGCATGTGCTACCATTGCCTGATTTCTGTTTACTATAGTGGCTGGCTTTTTTCTCTGATCCTCAGGTAAATTTTATTGGGGGACACAGTATATTGGGGGACACAAAAATCACCACAAGCTAGAAACAAACAAACAAAATGTCCAAAAAGTCAGTTTTAAAGCCCTCTGGAAAGTTTCACCAATTTTGTTGATCATGAAGAAAATAAAATATCAGGGCTTGAAGATAAGGTAGAGGGATTAGTAAACTCAGTCAAGGACATTGATAAAATTTTAAATTATACAGGCAAAATCTTTGAGACACCATGGAAAAACCAGCCTATGAAATATTGGCATAGATGAAGAAGAATTCTATGCCCAAAGCCCAGAAAATATTCTCAATACAATCATAGTATGAAATTTCCCGAACCTAAGGGGAGAGGCTCATCAATGCAGAAGTGGCACAGAGGACACCAATTACACATGGCAGACAAGAACACCGCCCCACAGTAGAATAATTAAAACACTAACTATAATCAACAAAAAAGTGCATTGAGTTCTACAAAACAGAAGCACAAAGTCACATATAAAGGCAAGTCCAGCAGAATAACAGCCAGTCTCTCAACAGAAACAATGAAATCCATAAAGGTATGGAAAGACGTTATTCTGGAAGTTCTGGAAGACCACAGCTGACAGCCCACACAGCTGCCCTCAGCAAAACTGTCTGTCATCACTGATGGAGAAAGAAAAATATCTGTGATAAAAGCAGGCTCACAGAATTTATGACCGCTAAGCCAGCATTGTAGAGGTTACTGGAAGGAATTCTTTGGAGTAAAGAGAAGAATAAACTCCTCTAAGAGGCTATGGAGAGGGTGTGCTACAATGGTTTTAAGCAAATGAGGATTAGGAAAGGGCCAACTGCTATAAAATCAACAGAATGATGGGAATTAATACAAACCTTTAAATAATAACTTTGAATATTAATACTCTCAATTACAATCAAAAGATACTGGCTAGCAGACTAGATTAAAAAACAAAACAAACAGGAACAGGATCCAGCTAGCTAATGCCTCTGAGAAACACATCTCACCATCAAAGACAGACACTACTTCAGGGTGAGAGGATGGGCCAAGGTGTTCCAAGCAAACGGACTTAGGAAATAAGTGGGTATCACTGTTCTAATATCTGACAAAACAGACTTCCCACCAAAACTAGTCAGAAAAGATAAAGAAGGCCATTTCATACTAATGAAGTGGACAGTCAGTCAAGACAACGCTATAATTTTGAATGTATATGTCCTCAGATGCACCCAATTTCATCAACAAATGCTGCTGGAAATAAAGCCACAGATGAACCCCAATGCAGTAATAGTGGATGAGTCCAATACCCCGATTTCACCAGTTGACAAGTCATATGGACAAAAAAGAAACAGAGGGACATCAGGAGTTAAATGACATCACACATCAAATGGACTTAACAGACATTATAGAAGATTCCATCAAAATACTTCAGAGTACACATTCTTCCCAGAAGCCCGTTTTCTCTAAAATAGATCATAGAGGAGGTCACAAATGAAGTCTCAACCAATACAGGAAAACTGAACTTCTTATATTCTATCTGACTGCTATGGAGCAAAGCTAGAAATCAACAGAAAGAAAATCCAAAGCTCATGGAGATTAAACAACTCACTACTGAGTAATGACTGGATTACTGAAGAAACCAAGAAGGAAAATTTAAGAGTCTCTATTACAGCAACAAAATAAGAGACAGAAGCTAAAGTGATACAAATATAAAGGGCAGGATCAAAACATCTTTGTGTGCAGATGATATAATTATATACACAAGAGACCCCATTGTGTGGGTCATCAGGAAGGCCCGATGAATAAAGCCACCTGCTGCCAAGCTTGATGACCTGAGTTCAGTTTCTGGGGCCCACAGGTGGAAGGTGAGAACTAATGCTTGCAAGTTATCCTCTGACCTCCACATGCCTGTGGTGGCACAGGGGTGCCCATATATGTACACCCAGAATAAATAAATGTAGCTAAAAGTAAATAAATAAGACCCCAACTCTCCACTAGAAAATCCTTAGAGCTGATAAACACATTCAGCAAAGTGGCAGGATACAAAATTAACACACAAAACCAGTAGCTGCCCTTCATGCCCGTGAAAAACAGACTGAGAAGGAAATCAGGGAAACAATTCTGTTTCCAATGACCTAAAAAATTACCGTAGAAGAAACCTAACCAAGGAAGCAAAAAACCTTAACAGCGAAAGCTGTAAAACACTGAAAGAAGGAAACGCTTAGAAAGGGGACATTATAAGATGCAAAGATCGTCATGTTCATAGACTGGAAGTATCAACATTGCTAACATGACTATATTAGCAAAAGCAATCTACAGATCCAATGCGATCCCCATCAAGACTCCCAAGAAAAGTGTGAAATCCAATGTTAACCTCACAGCTTCAGAATGGCTCTTCTGTTTAAAAGTTCATTGTGATATATATTGGGTCTGATGAATTTGGTGCATGATTTTATTTTATTCACATGTTTTTAAAAGATTAAAAAATGTGCCGGGCGGTGGTGGCACACCTTTAATCCCAGCACTCAGGAGGCAGAGGCAGGCGGATCTCTGTGAGTTTGAGGCCAGCCTGGTCTACCAAGTGAGTGCCAGGAAAGGCACAAAGCTACACAAAGAAACCTTGTCTCGAAAAAACAAAAAAAAAAAAGATTAAAAAATGTAACATCATTTTTTAGAAATAGAAAAATCTTTCTTAAAACTTTCTTAGTGAGGGTTGCTGTTGCTGTAATGAAACACCATGACCAAGGCAGAGGCTGTGGAGGAATGCTGTTGACTTGCTTGCTCTACGTGGCTTGCTCAGACTGTCTTCTTATAGAACCCAGGACCACCAGTGCAGGGCTGGGCCCTCCTATGTAAATCACTAATTAAGAAAGTGCCCTACAGGCTTGCCTACAGCCTGATCTCATGGAGGCATTTTCTCAGTTAAGGCTCCCTCCTCTCAGCCAACTCTAGCTTGTGTCAAGTTGACATAGAAGTAGCCAGTACAAACTCATATGAAAGCACAAAAGAATCCCACCCCCTACCCATAGCCAAAGCAATCCTGAGCAAAGAGAATATTCTGGAGGCATCACCAAACTTGATACTACGGATAAATAATAATGAAAACGACAGAGTACTGGCACAAAACAGACATCCAGATCAATGGACTAGAATAAAAAAATCTCTAATAAGCACATACAGCCACAGCCATAGTCATCTAATTGTTTACAAAGGGTAAACAAGCAAAAAACACACACGGGAAAAAAGACAGCATCTTCAACACGTGGTGATAAGAAACCTGGATCTCTTCAGGTCGAAGACCCGAAGATCCTTATCCCTCACCCTGCGCAAAATCAGGACCAGTCAGAGCGAAGACTGTAACATAAGACTTGAAACTCTAAACTGCTGGTGAGAAAAGTAGGTAAAAATAGGTGACAAGGAAGGACGAAGGTTGAGCAGAAGGACACACGGGACATGAAAGAGGATTAGAGACTGGGGAGGTTACAGGTGGGACGGAGGGGCGAAGGAGATGGGGAGGAATCCACCACAATGCATGGTTTAGGTTTGGGGTTTGGAAATGCCATAACCATATGTTGATTTTTTTCCTTTTGTGTACTCAGGGTTTTACTATGTAGCCTTGGCTGGCCTTGAACTCGCTGTGTAGATTAGGCTGGCTTTGAACTCACAGAGATCCTTCTGCCTCTACCTTCTGAGTGCTGGGATTAGGATGTGAACCACCATACCTACCTTGTATACTAATTTTAAAAAAAATTAAAAATTGCTAAAGAAAAATAATAAATAAACGTTGCTGAGATGCCTAGATATCCATTTGGGGAAATGATCTTCACTGCCTAAATCACACCATGCACAGACATTAATTCACGCAGATCACAGATCTAAACCAAAGCTAAAACTATGGAGTTCTTTTAAAACATAGAAAAATATCTTTACAACTAGGAGAAGGCAACTTTTTGTTAGAGAAGATATGAAAAGTAATAACTAAAAAAAACAATAGGGTTGATCAAAATGCAAGACATCTGTTCAGCAGAAGACATGATTAAGAAAATGAGTGCACACCAGGCATGGCGTGACAGAGGCAGGAGAGTCAAGGGCTCCAGACCAGCCCGGATGACACAGCAAGACCCCGACCCAAAAGGAACGTAAGCTACAACCCGGGAGGACATGTACAACTCACATATCTAAAGAAGGTCAGGGTGCAAAATATGGAAGGAACAAAACGTGTTTTTTCAAGGAACAGAATGAGAATAATGGACATAAAAGGTCTGAGTGGATAATGCCCAAAGGAAGATACATGAGTGACCAGTTACCAAATAAAAAAATGTGCTCAATGTCCCGTGGCCCAGAAATGCAAATTAAAGCCATAGTGGGTCACCACTACACCTGCCAGGTAGCTAAAACTTAGAAGACCGGCAACATCAGAGGCTGGCAAGGCCGTGCTGGAATTAGAATGCTCATAGCACACCTTTGTAAAGGACTTGCTAGGCTCTCATAGAAACTAAGTGTGACCCAGCAACCTCATCCTCAGGTGTTTAGCCAAGAGAAAAAGAAATGGGTAGAAAACACTTGTCTATGACAGTCAGTAATAGCGTTAGTCATAACGACCCAAAATGGAAACAGCTTGGCTGTCAGCAAGGAGGATGGCAAATGGACCCGGGCTGTGCGTGCAATGGGATACTACTCAATTAATAACAAGGAGCCTAGTGAATGCTCATCTGTCTCTTCTCAATACAGGTTTGACTGTCTTATACCAGCACAGCTGAGTCAACCTTCACATAATCTCTACTCCACTGCCTCCTGCTTGAAGTCTTTCCTATGCAGCTGCCTTCTGGCCTCTATGAACCACATGCAGACAGTCTGGTTCACCTCTTGATCCCCCACATCTTGTATGAACTGTGTAGACACGGCACAGTGACCGCCTCTTGGTCTCTAAAGTAACTCCATAGAACATGCCCCTGCTAGGTCTAGACCCACCCACCAGAACATCTCATAGGCCACTTGCTTGGAAATGACCTAGACTCCAGTGGTGGCTTTAGCCCAGGGGCCCCTTTCTCTCTGTCCCTTGCTCTCTGCCCATGTGTGGCACACGGAGGTTGCCAGCTGGTTCCTCTCTTGCTGTTGGCCTTGTGAGGTTCATTGAGGTCCAGATATGACGACAGCACACAGGTTCTGTCATGGGCCTGGTGTGCTGTCTCTCCTAGGTCACACCTAACCAAGACACTGAAACCCAACTCCTTTCCGGGCCAGGGCTGCCCTGGAGATTGTCTCCCCAGGTTCTTCTCAAATGCATTTAGCCAAACTGAAGTTTGTAGAAATTCAAGCAAGGAATGGACGTGTCTACCTTGAGGTCCCTCAGCAAGTGTGGGCGTTTCCAGCAGGAACAGAGGAAGGAGAAGGCTCCTGGAGTGCTTCAGTGTAATTGGATCTTGGGGACATTGTCCCAAAGGGCTAGGAAGTTTCCCAACTGTGCCATTCCATTTCTGAACTTTTAATCACTCGAGGGAGTGCAGGAGCCCCACTATGGCATTGGTTTCAAATCGACACCCCTGAGTAGAGATGCTCATCAGATGCCGCCTGAAATAGAGCAGAGACCAAGTGGGAAGGACAAACTGAGTTTTCTCTTCAGATCAGAAGTGGCATCTCAGCCTGGGTCCCTTAAACCACTGCTACTTTTTCTGGCCTGGATACCCTTCCTTAGCCGCAGGCACCCCTTCTCGACAGGTGTCTAATCAAGGTAAGTAAGGATTCTTGTAAAAGCCAACCTCGACCTTTCATTAAGCTTCTGGGCATTCCTAGTGTCTGACTTGACGTTCTACAATGACTGAGCTTGAATAAATGAAGCAGTTCAGTGGCATCACCAAGACTGGGGACCAGACTGTACCCCTTCCTGAGTCTGAAAACTCGGAACGTCAAGAGACAAGTTCTGCCAGTGTGAGCTCATGGGTTCACCCGACTTGGGAGACTGACCCAGAACCAAGGGGGCCCCATCTCACAATGACCTTCCACAGACTCGGGCAGTTAAAGCAGGAGATGGACACCATCATATGATCGAGAGAAAACCCAGAAGGATGCCGGCTCCTTCCACATGGAGAATCTCCTGTTGTTCCAGAGCTCTGCAAATACAGAGCAAGCTGTCCAGGAACGTAGTGAGCTCCTCCACGCCAGGAGAGATCAAGCTGGGACTGAAAGGCAGTGAGCCAGTGTTGTTCAGGGAGGGAACCAGAATGGGAGAGGAGGCTGAACTGGATTACTGGGGGGCATAGGCAGGGTTGGAGCAGAGGTCTGGGTGACATGTTGAGTCATAAGTCTCGAGGACAGTTATGTCCACTGATGCCTGTGTGGATGTCTACTCAGAATGAAAGAAACCTAGCAGAATCAAACACATACACATACACATCAAACCTCCCATAAAGTGTGAGCCATATGGATTATGGCCACCCCTCAGTTTATCTTTAAGAAACATCAGATGCAAACTATTAAGGACATATCAGAATTTCCAGAGTATAAAGTCACCTAGGAAATACTCCCCCTTTGTTATATCTCTCTAGATACCATCTTTCCTTTTCCTTAAAGACTCAAGAGAATTCTCTATCTCCAAGAAAGCTTCTGTGAGCCCTGTTCCCATCAATGCCCTCTGCCGAATCCCCAAGCTTCCCCTCTTTAGGGGAGCCCACCTAAGCCCAGGCCATGGGTCACTTGTGATCCTCTTAGCAACTGTAACGACCATATACTGGCTGGTCAACAAGTTTTTGTGGCTGGATATTCAGACACACTAGATAGATTGACGGAGAATGGATGTAAAGTAAATCAATAGGCAGAAGGCCGTGGGCCTGGTGATACGAGAGATCTGGAGAGTAACTGAGTGTGCTTTCTCTGAAAAGGCTCTGGACCAGAGCAATGGTTTTGGCAGGTGTGGTGGCTCACA
The DNA here is from genome assembly GCF_004664715.2 of Peromyscus leucopus. NCBI lineage: Eukaryota > Metazoa > Chordata > Mammalia > Rodentia > Cricetidae > Peromyscus > Peromyscus leucopus. The sequence goes on along the minus strand of NC_051064.1, from coordinate 54,655,246 downwards.
CATGTAATCCCAGCACTCAGGAAGCTGAGGCAGGAGGATGGCCATGAGTTTGAGGCCAGCCCAGGTTAGCCTCAGTGAGAGTGAGACCTACCAAACAAAGACAAATAGACAAACAAAAACCCACAAAGACAGAGACAAAAGAAGAAGGAAGGAAAGAAGGGAGGGAAGGAGGAAGGGAGAGAGGGAGGGAGGGAGGGAAAGAGGGAGGGAAGAAGAGAGAGAAGTTTTAAGGCAAGGATTCAAAACTAAGTCTATAACATCTGGCACAAAACAGGGGGAACATGAAACACACTTAGTCCCTTCTCTGAGTATTATTTCTGGTGAATTGCCATACAGGATACTACATGAATAAAATGAGTGCTTTGTGTGTCATTTTATTGATCAAATGCATTTAATTATCAGATTTGTGACTTTGTTGTCTTTAAGCCCCAAATTTTAATATTGATTGTGTTGCTTTTTTTTTTTTCCTTGCAAAGAAAAAAAAGCTTCTGTGAGCTTTCAGAAATGTCTCTAATCACTCCACCAAACCAGGGCTGCAGACCTGATGTCCTGGCCCTATGCAGAGAATGTTGGCCTTGGACCTAAGTATTTGCTTCAGTTGACAGAGAACACGCAGAATGGAAAGTAACAACCAGACCTCCCCTGTGACCGGCTTCATTCTCCTGGGCCTCTCCGCCCACCCAACACTGGAGAAAACCTTCTTCCTGCTCATCCTGCTGATGTACCTGGTGATCCTGCTGGGCAACGGGGTCCTCATCCTGGTGACCATCCTCGACTCCCACCTGCACACGCCCATGTACTTCTTCCTGGGGAACCTCTCCTTCCTGGACATCTGCTACACCACCTCCTCGGTCCCCCTCATCCTCGACAGCTTCCTGACCCCCAGGAAGACCATCTCCTTCTCAGCCTGTGCAGTGCAGATGTTTCTCTCCTTTGCCATGGGAGCCACAGAGTGTGTGCTTCTGAGTATGATGGCGTTTGACCGTTATGTGGCCATCTGCAACCCCCTCAGGTACCCAGTGGTCATGAGCAAGGCTGCCTACGTGCCCATGGCTGCCGGCTCCTGGGCAGGTGGGATTGTTGCCTCCATGGTTCAAACGTCCCTTGCAATGCGGCTGCCCTTCTGTGGGGACAATGTCATCAATCACTTCACCTGTGAGATCCTGGCTGTCCTGAAACTGGCCTGTGCTGACATCTCCATCAATGTCATCAGCATGGGGGTGACAAATATAATCTTTCTGGGGGTCCCGGTTCTCTTTATTTCTTTCTCCTACATCTTCATCCTCGTGACCATCCTGAGGATCCCCTCTGCTGAGGGGAGGAGGAAGGCCTTCTCCACCTGCTCTGCCCACCTCACTGTGGTGATCGTCTTCTATGGAACCATCCTCTTCATGTACGGGAAGCCCAAGTCCAAGGACCCACTGGGGGCAGACAAGCAGGACCTCGCAGACAAGCTCATCTCCCTCTTCTATGGGGTGGTGACCCCCATGCTGAACCCCATCATCTACAGCCTGAGGAACAAGGATGTGAGGGCTGCTGTGAGGAACCTGGTGGTACTTAAGAAGAGCTCCACCTAGTGATGTTTGGAGGACAGAAATACCCATAGTTCTATGCTCCCTAGCTGTGCTCCTCCGGGAATCTCTGAAACATGTTCTCCAAAGGAGGTGTATGTAAAAAGTGATTATCTGAAAATGGTATTTCCTGTGTATCGGAGAGCTGGACACAACTAAAACGATAACACCTAAGACCTCCTGGGCATGTGCCTTAAAGATGAAAATGGTTGGCTGGGCGTTGGTGGCGCACGCCTTTAATCCCAGCACTCGGGATGCAGAGCCAGGTGGATCGCTGTGAGTTCGAGGCCAGCCTGGGCTACCAAGTGAGCTCCAGGAAAGGCGCAAAGCTACGCAGAGAAACCCTGTCTGAAAAACCAAAAAACAAAAAAACAAAAAAAAAACAAAACAAAAAAAAAAAAGATGAAAACGGTATGCTGCCAGAAAAGGGGGGCGTTGACAGGGGTGGGGGTGGGGCTATCTCATTCTCTACTCTACAAGTCTGAATTCACCTTTCTAAGCAGATTGCTCCTCTGTGTGGGGACAAGAAACATGTATCTTGTGAAATCATCCATGGCTTTAGATCCCAGGGCTATACTCCCATTTAAGTGGGGCCCAGCCAGTGTGATCTCTCCGCCTTGCTGTGCAATTTTCCTTACCCTCTAGCACAAAGCCTATGCACACCCTCCATAGCCCTCTGTACAGGGCATGGCAGCAACTGAGTAAATTACAACTTTTATTTACAAGTTAACAGGATCTTAAATTTATTGTTGTGTGTGTATGCATGTGACTAAACATTTTTGTATGTTTGTATATGTATGCATGTGTTGTTGTGTTTGGGTGTATGTGCACACACTTGCATGCCCTTCCTTCAGAGGCCAGCAAAAGGTGCCAGACCTACTGGAGCTGCAGTTACATGCAGTTGTGAACCGCCGGCCTTGGTTGCTGGGTCTTCTGCAAAGAGCAGGGAGTAATTATATCCACTGAGCCATCGTTCCGGCCCCTGTAATCCAACAATTTATAAGCACTGAAATGGGGAGGTTGGAAGGATGCTGATGGAAGACAGGTTTCAGAGACAATGCAGAAGAAATGTCAATGTCGTGACCACTATAAATCAGGGAGCTGGGAACTAACCAGGGTGTGTCCCGAAGTTCCCGGTGCTAACGCGGCAGATTAGAAAACCACCGTGGTGTGAGTGTGAGATGTCCCCCACAGGCTCAGTGTTGGAACACTCAGTCCCCAGACGGTGGCACTCTCTGGGAAGGGGGTGGAAACTTCAGGAGGAAGGGCCTGTCAGGCAGGAGGAAGGAAGTCACGGGGGGTGGGAGTGGGGGTTATAACTTGGCCCTGAGCTCCTCTGCCCCCTGCCTTCCCAGCCATGGTGGACTGTACCCTCCCAAACCATAGCCAAAATGAAGCCTTCTTCCACGCTGGAAATTCCAGGTATTTAGGAGACCAAGGCAAGAAGATTGCAAGTTCAAGGCTAGTGCTACTTAGTGAGAGACGGCAGCACAAAATAAGAAAGTTCAAGTGACAGTGATAATGTGGGGGCTGGGGATGCGGCTCCGTGGTCAGGCACGTGCCTGGCTAGCCCGGTGAGGCTCTGGGTTCTGTCCCCAGTTCAATCCCTGGGGTTGGAAAAACAGCAGCAACAGCAACAATGACCTCTTCCTGACCTTGTTTCTGACCGGTACCTTGTCACAGGACAAGTAAGCAAACACAGAAGCAGACCGGTGTGGAAAGAGCTAAGTTTTGGGTGAGTCTTTTCCTTCTTTCCCGCCTTTGATGGTAAGATTTAAAGCCATAGAAAAGTCGGGGAACAAATCCAGACACTCATCTCCGGGACCTGACAATGCTGCTGGTTTTCCAACCCCGGGGGATTTGTTCCTCCCCAACTTGCATTTTGGTCATGGTGTTTCATTGCAGCAATAGAAACCCTAAGACACATGGTAAAGTAATATAAAAAAAAAAAATATATATATATATATATATATAATATTGTAAATATACCACTGACGCATCTAAAGCCCAGCAATGATTCTTCTGTAACCCATTGTCCAGTGTTCATATCTCTAAAAATGTCTCACTTGCTCCATGTTTTGTGAGTCTCATGTAGCCCAGGCTGGCCTCAAACTCACTATGGAGCAGAGGAGGACTTTGGACTCCTGATCCTCCTGCCTCAGCCTCCAAAGTGCTAGAATCATAGTTATGTATCATCACACTCTATCCCAAAACTGTTATAGATGCTTTGTTTCAATCTGTTCAATTGAACTAGGAGCAGAATAAACTATATGTATAGTTTTTGAGACAGGGTTTCTCTGTGTAGCTTTGGTGCCTTTCCTGGAACTCACTCTGTAGCCCAGGCTGGCCTCGAACTCACAGAGATCCGGCTGCCTCTGCCTCCCGAGTGCTGAGATCAAAGGCATGCGCCCCCACCATCACCCGGCTAGTATCTTAATCTATACTTCTCTGATCTTTTTTTCTCTTTTCCCACTCCCTCCCTTTTTCTCATTCCCTCCCTTTGGGTCTCACGACCTCTCTCTCTCTCTCCTCCTGTCCCTATTAATTCTTTGAGGAGACAGTTGCCCACTAAAGGACACTAAAGTTTCTCATGTCTGCACTTGGTTGGTGACAGCTCTGTGTTGTCTGTGTCCTCATTTTCCATGAATTGGTGACTAGATCTAGAAATGAAGGGTTTCACTTGTGTAGTCACAGGTACAAGGCCCCAGGAACTATGTAGGACTGCGGTAGCTTCTGTGATCACTTTCCTGCTTCCAGGTCTGTCCAGGTGTCCCTTGTTCAACAGTCACGCTCCCTCCGCAGACCTGGAAACAGCCATTTTCTCTAAGAACCCATTGTTTCCTTTAGTGAGGGATGGTTATTTAGAAATCACTGTCTGCCTGCTAGGGATGCTATGTAGGTTGTCAAAGTTCGTCATGGTGGGAAGAGCTAGGGGAAGAATTTCATAATTATAACGTGTAGAATGCTGCATGCGTTGCCGCTGCCCCTAAGAGGGTAACAGGGCTGAAGACCTCCTGTTGTGACGTCACTCTGCGGGGGATTATTTCCACGGCTGTGGTGTTGCCACTTCAGAGAAGCTAACCACTCACAGTCATGTCGACATGTAGCATGAACTCAGGGATTTCTGATCTGCGAGCCCTCGGGGATGCGCCGAGGGAAAACAGCTGCCCAGGCTTTGATTGTCAAATGAAGGGTTCATGGCGGGCACGAGACCAGGCTCATTGCTTAGTCTAGCAAGGAGCTATGTCATAGACTCACACTGGATGTCGGCTAGTGCCTGATTCAGGACTTTGTGTATCTTTTATCCTTTTCTCCAAGCGTAAGAAATGCTATAGATTTCAAAAGCAAAAAACGTTGGCCTACAGTGGCATTGAGGAAGGCGTTTCCACCAGTAAGGAAACCTCCCGCTCAGCCACTAGGCTCTAAAATCCAGGAAAGACAGTGCCGTGCCCTCTGCCCACAGGATGGTGCCGCCCATAGTTAAGACGGGTCCTCCCACCTCAGTTCACCACATCTGATTCTCACACATGTACCCAGAGCTTTGTCTCCTAGGGGGTTCGGGAGCCTCTCAGACTGGTAGTCAGTATCAGCCACTACAATCATATTTATAAAGCCCTAATGCCCTGAGTCAAGGACCAGACCCAGGACTCTCGGCATTGTGATGAACCCTATCCCTGTGCAATCTGATATTCTAGCAAGAAGGAATGTGTAACAAATAATAGGAAAATAAGTAAGAAAATAATATACATCGTTAGAAATTTCATGTAATCAGGACAGAAGCATCTGAATTTTCTCCCTCTTAAACCCATGAAAGTCTTCCTTCCCCTCACCCTCCATCCCTCCGTTCCTCTCTCTCTCCCTCTCTTCCTTCTTCCTTCCCTCCCTCCCTTCCTACCTCCCTCTCTCCCTCCCTTCATCCCTTCCTTCCCTCCCTTCTTCCCTTCCCAATAAAACCCATGAAGCTAAGGAGAAGCCAAATGTCAACGGTGATGCTATGTGGAAAGTGGATGGACAGTGTTAACCGTCCTCGATCTGACAGAGTCAAATCCCCAGGCAGAACCAGGAATGTTGGGCAATAATGAGGCTAACGAGGCAGAGGATTTTCTGCACCAAGTACCCTTATCCCTGAGGCAAAGATGGTACTGTTAAAATAAGGAAGACTAGGTGGCGAATGCATGAGAGATCATGCGCCTCCATGACACTGAGCATCCACCCCAACAAAAAGTGTGTTCAGTAAGAAGGAAAACCAGGACTCTGGGCTGAAGGACAGCAGGCAAAAATGAGAACATGGGAACTTTGTGCTTCCAAAGGGTAAAACCAACAGCCACACCCACAGACCAAGAGTCAGAATGACCTCTCACTATGGCAGATGTGCCTTCTGATTCAGAAGAAAGATGTTCTCTAGAAAGTTCCCAGAATCCCATCTCGCATTGAAATGTGACTGAAGGGAGCGTAGGTGCTGGGCTATCTGGTCAAACATTGTTCTGGATTTATCTGTGAGGTGTTTCTAGATGAAATTAGCCACATCTGAGCAGGTAAACTGAGTAAAGCAGGTTGCCCTCCATAATTTGTGTAGGCATCGTCCAATCAGATGGATGTCACAATAGAAGAGTAAAAAGGAACATGAGGGGCCGCCTCCTCAGAGCTGGGACATGAGCTTTGTGAACAACGACAAAGATTGTTCTTGGGTCTCCAGCCAGTTCCATAGCACCAGGAGGGGCTTGTCAGCCTTCACAATCACATGACCACCTGAACTAGTTTCCTACTTCATACACACACAGACACACACACACACACACACACACATACACACACACACACACACACACACACACACACAGACACACACACACACAAGTTGGGTTTGTTTTTGTTTTTTTAAGAACCCTGACTAATACACACACCAAAATATTAGTCATTTATAAAGACTGAATAAAATATGCTCAGACATACAAGGTCTTCAATATACTTTTCTCAAGAAGCTATGGAAGAACATGTTCCACCAAAAAGAAAGAATAAACCCACAATTGGAAAAAACAGTTAAAAGACAGGAGTCTAATCTATGACATAGCGTGAGGAGTCCACAGGATTCTGAAAGCAAACAACTGTCCTCCACACAGAGAAGGCAAACCAGCCTGAGGACACCAGAGACAGGTCTGTGTGGGGCCTTCTACAGAGCTCTGCTGTCTGGGGCGATTGACTTGAAGATGCCACAGACAGCCTGGCCCAGTCTTCTTGTGCTGGTCTCATTTTAACCATGCACTGAGTCCCTTTCCCTCTCGTTGCCTTCCTGGTGGGCTAGCTGAGGGTGCTCACTCAACCCCACACCATGCCCTGCTCTCCTGTCTTTAGAAGTGGAGGGGGGTAAGGAAAGAGAGCTGAGAGAAGCAGAAACGCGAAATGATCCATTCCTCTACTGCTCTTCCATGCCAGATGTCTGGTCCCTGGTCACACTCAGCCTTGCCTGGCTTGCACAAAAAGGGCTATTGAAACCCTAAATTAGGTTTTCAGATGCATTTCCCTTCCATGGTAGCAAACCTTCCCTTTTCTTAGCAAGCTGGGTTTGCAATTATTACTTCGTTTTTCAATGAAGCAATTAATTTACACTGATGTTTTTGTAGGTGATAAAGCCATGAAAGAAATCAGGAATGGATTATTAATCTTCCTTGGCTGCATAACAAACTACACAAAGTTAACAGTTTAAAACACCCCCCAACTATTATCTATAAATGAGGTATCTGGGTGAGAGTGGTTGGGAGCTTAAAAAAAATCCTCTCCCAAGCTCATCCAGACTGTTGGTGGAATTCACGTTCTCTAGCTGGCAGTCTGGAATTCAGGTTCTCTTGTTGGTAGTCTGTGGTCCCATTTGCTTTGCTGACTGTTCCAAGGGGACATTCTCAGATCCTTGTGGCAGCCCTGTGGCATGTAGAATCCTTTCCACTCAGTAAATATTTCTCACCTGATGTGACCAGACTCAACTGGACAAACTTAAAGTCAACTCCCATGGGGCTTTAGTCACACTGAGAAAGGTCCTTCACGACAGTACCTGGGTGCTGTTGGCTCATGGAGGGGGGTGCATGGGAGTCTGCCTAGAAGTGAACAGCTTCTACAGAAGTCAGTAGTCATCAAATAAAGAGAAGGAAATCTATTTCAGGAGGGAAATGAGGCATTGCCATAGTCCTGGAGAGAGGAGACAGGACAAGATGGAGGGCCTATAATGTACTGGAAAGTTCTAGTTCTCACCCTGAGGAAGGCATGCATGATGTGAATTTTATTTTTCTCTTAAAGGGTATATATTTTTTTATTCTTCTTAAATTTTAATTGCACTTATTTGTGTAGTGTGTGTGTGTGTGTGTGTGTGTGTGTGTGTGTGTGCAAGTGTGTACCCCTGTACATGTGCACCACATACGGAGTTAGAGGGTAACTTGCAGGAGTCAGTTCTCTCCTTCCATAATGTGGGTCCTGGGATCAAATACAGGTCATCAGCTTTGGCAGGCTTGGTAGCAAATGATCAGATTTATTTATGGCCTCCCTCATGCCCTTTAAGGCCTGGACTGTGGCAGGAGCTTGCAATTTCTGTGATTGGGTCCAGCTAAGAAGGAAACTTTGAGAACCTTTTGTACAGTACTGAGCTCTTGAGTTTGCAAACAGCCAAGGATCCCAAGCCACAAGGATTTTCCCTTTGCAGTGTGTGGGTCCCACATTCTCCCCAGATTATTATAGTATACACTGAGAGTCCTCACGAGTTAGACGCTTATTCCAACAGGGCCAGGATGACCCTTCTCCAGCGCTTCCCAACAACCCAAGTAGGAGGAAAGTATTTCTGCAGAGATTTCAGACTAATTGGATCACGGGGACATAGTCCCAGGTGTAGGGAAAGTTTCTGAACTTTGTCACTTCAGTTTTGTGACTTCAAATCCCATCGGGGACTGGAATAATCCCGGCAGCAGAGTGCGGTTTAAAGGGCTTTGCCTAGGTCTCCAAAGGTCCTTTGTGGATTGATCCAAACAGAGAACATAACAAGAAAACAAAACATGACCTGAGATGCTCACTCCTTTAGCTGGTGCTTCCAGCCAGATCGGCTGTTTCTGACTGCTGGGCTATTTCTAGCTCTCAAATAAATAAAGTGATTTTATCAGCATATTTGCCAAAAAGGTAAGCTAGCACTGTGTGTGTGTGTGTGTGTGTGTGTGTGTGTGTGTGTGTGTGTGTGTGTGTGCACGCTCACATGCATGCTCACACTGAGGCATGCTCACAGAGGTCCGAGGATGACTTGCAGGAGTTCGTTCTTTCCTGGTACTGTGTAGACCCCGGGGGTCAAATCAAGGTTGTCAGGCTTGGAAACAAGTGTCTACCTGTTGAGCTGAATCACTTTTAAAGAATAAAGAAACTCTCGTGGGCCAGTCACACTCCCGGCTTCCTGCCTGATGTGAAGAGGCATGGGGAAATCTGAAGGTGCATCAGTGATATAAGAAAAGGTCAAAAGAGAGAAATTCATGAGATCAAATCGTCCTTGTATGGAATGCCTCAGTAGCAGTGAGGTCCAAAAAATGAGCACCTCCACAAAGGAGGAGAGCCTTAGCCATTCCCACGCCCCGACCAATGCCAGTGGGTGTCAAGGCCAGTTCTTTTAATGAACGTTCCAGGAGATTTCAGCTTATGCGAGCATGTATGAATGAGTGAGTGACTGGCTCAGGATCATGTCTACCATGGAAGTGAATAAGGAGAGAGGAAGAAGGCAGCCTTCAGGAGCGCTCACACAGGGGAGTGGCCAGGAGTTGAGACAAACGCGATTAGGGGTTTCAGCCAAACCTAGGCTCCATGGGTGAAATTTTTCAAGTAAAATATAGTATTTCTTGACAAAGCTGAGAAAAATAAGTTGTTCACAAATGGTCCAACTTCAACTAAATGTATGATACCTGTTTGAAACGTGATTAGCAAAATTAAATTTACCCAGATGACATTTCAAACATCTCTTCAAGTGGCCAGATACCACCAAGCCGGTGCTGTTCGGGTTTCCTGCATTGGACTCAGAACAACATGGATGACCACTTCTCACAGATCATCAGAGCTCTGAGCCAAACTGCTCATCAAGGAGCTCTTTCTCACAGGTTCCCTTGGCATTATAGGCACCCAAGAATCCTGAAGGCGACCTTCTGGGTTCCTGCAACATAGGAGGGAACATGGAGAGATCCAACCAGACCTGCCCTGTGACTGGCTTCATTCTCCTGGGCCTCTCCGCCCACCCAACACTGGAGAAAACCTTCTTCCTGCTCATCCTGTCCATGTACCTGGTGATCCTGCTGGGCAACGGGGTTCTCATCCTGGTCACCATCCTCGACTCCCACCTGCACACGCCCATGTACTTCTTCCTGGGGAACCTCTCCTTCCTGGACATCTGCTACACCACCTCCTCGGTCCCCCTCATCCTCGACAGCTTCCTGACCCCCAGGAAGACCATCTCCTTCTCAGCCTGTGCAGTGCAGATGTTTTCTCTCCTTTGCCATGGGAGCCACGGAGTGTGTGCTCCTGAGTATGATGGCGTTTGACCGTTATGTGGCCATCTGCAACCCCCTCAGGTACCCAGTGGTCATGAGCAAGGCTGCCTACATGCCCATGGCTGCCGGCTCCTGGGCAGGTGGGATTGTTGCCTCCATGGTTCAAACGTCCCTTGCAATGCGGCTGCCCTTCTGTGGGGACAATGTCATCAATCACTTCACCTGTGAGATCCTGGCTGTCCTGAAACTGGCCTGTGCTGACATCTCCATCAATGTCATCAGCATGGGGGTGACAAATATAATCTTTCTGGGGTCCCGGTTCTCTTTATTTCTTTCTCCTACATCTTCATCCTCGTGACCATCCTGAGGATCCCCTCTGCTGAGGGGAGGAGGAAGGCCTTCTCCACCTGCTCTGCCCACCTCACTGTGGTGATCATCTTCTATGGGACCATCCTCTTCATGTATGGGAAGCCCAAGTCCAAGGACCCACTGGGGGCAGACAAGCAGGACCTCGCAGACAAGCTCATCTCCCTCTTCTATGGGGTGGTGACCCCATGCTGAACCCCATCATCTACAGCCTGAGGAACAAGGATGTGAGGGCTGCTGTGAGGAACCTGGTGGTACTTAAGAAGAGCTCCACCTAGTGATGTTTGGAGGACAGAAATACCCATAGTTCTCTGCTCCCTAGCTGTGCTCCTCCGGGAATCTCTGAAACATGTTCTCCAAAGGAGGTGTATGTAAAAAGTGATTATCTGAAAATGGTATTTCCTGTGTATCAGAGAGCTGGACACAACTAAAACGATAACACCTAAGACCTCCTGGGCATGTGCCTTAAAGATGAAAATGGTATGCTGCCAGAAAAGGGGGGCGTTGACGGGGGTGGGGCTATCTCATTCTCTACTGTACAAGTCTGAATTCACCTTTCTAAGCAGATTGCTCCTCTGTGTGGGGACAAGAAACATGTATCTTGTGAAATCATCCATGGCTTTGGATCCCAGGGCTACACTCCCATTTAAGTGGGGCCCAGCCAGTGTGATCTCTCCGCCTTGCTGTGCAATTTTCCTTACCCTCTAGCACAAAGCCTATGCACACCCTCCATAGCCCTCCATACAGGGCATGGCAGCAACTGAGTAAATTCCAACTTTTATTTACAAGTTAACAGGATCTTAAATTTATTGTTGTGCGTGTGTGCATGTGACTAAACATTTTTGTATGTTTGTATATGTATGCATGTGTTGTTGTGTTTGGGTGTATGTGCACACACTTGCATGCCCTTCCTTCAGAGGCCAGCAAAAGGTGCCAGACCTACTGGAGCTGCAGTTACATGCAGTTGTGAACCGCCGGCCTTGGCTGCTGGGTCTTCTGCAAAGAGCAGGGAGTAATTATATCCACCGAGCCATCGTTCCGGTCCCTGTAATCCAACAATTTATAAGCACTGAAATGCGGAGGTTGGAAGGATGCTGGTGGAAGACAGGTTTCAGAGACAATGCAGAAGAAATGTCAATGTCGTGACCACTATAAATCAGGGAGCTGGGAACTAACCAGGGTGTGTCCCGAAGTTCCCGGTGCTAACTCGGCAGGCGGGAAGAGAGACAACAACATTAGAAAACCACCGTGGTGTGAGTGTGAGATGTCCCCCACAGGCTCAGTGTTGGAACACTCAGTCCCCAGACGGTGGCACTCTCTGGGAAGGGGGTGGAAACTTCAGGAGGAAGGGCCTGTCAGGCAGGAGGAAGGAAGTCACGGGGGGTGGGAGTGGGGGTTATAACTTGGCCCTGAGCTCCTCTGCCCCCTGCCTTCCCAGCCATGGTGGACTGTACCCTCCCAAACCATAGCCAAAATGAAGCCTTCTTCCACGCTGGAAATTCCAGGTATTTAGGAGACCAAGGCAAGAAGATTGCAAGTTCAAGGCTAGTGCTACTTAGTGAGAGACGGCAGCACAAAATAAGAAAGTTCAAGTGACAGTGATAATGTGGGGGCTGGGGATGCGGCTCCGTGGTCAGGCACGTGCCTGGCTAGCCCGGTGAGGCTCTGGGTTCTGTCCCCAGTTCAATCCCTGGGGTTGGAAAAACAGCAGCAACAGCAACAATGACCTCTTCCTGACCTTGTTTCTGACCGGTACCTTGTCACAGGACAAGTAAGCAAACACAGAAGCAGACCGGTGTGGAAAGAGCTAAGTTTTGGGTGAGTCTTTTCCTTCTTTCCCGCCTTTGATGGTAAGATTTAAAGCCATAGAAAAGTCGGGGAACAAATCCAGACACTCATCTCCGGGACCTGACAATGCTGCTGGTTTTCCAACCCCGGGGGATTTGTTCCTCCCCAACTTGCATTTTGGTCATGGTGTTTCATTGCAGCAATAGAAACCCTAAGACACATGGTAAAGTAATATATATATATATATATATATATATATATATATATATATATATATATATAATATTGTAAATATACCACTGACGCATCTAAAGCCCAGCAATGATTCTTCTGTAACCCATTGTCCAGTGTTCATATCTCTAAAAATGTCTCACTTGCTCCATGTTTTGTGAGTCTCATGTAGCCCAGGCTGGCCTCAAACTCACTATGGAGCAGAGGAGGACTTTGGACTCCTGATCCTCCTGCCTCAGCCTCCAAAGTGCTAGAATCATAGTTATGTATCATCACACTCTATCCCAAAACTGTTATAGATGCTTTGTTTCAATCTGTTCAATTGAACTAGGAGCAGAATAAACTATATGTATAGTTTTTTGAGACAGGGTTTCTCTGTGTAGCTTTGGTGCCTTTCCTGGAACTCACTCTGTAGCCCAGGCTGGCCTCGAACTCACAGAGATCCGGCTGCCTCTGCCTCCCGAGTGCTGAGATCAAAGGCATGCGCCCCCACCATCACCCGGCTAGTATCTTAATCTATACTTCTCTGATCTTTTTTTCTCTTTTCCCACTCCCTCCCTTTTTCTCATTCCCTCCCTTTGGGTCTCACGACCTCTCTCTCTCTCTCCTCCTGTCCCTATTAATTCTTTGAGGAGACAGTTGCCCACTAAAGGACACTAAAGTTTCTCATGTCTGCACTTGGTTGGTGACAGCTCTGTGTTGTCTGTGTCCTCATTTTCCATGAATTGGTGACTAGATCTAGAAATGAAGGGTTTCACTTGTGTAGTCACAGGTACAAGGCCCCAGGAACTATGTAGGACTGCGGTAGCTTCTGTGATCACTTTCCTGCTTCCAGGTCTGTCCAGGTGTCCCTTGTTCAACAGTCACGCTCCCTCCGCAGACCTGGAAACAGCCATTTTCTCTAAGAACCCATTGTTTCCTTTAGTGAGGGATGGTTATTTAGAAATCACTGTCTGCCTGCTAGGGATGCTATGTAGGTTGTCAAAGTTCGTCATGGTGGGAAGAGCTAGGGGAAGAATTTCATAATTATAACGTGTAGAATGCTGCATGCGTTGCCGCTGCCCCTTAAGAGGGTAACAGGGCTGAAGACCTCCTGTTGTGACGTCACTCTGCGGGGGATTATTTCCACGGCTGTGGTGTTGCCACTTCAGAGAAGCTAACCACTCACAGTCATGTCGACATGTAGCATGAACTCAGGGATTTCTGATCTGCGAGCCCTCGGGGATGCGCCGAGGGAAAACAGCTGCCCAGGCTTTGATTGTCAAATGAAGGGTTCATGGCGGGCACGAGACCAGGCTCATTGCTTAGTCTAGCAAGGAGCTATGTCATAGACTCACACTGGATGTCGGCTAGTGCCTGATTCAGGACTTTGTGTATCTTTTATCCTTTTCTCCAAGCGTAAGAAATGCTATAGATTTCAAAAGCAAAAAACGTTGGCCTACAGTGGCATTGAGGAAGGCGTTTCCACCAGTAAGGAAACCTCCCGCTCAGCCACTAGGCTCTAAAATCCAGGAAAGACAGTGCCGTGCCCTCTGCCCACAGGATGGTGCCGCCCATAGTTAAGACGGGTCCTCCCACCTCAGTTCACCACATCTGATTCTCACACATGTACCCAGAGCTTTGTCTCCTAGGGGGTTCGGGAGCCTCTCAGACTGGTAGTCAGTATCAGCCACTACAATCATATTTATAAAGCCCTAATGCCCTGAGTCAAGGACCAGACCCAGGACTCTCGGCATTGTGATGAACCCTATCCCTGTGCATCTGATATTCTAGCAAGAAGGAATGTGTAACAAATAATAGGAAAATAAGTAAGAAAATAATATACATCGTTAGAAATTTCATGTAATCAGGACAGAAGCATCTGAATTTTCTCCCTCTTAAACCCATGAAAGTCTTCCTTCCCCTCACCCTCCATCCCTCCGTTCCTCTCTCTCTCCCTCTCTTCCTTCTTCCTTCCCTCCCTCCCTTCCTACCTCCCTCTCTCCCTCCCTTCATCCCTTCCTTCCCTCCCTTCTTCCCTTCCCAATAAAACCCATGAAGCTAAGGAGAAGCCAAATGTCAACGGTGATGCTATGTGGAAAGTGGATGGACAGTGTTAACCGTCCTCGATCTGACAGAGTCAAATCCCCAGGCAGAACCAGGAATGTTGGGCAATAATGAGGCTAACGAGGCAGAGGATTTTCTGCACCAAGTACCCTTATCCCTGAGGCAAAGATGGTACTGTTAAAATAAGGAAGACTAGGTGGCGAATGCATGAGAGATCATGCGCCTCCATGACACTGAGCATCCACCCCAACAAAAAGTGTGTTCAGTAAGAAGGAAAACCAGGACTCTGGGCTGAAGGACAGCAGGCAAAAATGAGAACATGGGAACTTTGTGCTTCCAAAGGGTAAAACCAACAGCCACACCCACAGACCAAGAGTCAGAATGACCTCTCACTATGGCAGATGTGCCTTCTGATTCAGAAGAAAGATGTTCTCTAGAAAGTTCCCAGAATCCATCTCGCATTGAAATGTGACTGAAGGGAGCGTAGGTGCTGGGCTATCTGGTCAAACATTGTTCTGGATTTATCTGTGAGGTGTTTCTAGATGAAATTAGCCACATCTGAGCAGGTAAACTGAGTAAAGCAGGTTGCCCTCCATAATTTGTGTAGGCATCGTCCAATCAGATGGATGTCACAATAGAAGAGTAAAAAGGAACATGAGGGGCCGCCTCCTCAGAGCTGGGACATGAGCTTTGTGAACAACGACAAAGATTGTTCTTGGGTCTCCAGCCAGTTCCATAGCACCAGGAGGGGCTTGTCAGCCTTCACAATCACATGACCACCTGAACTAGTTTCCTACTTCATACACACACAGACACACACACACACACACACACACACATACACACACACACACACACACACACACACACAGACACACACACACACAAGTTGGGTTTGTTTTTGTTTTTTTAAGAACCCTGACTAATACACACACCAAAATATTAGTCATTTATAAAGACTGAATAAAATATGCTCAGACATACAAGGTCTTCAATATACTTTTCTCAAGAAGCTATGGAAGAACATGTTCCACCAAAAAGAAAGAATAAACCCACAATTGGAAAAAACAGTTAAAAGACAGGAGTCTAATCTATGACATAGCGTGAGGAGTCCACAGGATTCTGAAAGCAAACAACTGTCCTCCACACAGAGAAGGCAAACCAGCCTGAGGACACCAGAGACAGGTCTGTGTGGGGCCTTCTACAGAGCTCTGCTGTCTGGGGCGATTGACTTGAAGATGCCACAGACAGCCTGGCCCAGTCTTCTTGTGCTGGTCTCATTTTAACCATGCACTGAGTCCCTTTCCCTCTCGTTGCCTTCCTGGTGGGCTAGCTGAGGGTGCTCACTCAACCCACACCATGCCCTGCTCTCCTGTCTTTAGAAGTGGAGGGGGTAAGGAAAGAGAGCTGAGAGAAGCAGAAACGCGAAATGATCCATTCCTCTACTGCTCTTCCATGCCAGATGTCTGGTCCCTGGTCACACTCAGCCTTGCCTGGCTTGCACAAAAAGGGCTATTGAAACCCTAAATTAGGTTTTCAGATGCATTTCCCTTCCATGGTAGCAAACCTTCCCTTTTCTTAGCAAGCTGGGTTTGCAATTATTACTTCGTTTTTCAATGAAGCAATTAATTTACACTGATGTTTTTGTAGGTGATAAAGCCATGAAAGAAATCAGGAATGGATTATTAATCTTCCTTGGCTGCATAACAAACTACACAAAGTTAACAGTTTAAAACACCCCCCAACTATTATCTATAAATGAGGTATCTGGGTGAGAGTGGTTGGGAGCTTAAAAAAAATCCTCTCCCAAGCTCATCCAGACTGTTGGTGGAATTCACGTTCTCTAGCTGGCAGTCTGGAATTCAGGTTCTCTTGTTGGTAGTCTGTGGTCCCATTTGCTTTGCTGACTGTTCCAAGGGGACATTCTCAGATCCTTGTGGCAGCCCTGTGGCATGTAGAATCCTTTCCACTCAGTAAATATTTCTCACCTGATGTGACCAGACTCAACTGGACAAACTTAAAGTCAACTCCCATGGGGCTTTAGTCACACTGAGAAAGGTCCTTCACGACAGTACCTGGGTGCTGTTGGCTCATGGAGGGGGGTGCATGGGAGTCTGCCTAGAAGTGAACAGCTTCTACAGAAGTCAGTAGTCATCAAATAAAGAGAAGGAAATCTATTTCAGGAGGGAAATGAGGCATTGCCATAGTCCTGGAGAGAGGAGACAGGACAAGATGGAGGGCCTATAATGTACTGGAAAGTTCTAGTTCTCACCCTGAGGAAGGCATGCATGATGTGAATTTTATTTTTCTCTTAAAGGGTATATATTTTTTTATTCTTCTTAAATTTTAATTGCACTTATTTGTGTAGTGTGTGTGTGTGTGTGTGTGTGTGTGTGTGTGTGTGTGTGCAAGTGTGTACCCCTGTACATGTGCACCACATACGGAGTTAGAGGGGTAACTTGCAGGAGTCAGTTCTCTCCTTCCATAATGTGGGTCCTGGGGATCAAATACAGGTCATCAGCTTTGGCAGGCTTGGTAGCAAATGATCAGATTTATTTATGGCCTCCCTCATGCCCTTTAAGGCCTGGACTGTGGCAGGAGCTTGCAATTTCTGTGATTGGGTCCAGCTAAGAAGGAAACTTTGAGAACCTTTTGTACAGTACTGAGCTCTTGAGTTTGCAAACAGCCAAGGATCCCAAGCCACAAGGATTTTCCCTTTGCAGTGTGTGGGTCCCACATTCTCCCCAGATTATTATAGTATACACTGAGAGTCCTCACGAGTTAGACGCTTATTCCAACAGGGCCAGGATGACCCTTCTCCAGCGCTTCCCAACAACCCAAGTAGGAGGAAAGTATTTCTGCAGAGATTTCAGACTAATTGGATCACGGGGACATAGTCCCAGGTGTAGGGAAAGTTTCTGAACTTTGTCACTTCAGTTTTGTGACTTCAAATCCCATCGGGGACTGGAATAATCCCGGCAGCAGAGTGCGGTTTAAAGGGCTTTGCCTAGGTCTCCAAAGGTCCTTTGTGGATTGATCCAAACAGAGAACATAACAAGAAAACAAAACATGACCTGAGATGCTCACTCCTTTAGCTGGTGCTTCCAGCCAGATCGGCTGTTTCTGACTGCTGGGCTATTTCTAGCTCTCAAATAAATAAAGTGATTTTATCAGCATATTTGCCAAAAAGGTAAGCTAGCACTGTGTGTGTGTGTGTGTGTGTGTGTGTGTGTGTGTGTGTGTGTGTGTGCACGCTCACATGCATGCTCACACTGAGGCATGCTCACAGAGGTCCGAGGATGACTTGCAGGAGTTCGTTCTTTCCTGGTACTGTGTAGACCCCGGGGGTCAAATCAAGGTTGTCAGGCTTGGAAACAAGTGTCTACCTGTTGAGCTGAATCACTTTTAAAGAATAAAGAAACTCTCGTGGGCCAGTCACACTCCCGGCTTCCTGCCTGATGTGAAGAGGCATGGGGAAATCTGAAGGTGCATCAGTGATATAAGAAAAGGTCAAAAGAGAGAAATTCATGAGATCAAATCGTCCTTGTATGGAATGCCTCAGTAGCAGTGAGGTCCAAAAAATGAGCACCTCCACAAAGGAGGAGAGCCTTAGCCATTCCCACGCCCCGACCAATGCCAGTGGGTGTCAAGGCCAGTTCTTTTAATGAACGTTCCAGGAGATTTCAGCTTATGCGAGCATGTATGAATGAGTGAGTGACTGGCTCAGGATCATGTCTACCATGGAAGTGAATAAGGAGAGAGGAAGAAGGCAGCCTTCAGGAGCGCTCACACAGGGGAGTGGCCAGGAGTTGAGACAAACGCGATTAGGGGTTTCAGCCAAACCTAGGCTCCATGGGTGAAATTTTTCAAGTAAAATATAGTATTTCTTGACAAAGCTGAGAAAAATAAGTTGTTCACAAATGGTCCAACTTCAACTAAATGTATGATACCTGTTTGAAACGTGATTAGCAAAATTAAATTTACCCAGATGACATTTCAAACAT
Source organism: Peromyscus leucopus (assembly GCF_004664715.2). Taxonomy (NCBI): domain Eukaryota; kingdom Metazoa; phylum Chordata; class Mammalia; order Rodentia; family Cricetidae; genus Peromyscus; species Peromyscus leucopus. Next base: position 54,636,742 of record NC_051064.1, on the reverse strand, counting down.
CTCTTCAAGTGGCCAGATACCACCAAGCCGGTGCTGTTCGGGTTTCCTGCATTGGACTCAGAACAACATGGATGACCACTTCTCACAGATCATCAGAGCTCTGAGCCAACTGCTCATCAAGGAGCTCTTTCTCACAGGTTCCCTTGGCATTATAGGCACCCAAGAATCCTGAAGGCGACCTTCTGGGTTCCTGCAACATAGGAGGGAACATGGAGAGATCCAACCAGACCTGCCCTGTGACTGGCTTCATTCTCCTGGGCCTCTCCGCCCACCCAACACTGGAGAAAACCTTCTTCCTGCTCATCCTGTCCATGTACCTGGTGATCCTGCTGGGCAACGGGGTCCTCATCCTGGTCACCATCCTCGACTCCCACCTGCACACGCCCATGTACTTCTTCCTGGGGAACCTCTCCTTCCTGGACATCTGCTACACCACCTCCTCGGTCCCCCTCATCCTCGACAGCTTCCTGACCCCCAGGAAGACCATCTCCTTCTCAGCCTGTGCAGTGCAGATGTTTCTCTCCTTTGCCATGGGAGCCACGGAGTGTGTGCTCCTGAGTATGATGGCGTTTGACCGTTATGTGGCCATCTGCAACCCCCTCAGGTACCCAGTGGTCATGAGCAAGGCTGCCTACGTGCCCATGGCCATCAGCTCCTGGGTGGCTGGAGGCATCACAGGCACAGTGCAGACATCTTTGGCAATGCGCCTGCCTTTCTGTGGGGACAATGTCATCAATCACTTCACCTGTGAGATCCTGGCTGTCCTGAAACTGGCCTGTGCTGACATCTCCATCAATATCATCAGCATGGGGGTGGCCAATGTGATCTTCCTGGGGATTCCAGTTATGTTCATCTTTGTTTCCTACATCTTCATCCTTGTAACCATCCTGAGGATCCCCTCTGCTGAGGGGAGGAGGAAGGCCTTCTCCACCTGCTCTGCCCACCTCACTGTGGTGATCATCTTCTATGGGACCATCCTCTTCATGTACAGGAAGCCTAAGTCCAAGGACCCACTGGGGGCAGACAAGCAGGACCTCGCAGACAAGCTCATCTCCCTCTTCTATGGGGTGGTGACCCCCATGCTGAACCCCATCATCTACAGCCTGAGGAACAAGGATGTGAGGGCTGCTGTGAGGAGCCTGCTGAGTCAGAAACACTTCAAGCAGTGATGGTGAAGGGCCGCAATGGTTCTTGTATAATCCTTCATCAAGAACTATACAATAAATCCCAATCCACAGAAGGACGCTGAATGAATGGGAAGACATTAATGGCAATTCTCCCACCTCATTCTGGGAGCAGTTCCCCCAGTGTGCATGGCCATTGAACACTCTGGGTATCACACATTGTTTTTAAAGATTTTTAAACATTATCTATGTGTTTGTATGTGAGTTTATGTGCACCACATGCATGAAGGAATCCACAGAGGCCAGAAGAGGGTGTCAGATTCTCTCTCCACCGGAACTGGAGTTACAGGTGGCCATGACTACCATGTGGGCGCTGGGAGCTGAAGTAGATCTTTGGCAAGAACAGTAAGTGCTCTTAACCACTGAGCTGGCCCCAGCCTACATTTTATGGATGCTAGCAATATAGAGGCCAAGAAAAATGACCATTCATCCAGCAAGAGGCTCTAACTCAGGCTTCCGATTCCTCGCCTCAGCTTCTCTGCAAATACTGACAATAGTTGATGTGTCCCCGCTCTCCCCCTGCCTCCCTCCCCCTCTCCCTCCCCCTCTCCCTCCTTCCTTTCTTTGGGAGGACAGAATCTCACTATGAAGCTGAGGCTGGTCTCAAACTCAGGATCTCCCGGCCTCCACCTGTGTCTTTCCGTTTACATTAAGTTGTAGTTTGATATACCATGTAGCACAGTACCTGGCAATAGCTGCCTTTTCCTTGTCTATCCATAATAATACAAATGCTTAATAAACGTCTTCTGAATTGTTCTCTTCCTGTGTGCTCAGAAGTACTCTCTTGTCCTTCATCACGATCCTTGCCTGAAGCCATTTGTTCCCTCAACACAAACAGCAGAATGAGGAAGTTTTGACCAAACCGATGCCAGGTTAACAAAAACTCCCATTTTTTTCTTTCTCTTTTGGAGGTTTTACTCATTCCTAGTTTTGTCCCTGGATAGCAGTGAACATCCCTTATGAGTCACTAGAATAATATAATATAATTATAACAATATAATATAACTGTATTATTATGTATAATAATTATAATAATATAATAACTGAGATAATCGGGATGTTGACATCAACCCAAAGGGGAAGAACAAAACTAACAATCAAATAAGTGGTCTTCAGAAAAGGAAGGAGAGAGAGCCATGCACACACACACACATACACACAGAGATACACATGCGCACGTGCACACACACATACACACAGAGATACACATGCACACGTGCACACACACATGCATACACAGGAGAGAGAGAGAACTCGAGGGCTTTGTCGTTTTCATTGTCAGTGATGTTTTCGTGGAATTAAGACACTGTGACTTGAGTATCTATGGTGGGAGTGGAGGGGCTGGGTGTGAGGCACACGCCTGCCTGTAATCCCAGCACTCAGGAGGCAGAGACAGAAGGAACACAGCAAGCTTAAAAGGCAAGGCCAGCCTGGGCTACACAGCAAGACCCTGTTAACAACAACAACATAACAAAAAAGTCCACCAGACTGTATGAATGGACACTATGAGTGTTTTACTGGGAATAAAGAGACAGTGTTCTTACCAAATGAAAATCTATAATATTCAGTAGAAAAGTAGAGAGGAACACACAAAGATAAATTCTTGTTTTGAAACATGTTCTTTTTATTACCTCTTCCCGAGGGGCACACATGTGCCATGGCATGTGTGGCAGCCAGAGGACAACTCGAGGAAGCCGATTCTCTGCTTCTACAATGTGGGTTCCCAGGATCAAACTCACGTCATCAGGCTTGGTGGCAAGCCCCTTAACCAGCTGGGGCATCTTGCCAGCCCCAAAACAAATTCTCTAAGCATAAATCAGCTCAAATTGTTTGTCTAGACTTCAGAGGGAAAAAACACGAGAAGATTTAATTTGCTGAAGAAAAGACAGGGGGCCCAGGAGAGACCAGGGTCAAGATTCCATGATGCGTCTGCCACAGAATTTAGAACTGAGCGTAAGAGCTGAGCACCTTGCCCTGGAGGCAGACTGGTGGATGGAAGACAAATGCTCCTGAAAAGGAAAAGCAGACCGGGGTGTGTGTGTGTGTGTGTGTGTGTGTGTGTGTGTGTGTGTCTCATTTTATACATCTGCAACACAACTCCTGTACCAAAGGCTCAGGGATCACTGTGAAAAGAGAAGCTAGAAGGATTATAAGAGCAGGGGAACAGGGGGTTTGCTGTGAGAGTGTGTCTCAGAGAAATGTCAGAAGCTACACCAGTGAAATCTCACCAATAGGTCTACCTAAGCATGACCTGGAGAAGGACGCCACCAACAGGCATGCTAATACGGGAGGCTGACCGCTCACAAGGTCTCAGTCCCACCCAAAGAACCACAGACAACTAAGGGATGCTGGAAGAGAGAGAAATAGTCTTCCTCAGGGAAGATCATACCAACTGTCTATCCAATACAACAGGGTCGGCCCTGAAAACACACACACACACACACACACACACACACACACATATATATATATATATATATATATATATATATATATATATATGTAATGTTATACAGACTGAGCAGGTTGGATTCATGTGTTAAAGAATATATACATGTACATGCACGTGTAACAACAATTAAAGGAAGAGAGGCCGTGAACTTGAAAGAGAGCAAAGGAGGGGTCCACGGGAAGGTTTGAAGGAAGGAAAGGGAAGGGGGAAATGATATTATAATCTCAAAGAAAATAAAAAAATCTAAATAATAAAAAATTAAATTTAGTGCAAAATTACTAGAAATACAAAGTACAGTGAGGTGACTGTGTGTCATTCTGGATGTCACAAAATTCCTAAATCATCCAGGGGAATGCATCAGGAAACAGGTGAGACCTGTATGAGTATACTGTATTTGCAGGGATCACATATGAAAAGGAGAAGTAAAAAACCATAGCTTCATGATGGAAAGAGAAACTAATCTGCTTGATCCCTGATTAGTGGATCTGTTTCCCAACACACCCCCACAGCTGGGTATGGTCGCGCATGCCCGGCGGGACACCTAGTCATTTCTGCCCAGTCATTTCCAGATCAAACATCTTGCGTGACTAGGACTCCATGACTTTACATGGTTGAGTAAAGTTCACAGCGCAACCATGTGATCCATGTGCATGTGGAATAGCCACATGAGTCTGTGTGTGCAGGTGCAGCTCAGCCTTTGTAAGCCGGCACCATGATTCCCCGGCCCCCTTCACACATGTGTCTTTCCACAGGCCTGTGCACATCTGTCTTTCTCTCCCCATCTTTTTTTTTTTTTTTTTTTTTTTTTGGTTTTTCGAGACAGGGTTTCTCTGCGTAGCTTTGCGCCTTTCCTGGAGCTCACTTGGTAGCCCAGGCTGGCCTCGAACTCACAGAGATCCGCCTGCCTCTGCCTCCCGAGTGCTGGGATTAAAGGCGTGCGCCACCGCCGCCCGGCGTTACTGATGATGTTGCTGTGACACACTGCTCAGCGCCCTGTGGTATAAAATGGAGTGAGAATAGTTCCTGCCAATAATAGTAGCCGCAGGATGGATGAGAGGCTCTGAGACGCTGATGATGAGGGACATAGCGGTTTTATGGGAAGTTATATTTAATTCTGAGAGTATCAGAAGACACAAAAAAGAAAATTGAGAAAGCAAATTCATTTTTGAAAGTATATCTTAAACTTTTATTAAAATTATATGTAAGTCTTCTTAAATGCATTAAGAATGAACTGCCTACAATTAAGGATATGTATACACACACACACACACACACACACACACACACACACACTTCAGAGACAGGTCTTATTGTAGCCCAGGCTAGTTAAGGATGACCTCGAACTCCTGATCCTCCTGCCACCACCTCCACAGTGCTAGGATATGGGCATGTGACACCTAGGATTTTTTTTTTTTTCTTTAAGACAGGGTCTTACTATGTAGCCTGGCTGTCCTGAAATGTAGCCAGGCAAGCCTTGAATTCACAGAGATTCACCTCCCTCTGCCTCCCAAGAACTGGACGTGGTGTGAACTTATGTGCCTGGCCTAGGATGCATGTTTTTGAAGCAGAATTTCACTTTCTTTACATGAGTTTTTGAAGCTCTGGGCTGTAGCAGAGCCAGCTAAACACTGTTGTCGCTGAAGATGCACAAGTGTGACATCTAGTGGCCATTCAAGGCAAATTCAGGCACTCACAGGGCCCGGGAGGGAAATTTAGCAGAGGTTCCTCTAAGCGGCACACAGAACTCTGCTCACCCAGCATCTCTTCACACCTCGGGCAACTCAGCGTTTCCAAATTTTAGCTGTTGCATTCGTGGCCGCCACCAATCCCCCTGGGGCTGTCACGAGTGCTCTCCAGCAGCTGCTTCCTTCCTGTTCTCACACAGTTTTGTGCCTCTGCACAACAGACACCTGGTCCCTTCCCTTCCGCGGTGGCTGTTCTCCTGATGGCAAGTCTGTCCCCTGACAGCCGTAACAGCCCCCCACCTCCACCTGCGCTAAAATCGCCCAGTATCTGTCTGATGCCCAACAAACAGAACACGCCAAAAACCCAACAAATACCTCAGCTCTAGGTCAGTGGTTTTGTTTGTTTTGTGGCTGTTGTTTTCTAGAAGCCGGTCCCCAGAGTGTTGTTTAATGGAAAACTCCAAATTTAAAGTTTCTCTACTTTGGTTGAACCATGGAGTGCAGGGACTGGAGACACAATGCAGTGTGTGTGTGTGTGTGTGTGCGCGTGTGTGCGCGCGCGTGTGTGTGTGTGTGTGTGTGTGTGTGTGTGTGTGTGTGTGTTGAGGAGTGGGTTCTGCTCAGCTGACTATTCATAATCGCCCCTATGGTCCCTGTTTCATTACTAGCCTCTAGTTAGGCACAAGTCATCACTGCAAAGGAAAAATCAGAAATTTTATAAGAACAGTTCTACTCACACTCAGGAAAAAAACAGTTAGCTAATTAAGAGAAAAATGACTTAAAAAAAAAGAAAGAAGAGAAAAAAACTCACATTAACTGAAAAGTTGTTGACAAAGTTTCAGAGTTACCACCTTAAGATATTTCAATTTCAGATGGTTTCACAGATTAATGTCACTGGGAGAAAAAAAAGCATTCAGGGAAGAAAAAGCTTTAGTATTGTTCAAACTATTTTAGAATACACACACACACACACACACACACACACACACACACACACACAAATCTCTTCCGCCAGACAGTGGTGGCACACACCTTTAATCCCAGCACTCGGGAGGCAGAGGTAGGTGGATCCCTGTGGGTTCGAGGCCAGCCTGGTCTACAGAGTGAGTTCCAGGACAGTCAGAGCTACACAGAGAAACCATCTGGGAAAAAAAAAAATCTCTTCCAAATTCCTTTAACCAGGCCAGCAGAGCACTGATATCAAACATGATAAAGAAGGGACAAGAAGAGAAAGCCTTGAAGCCGGCACATTAATATATGTCATTCATAGGTGTAATAGACTCCAGCAACACACTAAAAGAGTAATAACGTGTGTGTGTGCGCGCGCGCATGCGTGTTGAAAGCATATACAGTGTGAGTACATGCAGAATAGGATTAGGCAAAACATTAAAAGAGTAATAACACTTACTGTGTTTGCGTGCGTGTGCGCGTTGAAAGCACATGCAGTGTGGGTGTATGCAGAGTCCAGAAGAGAACCAGAACATTGGATTTCTACCATGTCCCCTTGGGACAGCATCTCTCACTGAACCTGAAGTTCAACTTTTTGGCTAGGCTGGCCGGCCAAGGAGTTTCCAGGCTCTACCTGTCTCCTCCCGTCAACGCTGGAGTCACCGGCATGTGCAGCCACGCCCAGCTTTTTACATGGACGCTGGAGATGCACACGTAGGTCCTGGTGTTTGCCAAGCGAACACTCTTACCACTGAGTCTTCTCCCCACCATTCATTGTCAGTGTAAGGATGAAACAATATAAGGACACATACTGGTGTAATTCCCTACACTCGTATGCAAAGAGAGAGGAAAATCTCAATAGACTTTAAAAGATTAAAATAAACTTCTGAAGTTTAAATCATGCTAATAAAATAATGGATAATTTTTAATAAAAATAAATGGATGTTTCTAATTTTAAAAAAAGTTAGGAATTGTAGCTAATGCTCAAAGAGCAGACAGATTCATTATAACAACAATGATCTGGAAATGTCAACTGATACAGTCTAGGGTCTCGAAATGATACAGTCTGGGGTCTTGAAATGATACGGCCCAGCACCCACATGGTGGCTCAAAACCATCTGTAATGAGATCTGGCGCCCTCTTCTGTATACATAATAAATCAATAAAATCTTTATATAAAAAAAAAAAAAAAAACTCTCAGAAAGGGCTGGAGAGATGGCTCAGAGGTTAAGAGCACTGGCTGTTCTTTCAGAGGTCCTGAGTTCAATTCCCAGCAACCACATGGTGGCTCACAACCATCTGTAATGAGATCTGGTGCCCTCTTCTGGCCTGCAGGGATACATGCAGGCAGAACACTGTATACATAATAAATAAATAAATCTTAAAAAAAAAAAAGAAAGAAATGATACGGTCTGGGGTCTTGAAATGATACAGTCTAGGGGTCATGATCCTCCTGCTTCTACCACAAAGTGCTAGAATTACAAGTGTGCATCCCTACCCCTACCGCAAGCTTTCAAAAAGGGATTTTTAAAATCCATAGAGGGCTGGCAAGATGGCTCAGTGGGTAGAAACTTGCCACCAAGCCTGACAACTAAGTTAATTCCAGGTTCCACATGGTGGAAGGAGAGAACCAACTTTTTTTTTTGTTGTTGTTGTTTTTTTTTTGTTTTTCTTTTTTTGTTTTTTCAAGACAGGGTTTCTCTGTGTAGCTTTGCGCCTTTCCTGGAACTCCTTCTGTAGACCAGGCTGGCCTTGAACTCACAGAGATCCGCCTGCCTCTGCCTCCGAGTGCTGGGATTAAAGGCGTGCGCCACCACCGCCCGGCGAGAACCAACTCTTGAAACTGTCCTCTGACCTACATTTGTGGGCTGTGTGCTGCACACACACACACACACACACACACACACACACACACACAGACACTTAAAAATAAATCTTGCCAGGTGGTGATGGCACACACCTTTAATACCAGCACTTGGGAGCCAGAGGCAGGTGGATCTCTGTGAGTTCGAGGCCAGCCTGGGCTATCAAGTGAGTCCCAGGAAAGGCGCAAAGCTACACAGAGAAACCCTGTCTCCAAAAACCAAAAAAAAAAAAAAAAAATCTTAAGAGAAAACACTAAGGTCAATGAAATGAAGCAATAGCATGGGATCTGGGAGGCAAATGAAGCCATCTTGCCATTGAGGGACAGATTTGTGTCCCACACCCCCACCTCCCCATCCCCCCCACCCCCAGTGTCAGAATTGTTGGAAGAACTTTAGGGGTGACACTTCCCTGTCTTCAGCTGGGAATTCCATGTCCCCAAGTAAGGAATGTCCAGGCTTGTTTCACTAGCCTTTGCTGTGGTATTAAAGGACCCAAACTGGTTAGTGACTCACATCTTAGTTCCCCCGGGGCAGACTGCAGGACCTGTTCTGTCTCAGGGTGACAGCTGACCAGGACCCCAGCAGCAGGAAACCCAACAGCAAGACAGGAGCAAACAGAAAGCGAACCCCAAGAAACAAGGCTGCTACAGAGCACCCCAGAAGACCACAAAGCCCAGCACAAATGTCTCTGGGATAGAAGAGTGGGTTGAACTTCTGCGCACAGTGAAATTAGCTAAGAAGAGAGCATGCTGCGATGCCTTCCTGGGGAAGGCAGGGCCAGAAGCTACTGTGGTTTCCTTTCCATGGAGGGTGGATGATAAAAAAGACCTAACGTGTTTAGAAAAGGAAATGGGACTTGAACAGCTCCGTCTCACCCCACACCTCTCAGCTCTGGGAGCGTTTGCTCTGCTAGGGCCTCGGTGGCTAAGAACAAATCCTTCTCTCAAGAGATTTCAGAACAAAATGGGAGAGGCAGTGTGAGCAGGGATTGATGAATTACCCCATTCTTTCTCCCGGTGGCGGACGGCAGTGGCTTTCACCACCCAGCAAGACTTGATTCTTCAACAAAACAAACCTATGTGTGCCCAGGCTGGCCGAGGCGTTCCGAGTCCTGTCTCTTTAAGTCACCAAGTGTGTGGGAACTCCCACCACTGCTTCCCAGAAACACTAAAGCTTCCAGGCCTCACACAAGCCAGGTCTGGCCTAAAGAAAACAGAGGCTGGAGGTGTGAGGGCCCTGGCAGAAAGGCTGTGTGTGGCAGAGGTTGGTTCGCAGCCTCCCGGCTTGACCACACTTCAGTGCACTGGAGAAAGAATTTGAGTTGGTCCGGCTCAGCTCTCTCCAGCTACACATTTCCCAGCATGTCGGCAGTCCAGGGAAGAATTCCCACTGTTCTGGCTCTGGAAGCTTCTTAGGAAGCTTCTTCTGCATTCTACACGACGGCACCCCCACCCCACACTGACCCCAGCCATCATAACACTGTTTTAACCCAACAACACATCCTACAAGAAGTAATATTTGACTTTCTATTTCAGACAAAGGTATATTTATAAGCTTTTTTTTTTTTTTTTTTTTGGCACTCCATATTCTAGATGGAAACTGTCCTGTGGAACAAATAGGAATTGCTTGTCACAAGGGATGAGACTAAAACATATCTCCAAGCAAGACAGATACACAGACTAGTAGTGTCTTCTGAAAACTTCCATGGGTTCTGCATGTGTATTCCTTTAAAAACAAACAAACATGTTTTGATACACTTGTATGTTTAGTTTTATATTTGTCCCTGAAAGTACTTCCTGTGGCATAATTTTATTAAGTGCAAGATCACTTTAATGGCCTAAAATGTGGGAAAACACCGGAAAGGAGACTGCTTCTTAGGGGCTCATTGAGTAAACGTGATTGCCAACAACCCTGATGAGTGTGGTCCCTGGGAACTCTGATGGTGGAAAGAGAACCAAACCCTGCAAGGTGTCCTCTGACTTTCACATGGGCATCTGACCCCCACACGATAAATAGACAATGAATATTTTTTAAAGAATATTTTACATATTAAATATTTTTTTAAATGAATAGGTCCTTCAGGTTCCTTCTTCAGACCCCACCCACACAGAGCCCTTATTTCCTTGGTTAAGTAGAATAAACTTGATTACATCATCTTTTACATACAAATTTGATTGACTTTCTCATTGTTTCTGATACAGTTGTGTTCTTTCGGTCACCATAGTTTTCTGCTTGTATCATTGAGATATCATGGGTCAGAATAAAACATAACTTTTTCCATTAAAATAATGAGTTTGGGGCTGGTGATGCCGCTCAATTGGTAGAGTGGTTGCCCAGCATGCAGAAAACCGTGAGTTCAGTTCCCCAACACTGCATAATAACCAAATGTTTGGCATGTAGTCTCAGCACTAGAGGCATGAAGATCAGGAGTTCAAGGCTCAACTATGCAGTTCAACAACGGAGCAAGCTCTCACCCGGCCTGCATATAACACACTCTGGTTATTTTCCCCATACACACCCTCCCTTAAGTCCCCCCCACCTCTGCCAGGCCCTCTCCTTCCTTACAGATCTGTCCCTCTGTTTCCTAGTCTGTGTCTTGTTCGGTGTCCTGCAGCATTTAACAAGGGCTGGCTGTCTACAGGACGCCGCGTTTGAACTAGCCATCAGAACACGGTGGACTCACAGTGTGCTTCCACCTGGATACCATGTCTTCCCCTCCCGCAGACCCTGGTAGCTGCCCACAGGTCAGTGCCAAGTGGCAGAACTGGCTGGGTCCCTTCCACCTCCGTAGCTGACTGGTAGGCAGCCCTGACGTGTGTGTGTGTGTGTGTGTGTGTGTGTGTGTGTGTGTGTGTGTGTGTTCCTGGTGCCCACAGGAACAGCTGCTGCGAGTTCATGACTGCCGTGACCTGTCATACTTACACACCTCTGAGCCAGGCAGGGTGACACACACCTGCCTCTCAGTGCTGGGGAGGCTGAGGCAGGAGTCTCTAAAGCATGAGGCTAGCCTGGACTATACAATAAGATGCCTTTTCGAAAAGACAAAAAGAGGATCTGGGGTGAGGTGTGGCTCAGTGGGAGAGGGTTGTTAGCATTCACAAGGCTCTAGGGTCCATCCTCAGTACCACAAACTAAAATAAAAACCCAGTTATGGAAACTTCCTCAGCTACACTAGGAAAATAAGTCAATAAAGAAGATATTAAAGTTTTTATCTTCATATGCATTGATTTTTCTCACAGTGTCCAGGACAATCTTACACAACTAACTCATGATAAAATGGCTGTCACAAGACTGAATTAGCGACCTTAACTATCCAGTTCAGACCCTCAGAATTATGAATTGCTTGATAAAGTGGGTGAGACATTCTTTGTTCTTAATTCTCACTCAGGTTCCGATAAAGTGGGTGTCATAGATGATGGGTACTACTTGACTGTGTGCATCTAAAAGACACATTTGCTTGTGGGATGGGCTGCATTGACTGTTTCCAGGTAACAGACTGCCCTTCATCTTCTGAGACATGCTTCCAGAATGTGCAGAATAAACCTTCCCTTCAGCATCTCAGAGCTGAGACGTGCTTAGGAGTGATTTGACTCTCCTAGCAAACAGGCTTCCTGACAGCATATTGCACCTCATACCTTCTTCGTTCCTTTTTGCAGGCTAGAGTCAAGAGCTCTAGCAGACACCGTCTTAGTCATTGTTCTATCGCTGTGAAGAGATTCCACAGCCAAGGCAACGCTTATCAAAGAAAGCATTTAACTCGGGCTGGCTTACAGTTTCAGAGGTTTAGTCCACTGTCATTATGGAGGAGAGCATGGCGGCCTGCAGACAGGCGTGGTGATGGAGAAGCAGTTGAGAGACATATCCTGATCTTCAGGCAGAGAGAGAGACACTGGGCCTGGCATGAGCTGTTGAAACCTCAGAGCCCACCCCCACACATAGTTCCTCCAACAAGGCCACACCTCCTAATCCTCAAACAGTGCCACTCCCGATGACTAAGCATTCAAATATGCGAGCCTATGAGACCATTCTGATTCAAACCGCCACAGACATTTATGTTTGTGTTTCAGTTCAGGACCAAAAGCTTCCCAGGAGCTCGTTCATTGGAGAAGGAAGATCGTCTTCAACAGTTGCTGGCACAGACTCACCACAGACTGCCTGTGCTTGAGGCTTCTGCCCTGGACAGGGAGGGAGCCAACCTCCAGGCCTCTACCAGAGGCTCCAGGGGAGTCGTTCCTGCCTCAGCCTCTGAGACTATGCGCTTCTGCTGCAGACAAATATTCCCACAGTTGCTTCCAAGACCCGCATTCCCATCAGTAACCGGCTGTTTTAGTTAGGGTTTCTATTGCTGTGACGAAACACTATGAACAAAAAGCAAGTTGGGGAGGAAAGGGTTTATTTGGCTTACACTTCCGGATCATAGTCCATCATTGGAGGAAGTCAGAACAGGAACTCAAGCAGGGCTGGAACCTGAGGACAGGGGCTGCTGCAGAGGCCATGTGGGGAGCTGTTCACTGGCTTGCTTCCCCTGGCTTGCTCAGCCTGATTTCTTATAGAACCCAAGATCTCCAGGCCAGAGAAGGCTCCACCCACAATGGGCTGCCCCACCCCCACCCCCACCCCCGTCCCCCATTGATCACTAATTGAGAAAAATGCCTTACAGCTGGATCTCATGGAGGCATTTCCTCAGCTGAGGCTCCTTCCTCTCTGATGACTCTAGCTTGTGTCAAGTTGACACACAAAACTAGCCGGTACAGCTGCAGACTTGATTCCGCAAAGGACTGTTCTCAGCTGGCACCCCAGAGCCCTTAAAGAACGTTTGAGGTGTGGTGCTCCTCAGAGCCGTGATGGCTTGGGCTGGCATCCGGCTGCTAAGTTCAAACCCGATTCCCTCAAATCTCAAGGGGCAGCCTGCTTGGAGTTGTTTTCATTTTTTATTTTAATTTTAAATGCGTTCTAAAAGGTTGCTTTTATTGTGTGCATCTGAGTGTTTTATTTTATGCATATGTGACAGTACTGTGTGTTGCATGCGTCCCTGATGCCGATGGAAGCCAGGGCCATCAGATCCCCCAAAGCTGGAGTGATGGATGCTGGGAGACACCTGACGTGAGCTCTAGGACCTTCCCCAGAGCGTCTAAAAGCAGCAGGTGCCCTCTCTTCAGCTCCCTGTTTGAAGTTTTGTTTTCTCCCCCCTTAAGGTTGTACCCTCAAATACTGATATAAACAACGCATAAGCTTAAAAGTGTTCTTTTAACCTGTCTGAAAATTTGTCAGAAAATAGTGTAACTTTCTCATTATGTATCTGGAACACTAGGAGTTGACCTTTTCTCATAAAAGTAAATGCTGGGACTGTGGAGATGGCTCAGCAGCTGAAAGGATTGCCATTCTTCCATAGGACCGGGTTACTTCGGGAAGTAACTTTTTTTAAAAAAAGATTTATTTATTATGTATACAGTCTGTCTGTATATACCAGAAGAGGGTACCAGATCTCATTACAAATGGCCGTGAGGCACCATGTGGTTGCTGGGACTTGAACTCAGGACCTCTGGAAGAACAACTAGTGCTCTTAACCACTGAGCCATCGCTCCAGCCCGTGAAGTAACTTTTGATAGACCAACTGTTGGAATTATTATACTTAGTTGTTCCTATCTCATGTGTACGGGTGTTGTCTGTCTGTATGTCTGTGTACCACTTAGGTGCCTGCCACTTTCTCTTAGAGGCAGACGAGGGTGTCAAGCTGGAGTAACTGATGGTTCGAGCCTGAATGTGGGTGCTGGGAATCAAACCCTGGGAAGGCAGCCGGTGCTCGTAACTGCTGAGCCGTCTCTCCAGCCCCTTACTTGTTTGTTTGTTTGTTTGTTTGTTTTTTCCACTGAAGTACTCAATTCTCTCATCTGTATCTCCTTGGACATTGTGTTCAGGGCCAATATTTATTCCATTTGAGTCTCAAACCATGCTCCACAGTGCCTCTAGGCACAACCAAAGAAGTCACTCTGACCCCAAGTAAAACCCAGTCGTTTGCCAATATTTTCACCAGTTAGGAATTAAAGGAATGTAGCCATAGGACTTGAAAATAAATTGAAGTCTCTTTTTAGCCATTTTTTGTTTTTAGTAGAGACCAAGATCCCATTCATTGCAAAGCGTTTTCCTAGGTATGAATGCCTGCATTTGAGCCAGGAATCACAAATGATTGACTGTTACCCAGCAGTGGGTGGGTGGGGTGGGATTCCTGGCACCTTTTTTTTTAAAGCAAAGGAAAAAACAACTGAGCAGAAATTTGCACTTTCAATAGCTTTTTGTGGGAATGTAGATCAAAGAGGCCAGTTTTCAAAAATCCTCTTCTTGCAATGATTATAAATATGATTGTGCAAAGCCAAAAAAAAAAAAGTGTGTTCCAGGTCAATAGACAACTGACTTAGACTTTGCCTTTGGGGGCATTAACTAACAAGGCAGCTTTAGTTTAAATTTTTCATCTAATGGACTCTGGATCAAATGTTTACTTTTAAAATCTAAATATTTGCTTTTGCTAAAGCTAAACTGAAATGCTTGAGCGTGGAGCCAGGCCAGTCAGTACTGAAAAGAAAAGTCTTGTTGGAGGTTGATGTGAAACCTACTGTGGGCCTTTAAGCAAATGTGTTATAAATCACTACATTTCCCTGGATAATTTTACCATTATGTAGAATACACTTTAAAATTTGAATTAAATAAAAAAATTTTAAACTAATTTTTAAGGTTATCTTATGGGTTTCATTAGACATACAAATCAAGTGACCTACATAACATAAAAAGGCTTAACTACCTTCTGTGAATGAAACTCCAGAGCCAGGAATCATCAGTTTGACCTGTGGAATCCAGAGCATTGGATGTAGGGGTGCCAGCCGCATCAAATAAGAATAGATAATTAATCTGGTTTTGAGATAAAATACTGGGTATCCTATGGTTGTCTGGCACTCTGATTTAATAAAACAACAAGAGACAAAAGCTTTATCTTGGAGTGCCTCGAATCTCTTCTTTCATGTTGGTTTTCTAACCTTTCTCCCTTTATTTGAAAGATGTTTTTTATTCCTGTGAGCTCACACATATGGGGTGGGGCAGGCAGAAGAGGAGCAGCCTCCCCGGGGGCTGGAGTTACAGGTGGCTGCGAGCTGCAGAACCCGAGTACTGGAAGGTGAACTCGGCTCCTATGTAAAGCAGCACGCCCCCTAAGCGCGGAGCCGTCTCTCCAGCCCCCGTCCACATCCCAGCCCGTCTTAGTGTCTGTCCTCCGGCATCTCTCATTCATTTAATTTTTCTTTCTGTTGTATGCATAAGCCGTTCCCTTTGCACTCCTGACTTTCTGATCCGTCTCAAAACTAAGCTACTGCGTGTTCCTAGGGGAGGAAGAAGCCGAGCCCAGAACTGTGAGCACAAGCGAATCCTCGCATGGCCCTCTGGCAGCTCGGCTGCTCCGCAGTCATCTTCGCCAGCTCTGTTTTAATTCTCTCCGCAGCGCAGCCTCCGGCAAACAGGTAAACAAACAGTGTGGAACGGACTGCATGGCAAAGATTCTTTCACATCCAGGAAGTTTTTCTGATCCGCTCATGCCACGGCTTCTGGTTTAGAACCAGGTCCCTCCTACCACTACCAGATCTTTTGCGAGCTTAAAGTGGTCCGTTATAAATCTAAGAAAATACAATCGGACCAAGCATGAAAAGTTATGTAGAAATTTGGGCACTGTTTTGAGAGTTGATTGTGCTAAGGAATCACAATTAAATGTTTTGGGATGTGATAACGATATTTTAGTTATGTTTAAAATAATAATCTCGAAGCCAGGCGTGGCGGTGCCTTTAATCCCAGCTCTCGGGAGGCAGAGGCAGGCGGATCTCTGTGAGTTCGAGGCCAGCTTGGTCTACAGAGAGAGTTCCAGGACAGCCATGGATACACAGGGAATCCCTGTCTCGAAAAAAGAAAACAACAACAATAATAATAAATATATAATTTTTTAAATCCTTTTAGATCTAATCAAACTGTTTGCAGGTTAATGGCATTTCTGGAATTGGCTTCATAATGTGTAAAGGGGCACATGGAAGAATCCATCAGATGACTGTGTTGGAAGTAGACAACAGGTTTATGTGAGTATATCATATTATTCTCTGCGGTTTTCAGAGTGGTTGAAATTTCCCCTATACGAATTTCAAGAGCCACACTCAGAATCTCAGCAGCCGGGAAGCTGAGGCAGAAGGATCTCAAGTTTGCAGCCAGCCTGGGTTAAAGAGTGAATTCTAGGCCAACTTGGGCAACTTATCTAAACCCTATCTGAAAAAGCAGAAGAATTAGGTTAAATATTAAAAGTTATGTTATGCACACGAGAACACTGGACTATAACCATTAAAAGAGAAAGTTCTGGTACTTGCTACATCGTGGGTCAACCTTGAAGATGTCACATTAGGTGAAGTAGAGGGTCACGGAAGGATAGACGACCTGCTTACAGACGAAACCTAAGTATTTAAATTCATAGAGACCGGAAGGAGCATGGCTGTCTCCGCTGGAGGGAGAATCATTGTGTAATTAGTGTAGAGTTTCGGGGGGGGGGGGCATAGTTATGGACATGCTGGCGAGGGTTACGTAGTGTGGCAAATGCACTCAGTACCACCGAACTGTACACTTAAATGAGTGGAAATGTGAGATCGGGATGTAGCTCGCTGTAGAGCGCCCAGCCCTGCAGCTCCAAGGCAGTGTTAGATTCCCAACTGCAGGGAGAGGCAGTTAAAATGATTAAGTGTTGTGTCGCACGTGACTTACCACAATTTGTAAAAGACGATGGGACCAGAGAGATGGCTCAATGGTTAAGAAAATAAAAATAAAATAAATCTCAAAAAAAAAAAAAATGTAGAGGGAACCATATTTCTGGTTTCTCCAAACTGCACTGCTGTACACAATAGTGGCCTCTAGTGGTCACATCCATAAACTACAGCTCCTTAGAAGGCTGATAGAAGGCCAGAGGGTGGTTTTGTCTCTGTTGTCAGTGATTACCAGATTTCCAGATTCCGCAGCCAGAATTGGTGTTTTTTTTATATGACAATCTATATAATTTTTCCAAGATATAAAACAACAAACAGTGCTCGCTTCGGCAGCACATATACTAAAATTGGAACGATACAGAGAAGGTTAGCATGGCCCCTGAGCAAGGATGACACGCAAATTCGTGAAGCATTCCATATTTTGATTTATTATTCAGAATTGTGTGGCAAAAAAACAAACAATACCACCAACTACATAACAAAAAAGGACATTATATTATGCCCTCAGAGTAAAAGACATGCCCTTTGCATTGGGAATATTTAGCATATCATATATAGTGTGTAAACACACACACACACACACACACACACACACACACACTTTGTTTTTGCATCCCTTATTTGGAAACTAGACCTGGAACATCTTATGGACAGATATCACTCTGTAGACTGGCCTTTAGGTCTGCTGTCAGTTGAAGAACCCACTCTACACATGCTTTGCATACATTCTCCCACAGTACAGAGGCATTGTGAGGAAGTAGCTATAAGTCCAGCTCTGTTGCATACAAGGTGCCTGCTGAATGTAGGATGACATTGGCAGTCTCACCCTTGGGCCCTGGTTTTCCCTGGGACCCTCCATGAAGTAATCTAAACTCTTCCTGGAATTCCAATGTGTGAAGTCTCCTATCTCCCAGAATCCCATCTCTAGACTGACTCCTGACCACCTTCCGTAGTCAGTATCTGTAGCATGAATGGGTAGAAGATCTTATTCATAAAAACAAACCTGGAGCCAGGTGTTGGGGTCAACACTGGAAGATCAGAGAAGCAGAACAGGCCACAGCTTCCTCACCTTGCCAATTCCTCAGCTGATCCTGTTTCCTCAGACTGGAGCTTCTGAGTCCTCATCCGAATGGATCTCAGCTGAACTGTGCTGCTAAAAGCCAAAAAGCTTAACCAGCTCTAAGTTCCTGGTCCTCACGCCTTATATACCTTTCTGCTTTCTGCCATCACTTCCTGAGATTAAAGGCGTGAGTCACCATGCCTGGCTGTTTCCAGTGTGGCTTTGAACTCACAGAGATCCAGATGGATCTCTGCTTCTGGAATGCTAGGATTAAAGGCGTGTGCTACCACTGCCTAACCTATGTTTAATATTATGGCTGTTCTTTTCTCTGACCCCAGGTAAATTTATTAGGGTGCATAATATTTTGGGGAACACAATATCACCACAATACCAAGCCCTTAGCTGGTAGAATACAGTGTATTCTGTGCATTCCAGGGGTCTGCTTGCCATAAAGTGAAAGTCAAAAACATTTGTTGAAAGGTTCTATGTAGAAAGCAAGTCTCAACAGATTAAAAAAAAATTGAAATACCCCCCTGTATCTTATCAGACTACATGGATTAAAGCTGGATTTCAACAACAGCAAGCTTACAAACTCATGGAAACTGAACAGCTCTCTACTGAGTTACCACTGGGTCAAGGAAGAAATAGAGAAAGAAATTAAAGACTTCCTAGAATTCAATGAAAACAAATGTACAACATACCCAACGTATGGGACACTATGAGAGCGCTGCTAAGAGGAACGTTCATAGCACCAAGTGCCTTCATAAAGAGTTTGGAGAAATCTCATACCAGCAACTTAACAGCACAACTGAAAGCTCTAGAATAAAAAGAAATGAGCTCACCCAGGAGGAGTAGACAACAGGAAATAAACTGAGGGCTGAAATCAATAAAATAGAAACAAAGAGAACAATACAAAGAATCAATGAAACAAAGAAGTTGGTTCTTTGAGAAAATCAACAAAATAAATAAACCCTTATCCAAAACAGCTAAAAGGCAGAGAGAGAATATCCAAATCAACAAACTTAGAAATGAAAAGGGGAATATAACAACAGACTCTGAGGAAATACAGAGAATCATTAGTCAAACTTCAAAAACCTGTACTCCACAAAATTGGAAAATCAAAAAGAAGTGGGCAATGTTCTTGTTAGATACCACTTACCTAAGTTAAATCAAAATCAGATAAACAATTTAAATAGACTGATAACCATAAGGAAATCCCAGAGATGAAGGGATGGTTCAACATATGAAAATCTGTCAATGTAATCCACTACATCAACAAACTGAAAGAAAAAAACCTTATGATTATCTATCTCATTAGATGCTGAAAAAGCCTTTGACAAAATCCAACACCCCTTCATGATAAACGTCTTGGAGAGATCATGGATACAAGGAACATAACAATAAGTGGGCTTAGAAAGAAATCAGAGAATCAACACCATTTACAATAGCCTCAAATAATATAAAATATCTTGGTGTAACTCTAATCAAGCAAGTGAAAGACAAATATGACAAGAACTTCAAGTCTTTGAATAAAGAAATTGAAGAAGATATCAGAAGATGGAAAGATCTCCCATGCTCATGAATCGGTAGGATTAAAATAGTAAAAATGGCCATCCTACCAAAAGCAATCTGCAGATTCAGTGCAATCCCTGTTAAATCCCAACACAATTCTTTACAGACCTTGAAAGAGCAACACTCAACTTCAGATGGAAAAACAAAAAACGCAGGATAGCCAAAAAAAATCCTGTACAGTAAAGGAACTTCTAGAGGCATCACAATCCCTGATTTCTAGCTCTACTACAGAGCTGTTCATAATAAAAACCTAATGGTATTGGCATAAAACCGGCCATGTGGAGCAATGGAATTGAATCAAAGACCCAGATTATAAAATATACACATCTATGAGACACCTGATTTTCATCAGAGTGTACACAAGCCAAAAATTATCCATATGCGTAAATAGCACAATGAGGAAAAAAGAGAAATGCATATCTTCAAACCAAGCATGAGTGCTCAGGTCAAATAAGCTGAGCCACTGAAGCCAGCATAGTAGTAAGAATACAAATTGATCCATATTTATCACCCTGCATAAAACTAGCAATGTCCATGTGGGTCAAAGACTCTCAATCATAACTCCTAAGACACACTGGAACCTGATAGAAGAGAAAGTGGGAAATTTAATCTTGTAAACACATGGCATAGGAGGACCACTCACTAGAACACAAAATGGACTAGCACATGGCACCGAGATCGACAAATTCATTAACAACCGGGACCTCACGAAGAGTGAGACTAGTTTCATGTAGGGCAAAAGTATGCACTCAAGTTAGCAATAGACAAAATAATCCAAGCCTATGAGAATGGAAAAGTTGGGACAGATCTTTACTAAACGAAGAAAAACATATAGGCATCTCTGAAAGAGGGCTTGTTTCAATGATATGAAGAACTCAAGAAACTAAGATACAACAAAACCAAATAATCCAATAAAAATGAGATACCAGATAAACAGAGAATTCTCAACAGAGGAATTTCAAGTGAATGAGAAACACTTAAAGAAATGTTCAACATCCTTAGCTATCAGGGAAATGCAAATCAAAACGACCCTAAGATTCCATCTTACACCTGTCAGAATGACTAAGATCAAAAACACTGATGACTACCTATGCTGGAGAGGATGTGGAGTAAGGGGAACACTCCTCCACTGCTGATGGGACTGCAGACTTGTGCAGCCACTTTGGACATCAGTGTGGCGGCTCCTCAGAATACTGAGAATCAATCATGACCCTGTAATACTGCTCCTGGGCATATACCCAAAGGATGCTCAATCATACCACAAGGACACTTGTGCAACTATGTACACAGAAGCTTTATTTGTAATAGTCAGAACCTGGAAACAACCTAGATGTCCCTCAACTGAGGAATGAATGAAGAAAATGTGGTACATTTACACAATGTACTCAGGTAATTACTCAGCTGTTAAAAATAAGGACACCAGTAAATTTGCAGGCAAATGGATGGAACTAGAAAGAATCATCCCGAGTGAGGTAACCCAGACTGAGAAAGACAAACATGGTATGTACTCACTCATAAGTAGATATTAGCTACAAAATAAAGAATAACTATGCTAACAATCCACAGACCTAGAGAGAATAGGTAGCAAGGAGGGTTCATGGGGAGACACCCAGATCTCCCTGGGAAGGGGAAATAGAAGATATTTTGTGAGTGGACTGAGGGAGGGTGGAGATGTGAAGATGAGCGATCAGGCTGGGGAGGGGGCATGGAGGGAAAGACTGCTGAGGGGGACTGCTGGGAAGTGGGGGGTACAATTTGGAGTAGGGTGGAAGCCTGCCGCAGGGGAATCTCCCAGGAGTCAACAGAGAGGACCCCAACCTAGACCCCTAGAGATAGCCTATAAGCAGCCTGAACTGGCCATCTCCTGTGACCAGATTGGTGCCTGGCCCAATTGCCATGAGAGGCACCATCCAGCAATTGATGGAAGCAGAGGCAGAGACCCACAGTCAAACATTAGGCGGATTTCAGGAATCCTGTGGAGCAGAGGAGGAGAGAGGAGAAGGAGAAAGGAGTGTAGGAGCCCGAGAGGCCAAGGACCACTTCGGAAAACTTTCACACAATCAACCTGGGCTTCCGTAGGAGCTTACAGAGACTTGAACTGACAACCAGGGAGCCTTCGTGGGACTGACTTAGACACTCTACAGATATGTTACAGTTGTGTAGCTTGGTCCTCCTGTGGGACTCCTAACAGGGGGAACAGGGGCTGTATCTGACTTTTTACTGGCTTTTGAGGACCCTACTCATACTGGGTCACCTGTGCCCAGCTTAATACATGGGAGAGGTGCTAGTCTTACTCAACCTGATAGGCCATATTTATTGATACTCACTGGGAGACCTGCTCTTTCCTGGATGGAGCAGCAGGAAGAGGAAAGGGGTTGAGGTGGGAAATGGGGAAAGGAGGGACTGGGAGGGAAGGATGGGAGGAGGCTGTGGCCAGGATGTAAAATAAATAGATGAATTAAAAAATAAAATAAAATAAAAAGATTCTGGAACTCACTTGGTAGCCCAGGCGTTCCAGGAAAGGCGCAAAGCTACACAGAGAAATCCTGTCTTGAAAAACATAAATAAATAAATAAATAAATAAATAGATAGATAGATAGATAGATAGATAGATAGATAAATAAAAAGATTCTAAGTAGAGGGCTGGAGAGATGGCTTAGTGGTTAACAACATTGACTGATCTTCCAAAGGACCCAGGTTCAATCCCCAGCACCTACATGGCAGCTCACACCTGTGTGTAATTCTAGTTCCAGGAGATCCCATGCCCTCCTCTTACCTCTGAGGACATACATGCAGGCAAAATACCCATACACATGAATTTAAAAATCAATTTAAAATAAATTGATTTTTTTAAAAGATTCTTGTAGAAGACACAGTTGCCATCCTTACTCTCCCGCTCCTCCCACATTCCTGCATCTAGACCTTACTAAGGTCCTTTACTGGTCACACGTCATCACTGAGCTCTTGAATACACCCTGTTGAGGCCATTTTTAAAACCAAGAACTAGCAAAAGACAATACTACAACAGGCTCTCTCTCTCTCTCTCTCTCTGTCTCTCTCTCTCTCTCTCTCTCTCTCTCTCTCTCTCTCAATAGTGGGACCTGACCCCGGGACCTCTGCGCACCGGGTGAGCTCTCTAGCACTAAGCTTTTAGCCCCAGGCATCTTTGCTTTTTATTTTGAGAAAAAAATTTAATGAAACTGCTCATGCTGACTCTGACTCACTCTGTAGCCCAGGCAATCCTCCTGCCTCTGCCTCCTGAGTAGTTGGGATTACAGGCCAGAGTCATGAGGGCCAGCTTCTAATGACCTTTGTAATGCCAGGATCCAAAACAATTCATTCTACAAACACTGGAGTAGTGTTCCAGGGCCTGAGCAGAGGAGACTGGCTTTGGTAAGTGGGGTTAAAAGAAAACAGATACAGGGGCGTGGAGAGATGGCTCAGTGGTTAAGAGCCCTGGCTGCTCTTCAAGAGTCTTGAGTTCAATTCCTAGCACCCATGTGTATGGGCTCACAACCATCTGTAATGAGATCTGGTGTCCTCTTCTGAACATAAAAGGTGTATTTGCAGCAGAACACTGTTACATAATAAAATAAATAATTAAAAAAAAAAAAAAAAAGCAGATACAGGATAAAAGTCAGAACCCGAGCCTCTAGGCTGTCCTTGTAAGCCTGGTAGCTAATTTCATTTCTAAAAATAAAGTTAATTTAGTAAGTTAATACACATAAGACACAACACAGTCCTTCGAAGGCTATCAGAAAATGAAGAAGATTTGGAAGAAAAACAACAACCTTAAATCAGAGGCATTTCGACCATCGACCAAGTGGTTTTAGTTAAGCTGTGGGTGCTCAGAATATTACACACATTGTGAGGACTCCCCCAACCCATGATCACTGGCATTTCCCCAGAGTTCTGAATAGTGCT
The DNA here is from genome assembly GCF_004664715.2 of Peromyscus leucopus. Lineage (NCBI taxonomy): Eukaryota > Metazoa > Chordata > Mammalia > Rodentia > Cricetidae > Peromyscus > Peromyscus leucopus. The sequence continues at coordinate 54,613,275 of NC_051064.1, read as the reverse complement.
CACTATAGGCTTGCAGAGTTTTGAAGAGTTACAGATGAGACACACAGAGGCTGTTGCTTGTCATTAGAACACTCCCCCATGGGTCAGTAACGAGCCTTTCAATAATCTGACAAGTAACGCGTCATGCTGATTTCAGAAGCATCACAAGACCAGGGTAAGCAGAGCAAAAAAATTTTTATTGTTTCGGACTGTAAAAAAGAATCTGGGCGCTGGTGAGCAGGCAGCACGCCATTATAATCCAACCAGCAGATACAGAGTGAAAATCTGTACTTGAGTTCTAGGCCTGCCTGCCTCCAAAGCGAGTATCAGAACGTGCATTTAGTAAGTCTACACAGTAAAACTACATCGACAAACCACAAAGGATAAAAACTGAATAAATTCAGGAAGGAAAAATCAAGACCTTAAGATAAGCCATGACAATGACAATTATTTTTAAATTAGTTTAAAAAGAAAACAAGGGCCAGTGAGCCATGATTCAGAAGGTTAGAGCATTTGGCCTCAAATCCCCCCCGGCAACGCTCGACGTCAGAATCGGTGGCCACGCAGTGCCCAAGTTAGTAAGAGATCCCACACTCGCGAAGCAAGATTGTTTCTGCTGGACGCATCCTACATGAATGAGTTCTGTAGGCATAGCACTGTCTCAACAGCGTACCAGAAAGGCTGCAAAGCACACAAAGACAACCCTACAAAAACACAAAATAAAAAAAAATAAAAAATAAAAAATAAATAAAAAATAAATAAATAAAAAAACAGGCATAATGATTCAGAAGGTGAGCATTTGCGTCAAAATCGGAACTGTTTCAAACAGGTGCCCACAGTAGAAGAGATCCAACTCCCAAAAGTTGTTCTCTGACCTCCACACATGTTCTGTGGCCATACAGCACACTAACACACTAACACACAACAATGCACAGCGACACACAACAAAAACACACCCAACAAGTACATGCACAAATGAACACATGACCACCCAGGAACACAGCACATACACATGTACTCATGTGCGCACACACATGCATGCTTGTACTCAAACACACGCATACACTCACACACATACATACACCACACACATATGCACATGCACCAATGAGCAAATGGCCACCCAGGAACACGACACATACACACACATGTACACACGTGCACACACACACATATACACAGTTATTTTAAAGGAAACAGAAGCCAGGCATGATGGTGCAGGCATATAATCCTAGCATTCAGGAAGTCAAGACAGATGAGTCAGGAGGACCAGGAATTCCAGGCCAACCTGGGCTACATAGTGAAGTCTAGGCTAGCCCCAACTTCAGGGTGAGCCCCTATATCAAAGAAAACAAAACAATAACAACAGCAAAAAAGCCAAGAAACCGACAACAGGAAATGAGCGTCTGTGAAGCAGCGTGTGCCTGAGGTGATGCCTACTGTGAAGTCCAAGGCAACTCTCAAAAATGTAATCAACCTCAGAGAAAACAGATTTCTACCTCAGTAATATTTGTCACAAGTCACAGACCAAGACCACCAGACGGGGCAATCGAAGCACTGTGTGTGAGGTTTACTTTTATTTTTAAAATGTTACCTTTTAAATGTTAAATGTTGTGAGATCATGTGTATGTGTGTGTTGTTGTTGTTGTTGTTGCTATTGTTGTTGCTTTGAGCCAGGGTCTCATTACACAGCCATTGCTGGCCTGGAACTCACAGAGATCCTCCTGCCTCTGCCTTCTGAGTATTGAGATTAAAGTTATGCATCCACCACACTTGGCCCATTTGGTTTTTGAGACAGGGTCTTGCTTAACTCAGGCTGATCTTGAACTCCTGCTCTCCCTGCCTTGGTCCCAAATGTTGGGATTGCTGGCTCGCCCCACCACACCCAGCTCAGACTCTAGGAACATTCTCCTGACCACAGGCTTTCAAACTTCTACTCAAGTGGCAGATCTGTCTCCAAAACAAAGGCCCCACCTTGTGGTAGAAATGAGGGAAGCTGGAGGTTGGCTTTTCTTTGCTTCCGATGCTGCTTTGAGACCCTGTATTTTCTGAGACCTTTCTTTAAGAAGCGAGGGTGACAGAAACGAAAGACATAGAAAATGAAGAGATGTAATTCTGACTTCCTGTGATGTAGCCTGGACCTGACATGCACTCCAAAGGCTCATGTGTTATAGGCTTGCTTACCAGCCCACGGTGCCAGAGGAAGGTAGGGACCTGGGGGGGGCGGGGGGAGGCGGTCACCGCAGGGAGTGAGGTCATCGGGAGGTGTCTTTGAAGGCATGTCAGGACCTTGGCCCTCTTCCCCATGTTTTGTTTCCTGGCTTCCATGGAGAAAGCTATGTCTTCAGCCACGTTCTCCGGCCATGATACACTGTGAGTTCAAGGCCAGTCTGGTCTACATAGTGCATTCCAGGACTGCCAGGGACATGTAGGGAAACCCTCTCTTAAAATTAATTACTAGTTAATTAATTAAAAATGGAGGCATATGATTAAAAAGTCACACATGCTCTTTCAAATCAGGTCAGACATTCAGAACGTACAACAGTGAAAGTTAGGTTTCCTCCCTCCAAACCTGTCCCCTGAGGTCACCACACCCTTCTGAGCTTGTATTCCACAGTCACACAAGCTTGTAGGGAATGTGTGAATTAGGAAGTTTCTAAAAATATTTACCTTGTGTGGAAAGTGTGTGTGCCTGAGTGTATGTATATGTATCATGTGTATGCAGGGGATGGAGGCTGTCAGAAGATTGCATGCATCCTGGAGTTACAGACATGGCGAGCTGACATTCGGGTGCTGGGAACCGAACAAGGGTCCTCTCAAGAGTTCAAGAGCAGTACATAAGCACTCTTAAACGCTGAGCTATATTACCCTAGTCCTAAATTAGAAGGTTTTGTCTTTTACTTTTTATGGAGGAGGATTTTGTTTTGAAATCTTTTTAATGGAGGAGGACTTTTGTTTTGAAATCTCTTTTTATGGAGGAGGACTTTTGTTTTGAAATCTCTTTTTATGGAGGAGGACTTTTGTTTTGAAATTTCTTTTGTTGCTGTTGTTTGCCTTGGTTGGTTTGTTTTTGAGACTGGCCTCAAATTCATTGATGTAGCCAGGTAATCTTGAATTCCTAATCTTCCTGCCTCAAGAGCTGGGATGACAGGTAGTGCTCCCTCACCTAGCTGGTGCTCCCACACCTGCCTGGTGCTCCCACACCTGCCTGGTGCTCCCACACCTGCCTGCGTGCTCCCACACCTGCCTGCTGCTCCCTCACCTGCCTGGTGCTCCCACACCTTCCTGCTGCTCCCTCACCTGCCTGGTGCTCCCACACCTGCCTGTGCTCCCCCCCCCCCCCCCCCCCCCCCCCCCCCCCCCCCCCCCCCCCTCCCCCCCCCCTGTGCTCCCACACCTGCCTGCTGCTCCCACACCTGCCTGGTGCTCCCACACCTGCCTGGTGCTCCCACACCTGCCTGGTGCTCCCACACCTGCCACACCTGGTCCTGTGTGCTCCCTCACCTGCTGTGCTCCCACACCTGCCTGGTGCTCCCACACCTGCCTGGTGCTCCCTCACCTGCCTGGTGCTCCCTCACCTGCCTGATGCTCCCCCCCCCTCCCCCCTGCTTCTCCCACACCTGCCTGGTGCTCCCTCACCTGCCTGGTGCTCCCTCACCTGCCTGATGCTCCCACACCTGCCTGGTGCTCTCACACCTGCCTGGTGCTTCCCTCCACCTGCCTGGTGTTCTTTTTGTCTTTTCTGAAGTCATTCTGTAACTTGCTATATTCCTCCTATTTACTGTGGCCAGCGGCTCATGTTTTTATTATTTCACTTTGTGGATATACCATAATTTGCTCATGTATTTCCTTACTGACAGACACTTGGATCTTTACAATATTTTGCAATTAAAATAATATTCCAAGAACACCTTGGATTGACATGTTTGCACCCGTGTACCCTGTTCCCATGGATACTGTTGGGGTGGTAAGTGTGCACAGTGCCCAGGCCCAACCCCCCAGCGTTACTGCTCTGATCCTGCTCAGTGGGAGTGCATTCCTCTCTTCCTAGCTCCATCTACAACAGTGTAAAGTCCTGGTCCCCAAGCTCACAGCCCTCTTTAGTGCTCAGAACGATGTCCATCAAAAGCCACACCACCTGTTTCTTGGCGGCCAAGAAGAGGACTAACTTCAGGAGCTGATTCAAGGATGTCTTGATTTGTGCTGCTGACCGAGCATAGGATTCCACCAATAGACACACAGATGAATACATCCTGGCACATACATAAGGCGGGATAATAAGTGGCACTTTTCAACATCTTAAGCTTTGCTTAGACAGTACATGCCTATAATCTCAGCACCAGGAGGCTGACAGGAGGATTGTAGTGAGATCAAAGCCAGCCCTGGCTACATAGCAGGACTCTATCCCAAATTAATAAATATAAAATTAGTTCTAAAACAAACGTCATTTTTATTAAAAACCTATCTTTCATGAGAAGAAAGGTCTATATTTGAAGCCATACAAACTACCAAATATTTTTTTAGAGTTCCTACCACTTGAGTTTTGCCAAATGAGAGGAAAACATTTGTACATGGCATTCCCTATTTTATCTATCTACAGCTTCTAGAAACTACCACACATTAACTGGCATCTGCTCACACCCTTCTCACATCTCCTTGCTCTGACCCATCTCTTCTGCCTCCCTCTTCCATACTGGAGAATATATTTTTGTAGCAAGAATCTTAAAAGGTCTTATTAAAAAAAAAAACAAAAACAAAAAAACAAATGAACAAAAAAAAAAAAAAAACCCTCAGGGCCAGGTATTGGGGTGAATGCTGAATGATCAGCGAAACAGAACAAGCCACAGCCACCTCACCTTGCCAGTTCCTCAGCTGATCCTGTTTCCTCAGACTGGAAGCCTCTGAATCCTCATCCAAATGAATCTCAGCTGAACTGCTGCTCAAAAGCCTAAAAGCTTAACCAGCCCAAAAGCTTCTAGTTAATGGTCTTCACAACTTATATACCTTTCTGCTTTCTGCCATCACTTCCTGGGATTAAAGGTGTGAGTCACCATGCCTGACTGTTTCCAATGTGGCCTTGAACTCACAGAGATCTGGATGGATCTCTGCCTCCAGAATGCTAGGATTAAAGGTGTGTGTGCCACCATTTTCTGACCTCTGTATCTAGTGGCTGTCCTGTTCTCTGACCCCAGATAATTTTATTAGGGTGCACAATATTTTGGGGAACACAATATCACCACATATTTTTATTGTATTGGATCCTCCTCCCACACGGCCAGGATAACCTTGTCAAGGTCAGCTGATGGCCATCTGTCATCTGTGATTGAATCCTCCTTGTGAATAAGTCACACCCATAGGTTCTAGGGAGTAAGCCGCTGTGGACATCTCAGGAAACCATTATTTACCAACTACAGACACCAGGAGTGAGAAGGTAGGGACAGAGGCCTCCCAGCAGCTTCTGAGGAGTCCAAGTCTATGTATGAGGAACGTCCTTTGGCCCTGAGGCTTGGAAGGAAAGCAGGGCTGGCCAGCTCTTTGCAAGGACAATGACTGACAGGTGGGATTAAGTTGACAGATGCTGAAATGGCCGGCCTTTATCTGTGGCTAGGCTGCCAAGGCGCCTGGATCTCAGAAGGGCAGGGGACCTCCGAAACTCCACAGCCCTAGCTTCCTGGGTGGGGGTTACGGGCAGCTGGAAAGGCCTTGTGTGGACTCTGTTACGTCCTCCACAAGCAGGGTACACAGGAGCTACTCTGGCAGGTTCACCAGCCTTCCATACACAACTGGAGACCTGGAATTGGGATTAATGCCCTGTCTCAGAAGGCCTGGGGCCCAGACAGGCCCAGTCAAGGCCCTCCCACAGGCTAGTGAGGTCCGGTACTTGTACTCTCTGCAAACTTCCCGAACTCCTCAGAGCTGGGTGTGCCATATGCCTGTAATCCTCAGGACTCAGGGGGCTGGGGCAAAGAATCAAGAGTTAAAGGTCCAGCCTGGGCCACAGAGTGAGTCCCAGTCTCCAAAAGAAGGCTCACAGGTTTGAAGAGTCTGGGCCTCTGGGAGTTGTCAACACGGTGGCCTTCAGGCCTCTGTGGTGTTGAGGTCTCGTGTCACGGTGGAACAGAACCAGCCTCTCACTGTTGGGAGACCTAAGTGAGGATGAAGAAATCCCAGGTCCCACTATGCCTTACAAATACAGGTCCCCAGTGACCCAGAGCCTTCTAGAGGTTTTGCCATCTCCAAATAGCACTGCCCTGAGGAGCCAGCTTTTACCACCTGGGCCTTTGGAGGCTGCTTAAGAGGAAACACAGTCTCACTCGCCCAGACAGTAGTTCACCAGGGCCTAGAGCTCTCCACATCTTCTATGCAGAGAAGTGTAGTTCTACCAAAAGTCAAGTTTTATCACACAGCTGTACGGCCCTCCAAATCACTCTACCTCTCGCTTGCTAGTATGTGATGAATGATCTCTTGTACAGAGTTTAAATTTACCTCACTGTTTTGAAGCCTGCCTAATGTGGATTGTTATGGCCATGCTATGATGTGCCGGTCAGCTTCTCCTGTTGGCATTTAAGGCACTTCTAACTGCAGATGTGCTGGATGGGGGCATCTGGGTGGGAGTGTGGAGAGGCGGCAGGCCTCTATGTCTCCGACTGTGCCTGCCTTTTCAAGAGTCATGACCTCAGGAATGGGGACCTGGCAAGACACAATGACCCTTTTCTATTCCTTGGAACAAGTGGTTTCCTCTAAGGAAGGTACTTTTCCGGAAAACATGTTATTTCAAGGCCTCTTGATTCCAGAATGCAGCAATTCCCACAGAGAAACCCTGCCAGGTTTCAGAGCCAGGGACTGGGGAGAGAGGGCAATGGGCGTGTCCTTCCCCTGCCTCTTACAGCTGGGGCTCAAACAAGCTAGGTGGGCCTCTCGTCTCTGCACCCCAGCATACTGAGGCAGAGGCCCAGGACTAGCACGCACTGGCTGGAGCCAGAATTCACACAGCTCATTCATCCTGCCCTTCACCTAGGGCTGGAGCTGACAAAGCAGCCCCGTGGTAGTGGGGGAGGGGGGGGAGTTAGACCTGTAGAGCAATCTGAGCAGGAGCTTCCACACCCTCGTGGACTGCAGTCTGCTCTTCCAGGGTCCCAGCCCTTAGCGCAGGAGGAGGGAGGGGTGGGTGCCTCAGCTCAGGAGCTACCAGGGGAGATCGCAGGTGGTCCTGCAAAGGTCCCATTTCCAAAGCAGATGTGCAGCTAGGGATGGGTGTCGGTAAGTTTGGCTTAGGGTCCCCCAGCGCCCGTTCCTCCTGAAGATGGGCACTGGACCCTGCTGAGGTGGACACAGACATGATTAGCAGCCCAACCTTGCTCCCGCAGAGTTGCTATTGCCCCCAAGGCACTCACGAAGCGGCAGCTCGGAGCACCCCTCTGAGCAGTGGAGATCGTGGGGCTGCTGTGGGCAGACAAAGTGATGCACGGTGAGAACATAGTGCCTTCTGCATTGTAAGAATGTGTGGAAACTGCCAGCAGCGATGGAGCAAGTGGAAAAAGAGCTAGATTTGGAACTGGGAGGGCTGGGTGCCAGAGTGGCTCTGCCCCAGATTCCTAGGCTGGCCCGAAGCGGCTGCTTCCCCCACTACCAGCAGCTAAACATTGCCTGCTTTGCTGGTGTGTTCCGGTGCCATTCTGTCTTGTCCTTACACAGCTGCCTTTCTCTCCGGCGACGGTGGCTGGAAGGGCAGCCTTGGGCAGTAAGGGGGCTCCCTGCTGGCTGCTGCTGGGCTTCCCCTCCCTCTTACACACCAGACTGCAAAAGTGAGCGCGGCACACCACATCCCTCATGCACCATACACATACCACACACACCAGACACACACGACACAGCACACAAACATACCACACCACCCGCAGTCAAACCACACACACAGCACACACACACACACACACACACACACACACACACACGAGCGCGCATACCACACACTCCACATGCACACATCGCATACACCCTGCAAACATACACCACCCCTCAACACACACATAACATCACACATCACACATCATGCACACACCACATGTGCTAGCTAATTTGATGTCAACTTGACACAAGCTAGAGTCATCTGAGAGGAGGGAGCCTCAACTGAGAAAATGCCTCCAGAAGACTGGGCTGCAGGCAAGCCTGTGGAGCATTTTTTAAATTAGTGATTGATGTGGGAGGGCCCAGGCTGCTGTGGGTGGTGTCATCCCTGGGCTGGTGGCCCTGGGTTCTGTAAGAAAGCAGGTTGAGCAAGCCATGGGGAGCAAACCAGTAAACAGCACCCCTCCATGGTCTCTGCAGCAGCTCCTGCCTCGGTTTCAGTTCCTGTCCTGACTTTCGTCGATGATGAACTCTGATGTGGAATCATAAGCCAAATACACCCTTTCCTCCCAAGTTGCTTTGGTCACGGTGTTTTATCATAGCACTGGGAACTCTAACGAAGATACTACATATACTACACAGGCACTGTACACGTTGCCCATACCACATGTCATGAACCGTATCCATACCACACATCAGATACATACAATACACCATATACACACATGCACACCCACAATCCATGCGCACATCACAGCCTAAAAGGTGGCTGTTCACTCTGCTCACCAACACCATGGTCAACCGTTATGTGGCTCTCCTCTCCGCTCTCTTCTGTCAGGCCCCTGCCATCTTTAGCCGGTCCCTCGGCCTCTCAGACTCATCCTGTCCCCCACAGAGTTACCCGATAAAATGCAGGATGCCCCGTAACACTTGATCTTACATAGACAATGGATGTTTTGGTGTGCGTGCTAAACATTTCATGAAACACATTTATACTAGAAATGACTTGTCCTCGACATGGATTTCCAGCTTATCTGGCAGTATTGTGTTTTTATTTGTTAAATATGGCAACCCCACTGCCTAGATGCTCTGTTCTGTGTCCTCCCCCACTTTCCTGGCCGGCTCTAGCTGTACCTCTCAGCCCTGTCCTTTGTCAGCTTGCCCCGCCCCGGGAGGACAACCATAGCATCTCCCCGCCCTCACACCCACCTCCACAGTCCTCTGAGAGCCTGGGGTCCATGCCCTGGCTCAAGAGTCACCTCCCCAGTGCAGCAGCAGGTGGCCCTGCTTTCATCTGTGCCTGGACCCTGCACCTGCCTAGCCCGGAAAGAACAAGGCTGCCTCGGTGGTCTGCTTAGCATGGACTGCCTGGAAACAGGCTTCCCTTAGGAGGTGACTGGTGTCCATCCTCTTCTTCAGGCCAGGCCACGCTGCTGTCTCTCTGCCCCACGGGTTCTCTACGCCAGCATCTTCTGCTCACTGGTTTCTTCTCCCCTCCAGTCCAGCTCTGGGACCTCCTCCTCCCAAACTTCCCTGGGCTCCCCACCCCCACCCCCCAGCACCCGAAGCATGTTGTTCCTGCTCTGCCTGACTGTGCGGGGAGCCCGTCTGCCTGACTCCCACCTTCTCTGAGCACACAGAGCTCTGTCCGCGCTCGCTGAATGGCGGACAGGTGAGTGAGTAATGGAATGAATGGGTAAAACGCATGGGTATGTGAAGAAATAGGACTCAGTACGTGATTGGGTGAGTAGATGGATGTCATAGTTAGGGTATCTATTGCTGTGATAAAATGCCATGACCAAGAGCCACTTGGGGAGGACACACACACACACACACACACACACACACACACACACACACGGTCCTGGGCTCAAGTGCTTCATTGTATTTGGGGCTCACCCACCTCCAAGCAGTCTGGGTATCCCTGGGACTCTGCAGAGTTCCTGTGGACCTCCAAGGAAGGTCTTCAGAGCCTGCGTCGGGGCAGAGCTCCGCCTGGGGCGAAGCCAGACCCCTGGCCAGCAATCACTCAGAGGGAGCTAAGGTGAGGGTTGACTCAGTTTGACTTCTTCCTCAGCCCTGCTTCCACCTTCTCACCTCACAGGCGCTCACCCCCAGCAGACATCTCTCAGCCTGCAGCGAGGCCCTCCACTTAGTCCCCAGGACCCCCTGCCCTCCCTTCTGGCATATCTAGGCAAGCCCTAGTCAGGCACTTGGTGTCCAGGGTGATGAGGACATGTTTCCAGAAGCTTCTGTGATCTCCCCAGATTCACTCCACCCCCACCCCATCTAGCAGCCTGACTCCCTTCCGGCACCTCCCCGCCATCTCCACCTCCACATCTCTCCAAACCCAAGCCCATCTCTCTGGGTCCTTCCTACGGCAGCCACGTGTCTGACACCCACACCCCCCAGAGCCCTCTCGTTCAGTCCTGTCCCTTCAATAGGCCGGTCCTGAGTCGGCCACTATTCAGGGCCAGATGCAGATACATGATCCAGGAGGCCCATGGTTCTCCACTCTTCAGATCACAGTCTTTAAATATGAGATGGCATCTATTCTGTGATCATAGAGAGAGCAGATTTTCTATTAATAAGAAACAAATGTCCCTTTATTTGTGGTAAGAAAACAACAACTTCTTCACAGGCACTGAAATGTAACAACATTTAACTTTTTTGGAATTATCTCTCAGTTCACAATGTCTGTATCATTCCTAAGTGACGCAAATCCCTCACATCTGCTAAGAATAGACGCGGTCTGTCAGACTATAGCAATAAAGCAAGTCTTGTTCAAAACGTGCTTAAAAGTCTTCTCGGTGGCCTTCCTGCTAATGAAACACCTTCTGCTTTCTGTGGCTTTTTTACTATTCTGCTTCTTTTTGTGGTTTTCCCAAGCAGATTTGGAAAGACCCATAAAAGGATATACATTCGCAATTATAAAATAAGTCACTTGTTCCCAGAAAACAGCTCTTTGGTTTCAGAGTTTCAGGGCTGACTAAGGAGCAAGTCTCAGGGTTGGGCGTTATGAGGCATCCAAAAATACAAACAAATAAGAAGTAGTTCCTCAAAACGTCCACTTGAGGGCGCGGGTTCCTTGGTTGGTGTATCCACCTTTATCACAGGCATCCTGCTGACAGGGTGCTAACTTCTGGGGAGGTTCCCCAGCTGGCTGGAGCTACCCGGCCATAGAATGCCACACAGTGTCTGTCCACACCTCCTCAGCCCCACTGTGAGTAGGGCCCAGCTGATTTCTCAGCTAAGAGGAAACTCACACCTGATCCTAACACCTCAGGCCCCCCAGGATAGAGGGCAGAGCAAGCAGATATGGGAGAAAAGACAAGAAGTTTATGGAACATTTAAAGGCAGAGACAGAGGCCTGGAAAGAGCGAGACGCCAGACCATGGTTATCGAAGGGGTAGACAGGCCTGACCTACTAGCAGAGCAAAGCTGAGGGACTGCCAGCCTCACACAACAGTCCAGAAGTTCTGGGCACTCGGCAAGGGCCGGGATTGGAGACCAGGCCCTGTGAAGAGCGATGCCTCCTGGTGAAATGTGGCCACGGTGAAGCTGTTCCTGGGGTCCCTGTCTGGGTCTTGGGTCTTCAAGTCATAGCTGAAGTAGCAGAGGATGCAGGTAATGGCCATGGTGACAATAAACAGCACTGCCACCATCCCGATCACCGCGGTCTCCATGGTTTCCGGTGGCACTTGTCACACGAAGGGGGTCTCTGAGCCTTAGTGTCCCATCAGAAACGGCCTCTAGGCTGGATGGCCGTCTCTCCTCAGTCTCTTAAGATGCTGGTCTGCGGTCTTGGATTGTGCCATTCTAGGCCAGTAACCCTTCTGCTGGAATCAGATGATCCCTGGTCTAGTTTTTAACCTCAGGTCAGACGTCCAAGAGATCTGGTCAGTTCCACTAGCATCTTCTCGAAGCACCATCAGGAAAGATGTAAGCACATGATTCCCTGGACACGGAGGAGGCAAGTGAAAGAGAAACAGAAGATGTTGTTGAGAGAGATGCCAGGCTGGTCCATTAGCAACGCCTCAGGACTTCAGGATGACTGATTAAAAAAAGAAAAGAAAAGAAAAGAAAAGAAAAAAGGCAACTATACACCCAGGAAGACAAAAGCCTCCCCCCTTGGTGGACCCAGGAGGAGCCTGGCTCCTCTGGGGGAGGGACCCAGGGCCAGCCTTCCAATTGGCCTCTCTGCTGCCCTCCCAGCCCCTGGACCTGGACTGGGAGGCAGGTGTGGAGAAAGACACGTGCATGCTCTGAGCAAAGTGGGAGCGAACCGAGGCAGCACACCCAGGTCTTTATGGATGCAGGGGGGGGGGGGTCTCCAGGTGGAGGGGCGAGGTGGGAGAGAGGGTAGGTTGTACTTGGCCTCACTTTCTGGGCAGGGCTGGTGTAGACAGGGAAGGACCTCCTCCAGCCCCTTCAGTGACGCGTCATAGGGCCCTCTCACTTCTCTCTACACGCTCATAGGGCTCCCCTTTTGCTGCCCCCCCGGGGCCCACTCCTCACACTGGGTGCTATGAAGACTTACCCCCGGACCTCAAGCATGCCAGCTCTGACTGTATCTGATGCCATTCGCTCCTTGTCTGGTGACCACCCCAGGTGGCCACGACTCCTTTCCCCGAAACCTGCTGTGAGTTTTGTTGGCGCTGCCTGGAACTTGGCTCGGAGATGTCTGAGCAGCTGTGAGTACTTCCTGAATCCCTTCCTCCAATTGTGATTGAAGGCCTGTGACCCACAGCCACCACCTCCTCAGCTCCAGCACTTAGCCCGCCCCACACGCACGCTTGTAGGATCATTCCTTAACTGCCCCTCGAGAGGTTATCAGGGGAGGGAGCTCAAGCCCAAGCCCACTCATACCGGGCGCCTCCCGAGACTATACCACATCCAGAGAGAAATCCGTGTCTTCAGCCTGCCCTTTACCATATTATGAAAAATGGAGTCTTCCGGCTCCTGGACGTAGCCAGGCTCTGGTCCCACAGCCCTGGGCAATGACAGCCCCTCCATTTCACAGGTACAGTCACAGAGCAGATGCGCCTGGCCAGGACGGTTGCCAGTTAGTCACGACAAGGACAGCACCAAATGGCAGAGCATGGATCCCCCTCCCTCTACTCCAATGCCCTCTTCACAGGGACCACACACAGAGTGATCACCTGACTCTGCTGTTTGCCTGATCAGGATCCCAGGGCCCCCCAGAGAGAGAGAGAGAGCTGGGCCCAAGGTCATGCAGCTGGGAACTTATCCAGTCTCTCCAAGGCCCAAGAGCACTTCGGTAACAGTGTGGGTAAACACTCGGGAGAAAGCGGGAACAATACGCTGGCCTATTCTAGCACAGCCCCTTTTCGAAGATGTTCCCACAATCTGGGCTCATCCTCCTCATGGGTACAGGGAGTCAAGCACTTGGCAGTATAATAACTGGGGCAACCAGAAGTAGACAGATGCAAACAGGAAGCACACACGGGAGGTATCTGAATCCCCAGCATCGCCTGCCTGGTGGGGCTGAGGGATGAGCCTGGGAGGCTGTTTCGGGTTTTTTTTTTTGTTTGTTTGTTTATCTCGCTTCTCCTTTGCCCGTTCTTTGAGTCTGTGGCCGGGAGAATGGCCTAGCATTTTCGTCAGGAATACGGAACACTTGTCCAGCCCCGTTACCTTCTACCTCCTGTAGTTTTCTACCTAAACTTTTCCCTCTCTCTCTCCCACCCTTGACTTATCTGTAACATCCCCCGTGAAGCTACAGAAGTAGGCGGGTCTGCAGCAGGCCGAATTCCGGAGCTGTGAAGGGGCAGGGGCTGAGGGCTGGGCTGAGCATGGAGATGAGGAAGGAGAGACAGGTGTGGCGGACACTCCAGAGAGAAATCAATCCACCAGACCTCTCGTCCATTTTCCCATCACAGAAACCCAATGTGGGTGTCATCGCCAGCGACCTCTCCCTTCCTCCCTGGCCACTCCTCCCCTGGGAAAAGGAAGGAAAAGGGACATTCTATTCCAGTGAGTCACCCTGACTGTCTGGCCAGTTCCCTCCCCCACTGAGCCTTGTCCTGATTCTCCCTTGTTCCCAGGCATAGCTGGGACAAGATTTCCTTTCCCCTTCGAGGATCAGACCATTTATGTGTGACGTATTTGGGACTTTGCATGCCTGTTGACTTTGGTAGAAGTCTCTACTATCCATGTCATTCTTAAGGAAGGGGAAACTGAGGTCCAGGCCAGGCAAACATCTCTAACGGCCACTCAGCACTCCAAGCAATTTAAATGACGCTGTTCCCTCCCTCTAATTTAATCTGCCCCTACAGAGAATCTGCAAACAGGCTGGCTGAGACTCAAGGTCTGGATGAGTATCCCTACCCAGTCCCCAAAGAAACACTGAACCAGTACAGCCAGAGGGTGGAGCCTGCCCTGGACCAAGTTCAGAGGCGCGCTGGAGGCAGAGTGCTCAGGAACCCAGTCTAGGTGATCTGGATGTCCAAAGCCCTGGATGTCCACACTGAACGTCTCCTTGTAGCTTAGGCAGGGACCACCTGCTTCTCCCCGTTCTACAGGGAGATCCCAGGCCCAGCTTCTCATCCCAGAAGAGTTCCCAGGGCTCTGTGACACAGCCCTGGTGGCACCCTCCTTCCATTTCACACACAAAAAAAAAAATACACACTTTCTGACGGCTTTTATTTCTTATAACCAAGCAACAATGAATGGTCCGGGCTGCCCTGTACACATTCTGCACCTGGCAGGGCATCACAGGGCCTCCCAGTCAGATGAGCACCTCATATCCACCCGGGCACTGACTGGGTCCATCGGACGCTCTGGTAACTTCCGTGGTCGCCAGGAATTGCAGTCACAGGGTAGGGCAGCCAGGCAGCCCTGCTCCAAGCCCAAGCCCTGCGGTGGATAGGGCTACCCACGTGGTTCTCGGGTCTCGGTTGCACAGTGGGAGAGGGCCTCATAGACAAATGAAACCGAAGCAGGACTCAGGTCCCAGAACCCCCATCCACTCCAGAGACAAGTCCTTTTCTGTGGGCACATCAGGCTCCACTCCTTTGGTGCTGGATGGCGGGCAGGGCCAGGTAGATACCATCCATTGGCCTCAGTGGCGGGCTCCATGAGCATGGTGGTGGTGGTGGTGGTGGTGGGGAGAACGGTGATGGTGCTGGTGGTGGTGATGAAAACCTGCACTGGTTACCCCAGTCATGTGGCCACGACGATGGTGGTGATGGTGAAAGCCTCCCAGGAAACCCCGGCGCCGGCGCTGGAAGAGTCGAGGCCTGATTTGCAGGACTCCATTTCTCTCCACGTCATGCTCTTCTGATCTGTGGAAAAGACAGATGGCCAGCAGCAGCAGCAACATCAAGATAGCCAGCGCGATGCCTGTGATCCAGCTCACAGGGTTGTATTCCCCAGAAGGCTTAACATCTGGAAGCCAGAGGGTCCCCCTTCACTCGGTGGTGGCTCCATTGAGCAGCCTCTGCTCGGCCCTCACAGTCCCTGAAGTTAAGGTTGTCTCGGCTCCTGCAGGCTGGTGAGCAGCCAGGGAATGTGGGAGAGGCCTGTTTGGACTAGCTTCTGAACCAAGAGCAAGGCCAGAAGGCTGTGTGTGAGGAGGGCCATGCAGGAAGAATGGGTGGAGACAGCGGAGCAGCTGTGGGACTAACTCGCTTGAGGGGAGGGCCCTGAATATAGGGATAAGAGGTCAACATCCCATCTCTTCCTGCTTCCTGGCAGAGGGAGGGCCCTCCTCTGGGCTTCAGTTTCCAAGAAACCACTGTACAGAGATTAAAGGTGTACGGTTTGGACCCACACAACTCCCAAGCTCTGTGACTGCAGCCTGCAATGTCCACAGCTAATAGTAAGAGTCTGTCCAATGAGTCAGCCCAAGTCCTGGGAACATCAGTGAGGAATGGTTGGAGCCTGATGAGGACCACAGGCACATCCAAGAAGGCCCTTGCTTCTCCTGCTGGGTCTAGGAAGCCAGAGGACTAGGTATCAGTCTCGGGGCAATGGACAGCAGAAGAAAGGCACTTGAGGTCACGCAGGCCAGCCCCTGGACTCCCAGATCAGTGGTCTCAATGGCTGGCAGCCTCCTTGCTCTCTCATCCTCCCTGTCCCAAAGTTCAGGTCACTCCTACCTACCTGAGGACTCGGACAGTGACCAGAATGTGCAGTCCTCAACTCTGTCGTTACTGGTTCTGAATCTGCTACTCCTGGTCATTACAGATGAGGCTCATGGTCTCCCAAAGCATCCCTGTTGTCTGCAAGCTGACTGGAATCTTATATGCTGGGAGGGGGGTACTCCCCAAAGCCCCAGCTCTGTGTCCCGGACCCTCAGGGATCCTTCAGCCCCTTCCTCCAAGCTCCTTCTGGTGAGTGCTCAGCTCCCTGCCAACAGGAGTGTTTACCTAAGCCCCAGACTGGCTCCCAAGCTCTTGGGTAATTGCACCCTGTAAAGTTGAGCAAGGCTCTTCCCATTGTTTCCTCTGGGTGTGACCTCTAGGGAAACTTCTCCTACTCTAATCCAGTCGGGGCTGCTTTCTCTGATGTCTCTAGTGAAAACCTGCAGCAGCTCAAAGGGCTAGACTTCACTCTTGGCCAAGCTGGTCTCAGGAGTGGTAGATCTCATGACTCCAGAGGCTTCTCTGGCCCTCTGGAGAAGTCACTTGAACTTTTAATGAGGCTTGAGTAAAGAACTCCTCCTGCAGACTTCTGGGAGTCTGGAGCCAGCTGCCTTCCCTAGAGCCACATTGAAGAGAAAGCCTGCTGGGAGGTGGGGAGGTGGGGAGGGGGGAGAGGAAGGAGGGATGAGGAAGAGAAGGTTAGACAGAGAACTTCTCCCCAGGACTTCTCCACAGAGTCGCGCACTCCACACGAGCCAGGGACTGCTCTGCAGTGTGCAGACCTGAAGATCCTCAGTCATTCCTAAGGGCTCCTGGGAATCATCCCACTCCAGTTCACCTTAGGGAAACTGAGGCCAGAGAAGGGAAGAAACTTGCCCATGTCTCACCTTTGTGGATTAGTGTCTACCACAAGCTATTAATAGTGCTTTAGTGGTGGTAGGAAAAGCTGTCCAGGGTTGAGGACACTCCCTGAGGCTGGGACCTCCAGAAACAACGGAAAATGGTGTGCAGTAATGGTAAGAGCCTGAGGGGCCAGGGATGGAGAGGCACCCAGGTACACACAATCCATATCTATTTTATGAGGTGCACATTTTCTCTCCACTTAGATAAAAGCTAGGACCTTGAAGTGGCTATCTTATTTGCTGCTTTGGGTATGTAGAGGTTGCAGGCTGCAGTCTCCAGGGCTTCAGAAGTAACTCCCCATGTCCACAGTGGGACAGTTTCCCACCTTTAATTCTGTGACTGCTTCACTGACAGTTTTGAACGGCCTGACCAGACCCAGGGTTTGCTAGACGAGGACCTTAGAGGAACTGGCTGTGATGATGCAGTCCCAGCCTGAGAAAAGCTGACCTGTGTGACTATCATTACATTTCCCCCTGCAGCCGAGACTTTCTGCAGCTCTCCACAGGCCGCTCTCTCAGGCAG
Source organism: Peromyscus leucopus (assembly GCF_004664715.2). Taxonomy (NCBI): domain Eukaryota; kingdom Metazoa; phylum Chordata; class Mammalia; order Rodentia; family Cricetidae; genus Peromyscus; species Peromyscus leucopus. Next base: position 54,595,915 of record NC_051064.1, on the reverse strand, counting down.
GGCTTTCAGAGTGCCGGCCTACGCAGAAGCTTTTGGAAGTTCTTGCCATCTCACTTAATCCCGTGCTTTCCAGAGTGCCTCCTCTCAACAAATACACTTTAGAGCCAGGGTCAGCCTGTGGAGACTCACGAGCCTCTTCCGTGTGTGTGTGTGTGTGTGTGTGTGTGTGTGTGTGTGTGTGTGTGTGTGTGCGCGCGCGCACGTTCTTGCATGCATGCACTTCTTCATCCATGTTCTACAGAAGGCTGTGGGTGGGTCTTCCTTGGCCAGCAACACCAACCACATTGTTTTCACTAATTGGTGGCACCACCTAGTGGCGACAGTGAATATAAATCACTTTTGTTTTCTGACCCATCAAAAATGTCTATTATTCTGGGTTTTGTTTGTAGATCATAATTAACAGTGATGCATTGAACTAACTCACCATTCTGAATTATCAATAACATGGCTAAAGAATTAAACATGGGGAAATGCTATTCCACAGTAGAGGTCAGCAATCACATCCTTGGCCCTGGACCTTTATGGTAAATTTCTAGGACATTCCTGGGAAGGAGTTAAAGGTATGTCCAAAAGCTATGCAAGAGACAGCCAGGTCGGAGAACAGCCCAGAGGTGGGCTGCGGCATCAAACAGATGGTGATCTTGACAGCAGAGAGTGTCTGTCCAAGAGAATCCAGACAGGGCTCCACCCATCCTTTGGTTTGACAGAAATGCAGGCACAGAGGCCAGCAGGTTCCTAGCCTGGGCACTCAGGTCAGTTCGAGAAGGGATACACACTGCCAGGGCACTTAGGGCTGCTGGGGCGCACCTGGAAAACAAAACCACAGACGAGCAGAGGGGAGGGATCTCCAATGCCCCAAAGCAATATGCTCGGAAAAATTCCTTTAAAATGTTTATAGATTCTAATCCCAAGCAAACCAAGACCAAAGTCCCTCCATTCGGTAAACAAATAAAGAAGAATCAATAGTTAAGCTATTGTATCCTTGCCACTAGACTCCAAGAGGAAAGACCGTAAAAACTCCCTCATCTACACTCTATGCAACAACTGGATTTTTAAAAAGTTTACATATTTGTTGTTGTTGCTGCTGGTGGTGGTGGTGGTGGTGTGTGTGTGTGTGTGTGTGTATGAATGTGTGTGTGTGTGTATGAATGTGTGTGTGTGTGTGTGTGTCTGTGTGTCTGTGTGTGTGTGAAAGGATAATTTGAAGGCGTCAGTTTTCTCCTTCTACCATGTAGGTCCTGACCCACATCAGACCTTCAGGTTTGGGAGTAAGCAACATTACCCAACTGAGTCATCTCTCCAGCCCAGGATGTTTATTTTTAATTAGGAACTCAACCCAGAACATTCTTTATAACTCAAAAAAAGGATGGCACCAAATGACAACGAGAGAAACGAAAGAAAGGTCTGGAAAGCAAACATGTTTTTTTTCTTTGTGGTTATTTGAGACTTCCTTTTTCCATGTATTCCAGGCTGGCCTTGAACACACAACCTGGCCTAAGTTGGCTTCAGACAACAATCCTCCTGCACCAGACTTCCAAGTCCTGGATGACACGCACCACCACGCCCAGAACTCATATATATTTCCATAACAAATATTGTAAAGTAGAGAACAGAGCCTATGGAGAAATAAACATTAAAGAAACAGAGGAAATGGGGCCAGTGACATACGTTGGCAAATAAAGACATTTGCCACCAGATCTGGTGACCTGAGCGCAATTTCCAGAACTCACATGGTAGAGGAAGAGAGTTGATCTCTGGAAGTTGCCCTCTCTGCCCCACATACATGTGCCACAGATGTAGTAATATTATTTATATATATAATATGAAAATAAATAAAATGTAATAAAAAAACTTAAAAGAAAAAAAAGAAAACCTCCTAACCTGAAGAAGTAACTCTGCTAATCAAAAGATATGCTGAGTACAAGATCAGCTGTTTAAAGAGGCCAAGCCACATAGGAAGGACCAATGAGACCTTTATGTCACCAGAATAATAATAATAGTTTTCAAAGCAACAAGGTATGACCACCAGAGGAAAACGTTGACAGTTTTATTTAAAACTAAACACGATCTACCAAACTACCCCACAATTTACTCAAATGAGTTGAGAATATGTCTGCCCCAACCCTGTACAGTATATCCTAGCAGCCGTCTTCATAACTGCCAAAAACCCAGAAGCAGTCAAGACACCCTTCAGTGGGTGAGCACATAAGCTCTGGGGCAGCGAGACAGTGCAGTGCTGTTCACTGTGGAAAGAGATGAGCTGTCGACTCATGAGCCGACGTACAAGAAGTGCACGACTTTCGCTAAGTAAAAGAAGCCAGTGTGAAAAGACTACACACCATGTGGATCCAACTCTCTGACCATGTCAAACTCCAGAGAGAACAAAACAAAGGATGAGTGTGGTCAGGAGGCAAGGGGACAGAAGGAAAGTGGGACACAGAGACACTTAAGGTAGGTGATGCTATAATGGTGACTACATGGCATCGTATAGTTCTTAAAATCTGAAGCATATGCCACCAAGAGTGAACCCTAATGTAGCCAGACTTGGAGTGACAGCATGTTGATGCAGGTTCATCCCTTAACAAATGTACCGCCGTAGTGTGGGATGTTGATGGCGGGGAAGGCTGAGCATATGAGGAGGGTAAGGGGACTCTCCGCTTCTTCCACTTCATTTTTCTGTAATCCACACACCACTTCAGTAAGTAAAGACTGGCCTTAGTAGGAGAGGGATGAAGAATGCCACACAAGCAACAGGAAACACTAAATGGTTTAAATACAGAGAAAAAGGTATTCATGATCCATGGGTCTCTTGTTTTCCTATAGTCTTGGCTAGCCTCAAATTTGTGGCAATCCTCCTGCTTCAGGCGTCCAGATGCTGGGGATTCAAGCCCGGAGCCACCATTCCCTTTTTTTTTTTTTTTTTAACATATATTATTTACTTTCTGAATTCACCAAGCCCTGACCCCAGAGCTGACAGTACCACCACAAAGCACTGTAGACAAACCACACGGTCCTAACTATCAAATGTATTTCTATCCCTAGCAGGATACTGCCAGATGAATATCCACGAACAAGTAACGGGTATTCTAGGAAGGCGAGGGTGGTTTGATATATTTTTTTTAATCTACTGATGTAATTAATTCTGTAAGTGGGATAAAAAAGTGAGACCACATCATCATTTCAACAGATGGCCCCAAAAAAAGCATTTGGTAAAATTAGCTCTGCATTCCTGATAAGTATTACAAATGAACAAGCAAAGGAAGGCTACATTCTTAAGACAATTAAAAGAAAAAAAAATTCTTAAGTCAAATAGCTCACATCATTATTCATAGTTTAAAAACATAAACATTCCTTTAAAAGCAATAACAAACTAATTGTTTGCCCCCACCATTTTTAATCATCTCAGAACTACTAAATTGAGAATATTAGAAAAGGCAGGGCTGTGCCTGCACAGCTAAGAAACTTAGAAGACTTTTCTGAAAAGCTATTAATGCTAATCACGAACTAAGGTTTTGCTCATTTATTTATTTATTTAGGGTCAGCATCTCTGTATCCCATGCTGGCCTTGAACTCAATGTGTAGCTGAAGACGACTTAGAAATTCTAATTCTCCTGCCTCCACTTCCTGAGTACTGGGATTACAGGCATGTACTATCAACCATGGCTTATGTGCTGCTAGGGATCAAGCCCAGGGCCTCCTGCATGGTGTGAAGACACTCTACCAATCAGGTTACTATAGCCCCAGCTCAGGATTAGATCGTTTAAAATTAAAAAATGTTATTCAACATCAGTTATTTTCTTGCATAGCAGTAATAATTAATTCAAAAATATAGTAAAATGAAGATAACACTAACATTAGTGACCCAAAAAAGTAAAATTACTAATAAACTTAACAAGAAATGTGAAATGAGGCCGGTATGGAAGCAGACACCTGCAATTCCGGAGACCAGGAGGCAGAATTAGGGTGTCCAGGAATTCAGGGTCAGCCTCAAGTTTAGAGTGAATTTGAGACCAGCCTGGGCTGCAAGAGACCTGGTGTCCAGAAAATAAATAAGTAAATATGAAATTTAAAACCACAAAAGAGTGTGGCTGGGATCCAATACTTTGTCAAGAGCCGTGGAGGAAATGCTGACAGCTGGAATGACCCACCTTGAGTTTCAACGGAAGAGCTCACGGCCCAAACCCAGGGTTCACGTCAGCGCACGCTGATCCTGTGAGACCACCTGACAGCTGCAGGAAGTGCCGCATGGACAGAGGCAATGCTTTGGACTTTTTTGTTTTGTGTCTCTAGATACACGAGATGTCTCCCAGGTAGCCCAGGGCAGCCATCCTGAGAGAGATCTGAATTGAGCAGAATGTAGGAAGTGGCCTTGACCTCCAAACCTGCCTTCTTAGTCAAGCCACTGTCCTGGGGAGGGTCCACATTCTTGTGTCTCTCCGTTTCAGCACACGGAATTAAGGAACCAAGCTGAGGCCCCACAACATCCCCCCATGATGTAGAAAGCCATCCCAAGGTAGATAGATGGAAGCCGTGATCTATTTCTAGCCCCGAGGGATGATGGGAAGAGAGAGAAGAAGGAAATAGAAAGTGTGTGCAGCAGCTGCTCTGGACTCTAAAGATAAACGGGAGCTGTGGGCAGATGGCGTGGAGAGAATCAGCCAGAGCACAGATGTACTTGGAAAGGGGATTTGGTTTACAAAATACACAAAACCTGGAAACTCATGAAACTGTGACCTCCTTTTTACATAAACGCTGCTCATTAGCTGGGAATGCTCGAGTTACAAATATAAACAGGCAGAGACAAACATTTAGAAAGCTACTCAAGCAATGTTAACAGTGATTTGTGTATGTATGTTTGTGTGTGTGTATGTATTTGTGTGTGTGTATGTGTGTGTACACATGTGTGTGTGTACATGTGTTTGTGTGTGTGTGTATGTGTGTGTACACATGTGTGTGTGTACATGTGAAAGACAGAGGACAACCTCTGTGTCACCCACCTTTTCTTTTTTTGAGATAGGGTCTCTGTTTGCCCTGGAACTTGCCAAATAGGCTGGCTGGCCAGCAAGCTCCAGGGTGGGTCCCCATGTCCCAGTCCCATATTGGGACTTGCCATCATGTCTTTTTTCTTGTCAGCATGGATTCTGGATTCTGGGGCTCACACTGAGGTCCTTAAGCTCACACGGCAAGCTCAGCTCTCTTCTCAGACCTCCTCAGCTTCAGGGGTTTTGTTGTTGTCATTGTTTGGCTTGGGTTTGGTTTTTTGAGACATTTCCATGTAGCCTAGAGCCTGGCCTCCGAAGTGCTGTGTAGCATGGGGGCCGTGGCGCAGAGGCTGATATGGAGGGTCTTCCTCAATCGCTCTCCACTATCATTTATTTATCTGAGACAGGGTCTTGGACGTCACTGAGTCTCCTACTCTGGCTGGTCAACAAGCCCCAGGAATCCTCTTGTCTCCGAGCTGGGATTGTAGGCACAGGCTCCCACAACCTGACTCTTGGTGTGGGTGCTGGGAATCCAAAGTCATGTCCCCATGCCTGCACACAGCATTTACCATCTCCCCAGACCCCTCAGAAGTCTCCTAAAAAACAGACAATAAAAAAATATTGTGAACAGGTGGATATGGACAAGCATTTGATATGTGGTGAGACAAACTATTGAATGGCTAACCACTGTGAAGTCTAGGGGCGGAGTGGATGGCCATTGAACATGAAATGTCCCCACAGGCTCATGTGCCTGCTTCCCCAGATGGTGGCACCATGTGGGGGGTTGTGGTGTCTTTAGAGCCTAGTTGGAGGAAGTAGATCACTGGAGATGTGTCTTGGGAATTGGCCTTTCCTGTATTCCTTCCCTCTGCTTTCTGGCCACTATGTCGTAAAGAAGTTCCTCAGCCGCTTGACCCAGCCGCTGTTTTGATTTTCTGCCCAAGGGCACAGGACTAAGCAAGTGTGGACAGACGTTCCCAGAAGGAAGCCACGCCTGCACTGGACCTCCTGCAAGGCTGATGAATGGACTAGACCTTCAGTGATGGTGGAGAGGTTGGGATGATGCAGGTCCAGAGCCCAATTACAGTTTACCTTGGATTACCCGTAGCCCCTTAACAGCCATTTGTCTTAGTGTTCTATTTTGTGAATGGACACCAGGACCATGGCAACTCTTATAAAAGAAAACATTCAATTGTGGCTAGCTTACAGCTTCAGAGGTTCAGTCCGTTATCATCATGGCAGGGAGCATGGATGACACACAGGCAGACATGGTGCTGGAGAAGGAGTTGAGAGTTCTACATCCAGATCTGCAGGCATTTGGAAGAGAGAGAGAGAGAGAGAGAGAGAGAGAGAGAGAGAGAGAGAGAGAGAGAGAGAGAGACTGGGCCTGGCTTGTGCACCTAAACCTCAAGGCCCACCCCCAGTGACACACTTCCCCTAACAAGGCCACACCCCCTCCAACAAGGCCACACCTCCTAATCCCCCCAGCAGTGTTAGTCCCTGATGACCAAGTATTCAAATATATGAGCCTATGGAGAAATTCTCACTCAAAATACCACGCCGTTCTTTGCCCACCTTTGTATCTGACCTCACACCCTTGGGATAACAGATAAAACCTTTTGGAATGTACTCCCTAACACACCCTCATTTCCACCAACTCAAAGGCCTGTAGCAGAGGTCTCCACGCTTTGCTCTAACCTACATACCCAAAGTTTCACCAAAGTATTTTAAAATGCCTTGATGTATGTTCTTCTTTATTCTGTTTCTATAAAAACTTCATCAAACTGTTGCCTTGATGGAACACAGAATTCGGGGAAACCTGTACCTGGGCCACTGGTCATTGGTATTAGTCTCTAGAATAAACCATCTCTTGTCCTCTTCGTGGTGAGAGCTGTGTTTCTGCATTGACATGACTCTTGACTGGACCCTCTGAAACTCGGCTCTCGTGGGCATCTGTGTCACAGATACTGGAAACTAACCAGTACAGCTATTTAGTGTAGCTTTATCTCAAGTTTTTTATATAGTTGAAATTTTTCACACCTACACACAAAAGGAAGGAAGGAAGGAAGGAGGGAGGGAAGGAGGGAGGGAGGAAGGAAGGAGAGAAGGAAAGAAGGAAAGAAAAGTAGGCAAAAATTGAAAGAAAACTGGGTAACTCTTGTGGGTTGGGTAGGTAAGCAGAACCTTCTGGTGTTGCCCAGTATGGCAGCCACTAACTACCTGATCAGTGAGGAGACAGGACTAGACTGAACTGAGATGCTGTGAGTCCTGTACACCCTCTGTACTCCAAAACTTAGAACACAAAGGAATGTAAATACATCACCAATAACTCTTCTGACATGTTCACACACTGAAAACATTCTCTCTACCTCTCTGGTATGGCTGCCAAACAGCTTGAAATTGCTGTGGATATCTCTCTATATAAATAAAACACTGATGGCCAGTGACCAGACAGGAAGTATAGGCGGGACAAGGAGAGAGGAGAATTGGGGAAACAGGAAGAAGGGGAAGAGACACTGTAGCCACCGCCAGGAGAAGCAGCATGTAAAGACGCCGGTAAGCCACCAGCCACGTGGCAAGGTATAGATTTATAAAAATGTGTTAATTTAAGATAAAAGAACAGTTAGCAAGAAGCCTGCCACGGCCATACAGTTTATAAGCGTCTAAGTGATTATTTTATATGTGGATTGTGGGACTGTGGGGCTTGGTGGAACCTGGAGAGAAGCCCTCCAGCAACAAAGGCGCCCAACGGCTCGATTTTCCACTTTAAACCTGAGAATATTTAATAACCAATTCTAAACAGAGCCAAAACCAGGTTCCTGTTTCATGTCTCATACCGGCAGCTAGACACCACAAAACACAGGTTTGAACTACTGGCGGGTTCCTGGCGTGTTCCGCAGTATGGCGGAAATGAGGTGTCTGCCAGCGGCACATTACGCTGTGTGGTAGATTTAGTTTTCACTAGTATTTAAAAAAAAAAAAAAAAAAAAGAGGTTTCTGGGCTACACGCTGCTTTGATAAAAGCGTAGACCTACTATTTCTGAGACTTGATGACTCCCAGAGCTCGAGAAAATGTACCACCGCCATGTTGAAAAGCTGAAGGGGGCAGAGCCAGCAGCCACAGTGCCATTTCAGGCTTAGAAGGCTACAATTTAAAGCAATAGGTTCACAATAAGACTGATTCAGATGAAATAGTTTATAATGCATGTAAAAATGTACGTAGGCTTAAAAGAAAAAAATACATATACCGTTATATAAACAAATAATATCTAAAAATAAAGTGTTAAAAAAACAGTAAAGGTAATAAGCCACATAAAGATGGCTATCACACAGAAAATCTGGATTATGTTTTCTTTGATATTCGTAACTAAAGAGAAACATTTGATTGTAAAAGCTGTTCAGTTATGCCAAAATGTAAATTTTAAAGGTACCTTGACTTCAAAATTTGGATATAAGGATATGTTACTTTGGGAAAGATGTTCTGCTTTTGTTTTCACAGAAAGCCAGAGGCTATAGATTTGTTCCAGATTAAGATACATCAGGTTTGACCAGCCAAGACCCCCTGAAAAGTCTCCGATGACAGCATGGCCCAGATGATCCAACATCCAAAATGGTTTGAAGGCAACTGGCTCAGACAATACAGCCTCACAGACTACCCCATAAACCTAAAATTTTCTTTGTATCCCCATAAGATACAGTGCCCCCCTCCAGCAGGAAGTAGTAAGAGAAGCTATGCCCAAATTCCCAAATATACCAAGCTGGCTTTAGAGATGGAATTGGCTCACTCCTCCTCTAAACCCAGACATATTGCTTAAAAAAAATGGTTAAGAGATTCTTATGTCCCAAATCAGAAGAGTCCTCTGGTGTGGGACAGAGAAAAAACAATATTTTTATTTAAAACAGGTTGATTATAAATATAATCTCTTTCTAAAGAAAAAAAGGGAATAGTTTAGATATGATAGGATGAAAAGGTAGATTAATGAACCTACTTTTAAAGAGTAACAACTTGTTTAAAATGTTTTACATTGCTATAGATTTTAGTTTATTGATACAAATTTAAACTTAATTTCGTTATACTGTATATATATATTTCTATTCTTGTGTGAGGTATTATGTTTTTGTAACTCATTTAAAATTGTAATGGGCCGGGCGGTGGTGGCGCACGCCTTTAATCCCAGCACTTGGGAGGCAGAGCCAGGCGGATCTCTGTGAGTTCGAGGCCAGCCTAGGCTACCAAGTGAGTCCCAGGAAAGGCGCAAAGCTACGCAGAGAAACCCTGTCTCGAAAAACCAAAAAAAAAAAAAAAAATGTAATGGATAGTTAAAAAATAGATTAATAATTAGTCATCAATGATAATCATATTTGTAGCCATGTTAGTTAAGTCTTCTAGATATACATAGATATATTTCAGATAGATAGGTAATCTTCAAACACTTCATAGACCTAGAGAATATGGCATTTAAATAACTTAGAATTCTGTTGACATGAGACACAATTGCTCCTGGCTGCGTCAATTTGATCCCGAGAGAATGTTGGGCTTCTAAGACATTTCCATTTGGAAGTTTGTCTTCTTGGCACAAAGTGGCCTACTGGGCAAAGAACTGCCCTTGCCTTGACGGCTGACAGTACGAATGCAATGCTTTCTGGACAAGCAGGATACAAGGAAAGCGACCACTGTACTCTGCCAAGACAGGATAAGATGGTCTTTCAGAATTCCTGCTTCTGAAAATGGTCTGTCAGATACTCTAGGCCTGTAGGCAATTTGAATGCATCAACAATGCTGAGAAATGTTAGGTGACTGTCCAGGCTGCCAGCTGTCTTGGTCTACTGTTACAAGATTCCCAAAAGTTGCTTGCATCCATCTACCATTTCTCAGGTACCATTATGTTCCTTCTCAGGTCTTTGATATGGTTAAAGAATAGATAGTTGTAATTTCCTCAGTTATGATAAAACCTTAAACTCACAAATATAAGATAGATAGGACATCTATTTAATATTGTAACTGTAATTCTTGCTCGATAATTGTTTTGTTATATGTAATTTTACCATGTTAAAGTTAAAACCTTCCTTTTTAAAAAAAGAAGAAAAGGGGAAGTGTTGTGGATATCACTCTATATAAATAAAACACTGATGGCCAGTGACCAGACAGGAAGTATAGGCGGGACAAGGAGAGAGGAGAATTGGGGAAACAGGAAGAAGGAGGGAGAGACACTGCAGTCACCGCCAGGACAAGCAACATGTAAAGACGCTGGTAAGCCACCAGCCACGTGGCAAGGTATAGATTTATAAAAATGAGTTAATTTAAGATAAAAGAACAGTTAGCAAGAAGCCTGCCACGGCCATACAGTTTATAAGTAATATAAGCGTCTGAGTGATTATTTTATACGTGGATTGTGGAACTGCGGGGCTTGGGGAACCTGGAGAGAAGCCCTCCAGCAACATGAAATGGACATTTATTGCGCATCTATGTGACCCAGTTTGCTTTCTCTTGTTGATAAAACCCTGTGTCTGGAACAGCTTGGGGAGGAAAGGGTTTATTTGGCCTACATTTCCCTGTCACAACCCGTCATTGAGGAAGTCAGGGCAGGAACTGAACCAGAGACCATGGAGGAGTACTGACTTGTTCCTCATGGCTTGCTCCGCCTGGCCGGGTTGGGGGTGGGGTGGGGTGTCATAACCCACAGTGGCCTGGGTGCTCCCACATAAATCACTAACCAATAAAATGTCCCCTATAGGCCAAATCTGGCGGCGGCGTGTTCCCTGTTGAGATCCACTCTTCCCAGGTGACCCTAACTTACGTCACACAGACAAAAGGTCAAATGCACACTACTGTGCAGAACTACACCTCCCACAGCTGTGTCCTGCTCTGAGGGAAGCAAAGATGAATCCACGCGGTCACTGAAGTCAAAGAGCTGAAGATCCAGGACCAAGTCAAGGTGAACCTGAGAACAGCAGGTGACTTTTGCTGCTGGGAATCGCGGTGACTGGCTTGCTGAGGACGTCCTCTTGATGTCCTTCAGATCAGGCCTGGGCATAGCCACTTTCCTAGAAAGCACTTGGAAACATAAAGCACATTTGAACTTGTCAGGATGATGGAATCCACACTTAACTTGCAAGAGCCAGAGATGGCTAAGTGTCCTCCAGTGATGCGACCGTCCAGCAGAAGGTAGACTGGCCCTCTCCAAAGTACCACTGCTGCTCCTGCTAAGCAACCCGAGGGGAGAGGAAGACAACGCACGTTTTCCTCCTCCCGCTTAAGGGCTCTGAAGCCTGTTCTCCAAGCTGTACCGAGCAACCAGTTTTTATTATTTATGGTAAGAACAGGGAACACCCCGAGATCGAGTCACATAATTCTCCCTGAGGGTATGAGAAACACCCAGGGTGGTCAGAACACTGGAGGACTTGGTTCCCAGCAGGACATCAGTGTGATTATGGAGATCACCAAAAGCAATGTTCAATTAGCCCTGTCTAATTGACCCTTTGGGAAGTTGTCCCTGGAGTTCAGCATGAAATGCCACAGCAACAGACACTTCCAGGGACAGCACCCAGGGGAAATGGCACGTCCTTCTGGATGAATCTCAGGGGCTAGAAGTGTGGGAGCTGGGGAGTATGAACAGATGACCCTTAGAACTCGAGTTTATGTACTTGGAGGTCCCCAAACTCATCAGATCTTAGAACGCCTTGGCTGAAGCACAGGTAAGGCTGTGAGCACTGAGGGAGGCATGATGGATGCCAGCCTGCAGAAGGATCCTGAGTGTCTTCCCAGAACACAGGAAGAAGGACCTGGGAACTCACATCAAGGCACTCACAGGAAGAAGACGGAGGGATCTAAAATCTATAGTGACATGGAATTAGCTGAATCATTTGATTTGGAAAACCGAGGAGGAGCCAACTATAATGCCTGTGTGTCTGTATGGACCTGCCATGGACTACAACCGCAAGGAAGAATATTGGAGTAGAAACTAGTGATAAAAAATAGAAAAATAATGGGGAAAAGCAACAAAGCCACAATATAATTCTTTTGAAATGAGTAACCAAATTGCAAATTTTTAGGGGAAAAAAAAAAAAAAAAGGACTCAAGTTGCTAGAATCGGAAAAGTGTCGGAGCCCACTAGGTTTCCTAGTGGCTGTGCCCAGCAGGACTGCACGGGAGGTTGATTGGCCTGGGTACCTGGTAACTGTAATTAGCTGAGGGCAGAGGGGGCGGTTGCTCCACTCCTTGGCATTGTTATAAATAGACTTTGGAATAAAGTTCGGGGCCCATTTGGATAAGGATCCAGGCCCACCCGAGTCTATGCTGTGTTTTCTCTTTGTTTTCTTTCCCCTCTTTATTTCTGGTTTTTTTGTTTTGTTTTGTTTTTTGTTTTTTGTTTTTTGTTTTTTGTTTTTTCGAGACAGGGTTTCTCTGTGTAGCTTTGCGCCTTTCTGGAGCTCACTTGGTAGCCCAGCTGGCTCGAACTCACAGAGATCCGCCTGCCTCTGCCTCCGAGTGCTGGGATTAAAGGCTTGCGCCACCACCGCCCGGCTCCCCTCTTTATTTCTAACTAAGTCTCTTATCCTTATTCCTCAAGAGTCCTGGGGTAAATAAATGTGGGGGCTGGTCCCCTACAGAAAAGAAAGGGGGAGAGATCACTGCCAGCTTTACAGATAATGAGGCTCATAAAGGAATACTGTAACAACTGTAGACTTATAAAGGATCAAAGCCTGCAATTTGCAACAGGGTATTTGAGCCTAAAGATACCGATTTAAGTGAAATATGCCAGGCATGAAGAGACAAAGCTCACATGAGTTCACTTGTATGTAGGTCTAAAGAGTTCCCCTAGAAGTAGGGAGTATAACGGTTACCAGAAGCTTGGGAAAGGTTATTAGGAAGGAAGACAGAAGGTGGCTAGAAGAAATACATTTTAAAAGAGCAAGGTGACTAGAATTAATGTATCATGGGGAAATGTAGGGCTGGAGAGATGGCTCCACAGTTCAGAGAACCAGCTGCTCTAACAGGAGATCCTAGGTTCAATTCCCAGCACCCACATGGAAGCTCACCACTGTCTGTAATTCTGGTCTCAGGGAATCCAACACCCTCTTCTGGCCTCCAAAGGTACCAGGCACACACGTGGTGCCCAGAAATATTTTTAGGCAAAACACCCATAAACATAAAATAAATTAGTTAAAAAAAGAAAAATGTAAAAAGAGTGACTATGATGTGTTGCTCCAAATATGTGAAGTAAGATGTTTGGTTTTTTTTTTTTTTTTTGGTTTTTCGAGACAGGGTTTCTCTGTATAGCTTTGTGCCTTTCCTGGAACTCGCTTTGGAGACCAGGCTGGCCTCAAACTCACAGAGATCCACCTGCCTCTGCCTCCCACCAAGTGCTGGGATTAAAGGCGTGCGCCACCACCGCCCGGCCCAAGATGTTTGTTAATTAGCTTAATTTAACATCTTACAATATATATTTGTACATTGTATATATTTCATGCCATCACATCATGTAAGATTAAAACATGTTGCTACCTGTCAATTAAATAGGTTGTTTAAGTTGTATGCCAAAAAATTAGACAGCTTAGACAATCTGGACAGCTTTCTAAAAACAACAACAAAAATTCTCGAAGCTGGGCCTCACAGCACAAGCGTGTGATCTAAGGGCTTTGGGAGGCAGGAAGATTCTAAGTTAAAGCCTGTCTGGGCTGCAGAGTGAGTTTAAGGCCAACTTGAGCAAACCAGTTAAAGCCTGTCTCAAAACCAGAAGTGTGAAGGAGGGCTGGTGTGTAGATCAGAGATGAGCACCTGTCTCGTGAGGATGAGTCCTCGGCTTCCGTCCTCATCCAGGAGAGAAAGGGAGAAGATCTGGGGAGAGCTCGGTGGGTAAAAAGCCAAGTAAACTGAGGTCTGTAAGTTGGAGTTTCCAAAACCCACAAACAAATGGGGGCCTGAGTGCAGTTCTACTGTCAGCAATGCCAGCATCCCTACCACAGGGAGATGGGGTGGACACAGGAGGATCCTGGGAGCTGGTCAGCCTGCTGGCCTGGCACATGAAGAAGAGCAACCAAGAAGACCGTCTCAAACAAGGCGAAAGGTAAAAACCAACATCCAGGTTGTCCTGACCTCCACACATGTGATGATGCACACACATCAGCATTCACACATACACACACATTAGCATTCAGCATTCACACATACACACATATCCACTCACACATCCACACACACATCCACACACATCAGCACTCAGCATTCACACACATACACACACATACACTCACACATACACACACACACACATCAGCACTCAGCATTCACACATACACTCACACATATACACACATACACTCGAAAACACTCATGCATACACACATACACACACACTCACACATAAGCACACATACACACATACATTCACACACATACACACATACACACACATACATACACACACATTCACACACATACACACACATACACACACATTCACACATATACACACATACACTCACACATACACACACACACACAGCACACTAATGCACGTGCATGCATGTTGCACACACCCAAACTCACCCAGAAAGAAACAGAAATTCTGAATAGACTTTTGTCCGTCAACTTGACACAAGCCAGAGTCGTCTGGGAAGAGGAACCTCGGTTGAGAAACGCCTCGGTCAGATTGACTGTAGACAAGTCTGTAGGGCATTTTCTTGACTAATGATTCCTATGGGAGGACTCAGCCCGTGGTGGGTGGTCCCATCCCTGGGCCCTGGGCTCTGTAAGAAAACAGGCTGCAGAAGCCCGGAGGAGCAAGACAGTAAGCAGCACCCTCCATTGCCCTGGGCAGCTCCTGCCTCCAGGAGGGGGGATAAGCCCGTTCTTCCCCATGTAGCTTTTGGTCATGGTGTTTCCTCACGGCAGGGGAAAGCAGACCAGGCTAACTTATTATACTCAGTAAAGAGCTTGAACTGGCAATAAGAGAAAGCAGAAGCCCAGGGGCTTTTCTGGTTAGTTTACCAAACATTTAAAGAAACAATACCAATTCCTCATAAATTGGTCAAAATATTAGGAAAAGGGTGCCGAGGGACAGAGACACATTTTAAAGTGAAAAGACAACTCAAGGATAGAGGAAGGTGTCTGCGAAGAACCCATCTGACACGGGACTCTCACTTAGGACATGCAAAGAACTCACAGAGAGATAGGTCACACAACCTTAAAACAGAGTTTGAAGAACAGTTTCCTCAAGACAAAACTCATCCATAAGCACACAGAAAGATGTCCAGTGTCCTTACTCAGGGGGGTGGAAATCAAATGCAGGGATACCATTACTTCATCCTCTATTTTAGCACAGCCACAGTAAAAAACAACAAGGTCAGATAATACCAAGAAGAATTCCAAGGAACCAGAAGCCTCATGCACAGCTGCTAAGGTGCAAAATTAGGCAGCTGCTTTGGAAAAGGGCCCAGTAGTTCCTCAACACATGAACCAGAGTGACTGTGTGATTCTGCAGGTCTACTTCTAGACAGAAGCCCAAGAAACAAAGCTGTGTTTCCATACATCAAGCACAACGTTGATTGCGATGTTGTTCATAAAGGCCAGAAGACAGGCACAGCCAAACTAATGAACGGTTAGCCAAACAGCATATCCGGACATTCTTTCCTGTGATTTACCAAGCATAACACAGCAACCCAGGCGCGGAGGTCAGAGCACAGTCTCTGGGAGTCCGCCCTCTTTGTCCACCATGTGGGTCCCGGCAATGGAAATCAGCACTTGCTGCAATCGCCTCTCTCTGCCTCTCTCCTCCCCCCCCTCCTCCCTCCATCGCTCCACCTTTCTCATTATTTTATGTGGCTAAGGTTCACCTCCCAAGTGCTGAGATTCTAGGCGTGGTCATTTGGGAGTATTCCTCAACTGTGCCTTCTGACTTGATCTTGGTTTTTCTTTTGTTTGTTTTGTCTTTTTTTAACAACCAACAAAATAGTTTTTTTTTTTTGTTGTTGTTTGTTTTTTATTTGTTTGTTCGTTTGTTTGTTTTTGATTTTGTTTTTGTTTTTTGACTGGGTCTCTCTATGTAGACCTGGCTGTCCAAGAACTTGCTGTATAGACCAGGCTGACCTCAAACTCAGAGATCCACCTGCCTGTAACTCCCAAAGGCGTGTGTGTGCCCACACCCTGGCTCAGATTCTTTCCCTGGCTTTTCTTTCATGCTGATTTATTAGTGTTCTGTGGATAAAAAAAAAAAAAAATCTATTCTTATCCCTGCGATGTGTCAATCACACATGCTTCAAAGTCTCTGCTTTGTTTTGTCTCCTCCGATGCTAATTCTCTCTGGGATCTGGTTTTCCTCCTCTATGATGCTGACTGTCCTGGGTGTGTGCTGGGTGTGTTCTGAGTGGTTCCGCTTCTTGCTGGTAGGGTATCTTCTTGTGTTCTTATCTGTGATTTGCATGTGTTGTCTCCAGAAATCATGTGGAGGGAGGGCTATCGTCTGCTCTCTCCATCCCTCCAGAGATTCTCAAAAGCACTGGCCAGTTAGTTACCTGCTGCAGCTGAGGCCCTTCCTATCCCTGCTGTCTGGGGCTGAGAAGGCCCAGAACCACCCTCCTTCCTTCCCGCTGTGGTTTCTCCCAACATTCCCAGCTCATCTGGTTGCCATTTCCCAGGAATCCCTCAGTATTTCGAGCTGGCTGGTGACGATTTCTCTTGTTTTTCAGTCTCTCTTTGTTTAAGCATGTCCGAGATCTACCTTTTATAGCTTTTCAGGGAGGCTTCCAAACAGCCTGGGGCCAGCAGACCAGTGCTGGCGACATAGAACTTATTTTCTGAACCCGAAGTTGGAACATAGTCCTCTAATTTGTAAGTTTATTACTAGGAAAAGTCGCCCTGGTTCATAAAAGTGAAATTGTACCTGAGGGTTTATCTTATAGAAAATGATGTCGGCCACAGCTGGCTGTTTAACTCAGCGGTGGACCACTTGCCTAGCATGAATGATGGCCTGGGTTCAAGCATCAGCTAAGGAAAAAAGAGAAGGATGTGACATCCTAAAGCTTAGAGAACAGGATTCGTCTGTGAATGGGCTGCTTGGCTTCGGGAAATCTAGATATTTTTGCCTGTCACTTGGTCTATGACAGTTTCATAGGTGTGTACAATGTATCTTGATCACACCCCCCTTCTCACCCTTTATGCTGCTCTTTCTCTCTCCCTCCCCCCTCCCCCCTCCCTTCTTCCCTCCCCTCCACTCCCTCTGCTGAAATGCTGACTGATCTAGCTGGCTCGATCTTGCTCAGGTCTTGAGCAGGGAACAACCCAGCGAGTCCATGAGTGCCACAGCCTTGGCACTTCTAGAAGACAGCATTTTACATCCTCTAGCTCTTCCTGGAAGATTGGGTTCTTATTGCAGATGTCCTTCTTCAGGGTGTCCTAGTATTGAGAAACTAGAAGAGCCCCAGAGGCAATATAGACAATCATCCAACAGGAATACCTAAATTTTATGTCTATCATATTCCTAGATCCGTGATTCCTGCTGCCATAGTAAGCTGTCTGGGACTGAGTGTGTGGAGTCCAGGATTTTTACAGGAATTCCAACCCCCATCGTCAAAGGTCATGAGCATTGGCTGGGTGGCCACCAGGGGGAGCCTGGGAGCTGATCAGCTCGCCTCTCCTCCCTTCAAACTAACCCGGCACTCGGCACAAGAATGAACCACAACAGGAGGAAATAGAA
This sequence comes from Peromyscus leucopus, assembly GCF_004664715.2. NCBI lineage: Eukaryota > Metazoa > Chordata > Mammalia > Rodentia > Cricetidae > Peromyscus > Peromyscus leucopus. The sequence continues at coordinate 54,578,238 of NC_051064.1, read as the reverse complement.
ACAATTCAACATCACAGACATATATATTGATGTAAATCACTTTGTTGACATATCAGAAGAAGAGTCATGTGATCAGAACAAAGTCAAAGGCAACGTTCTTGCTTGAGGGAACTTGATTCTGTAAAGATATCAAGGCCTGTCCCAGATCAGCCGATCAGCCACAGGCAAGGTCCCAGCAGACATTTCATGAAATATAACAAGCTGATTGCAAAATTTGTGTGGAAAAGAAATCTACAAGAATAGCCAAAGAATTGTTGAGAAGGGCTGACGGACTTTGGCCTGATTCACTGCAGCTTAAAGCCGTTCGTTCACCTAAGGTGACCGACCACAGTGGTTAAAACAGTATGACGTGGGGACAGTAACAGGCATTTCCTTAGGACAGACCAGCATGTCCAAAATGAGACACAAGTACCTGTGAAGCTAGGATATGGCAAAGGTATCTTTGCAAAAAAAGCAAAACAAAACAAAAAGACATGCTCTTGTTATATAGTTCAGAAGTAGCATTTTAAGGTCTGTGAATCGACAGTCTTTATAACAAAATCTGTTATGGGAAGTAAATAAGCTTACCTAACTTTACTCAGTGCAGAGAAGATACATTCTAAATAAGAGTCAAAGGTAAAAACAAGTTGAAAAGCCGAGGAATGAAAAAGGCCATGAGTTTCAGGCTAGTCTGAGCTACAAAGTGAGACTTTGTCTGAAAAGAGCAACAAAAAAAAATTTAAGTTATCAGGAAAAATACTTTTAAAATGTATTTATAACTTGGGAACATGATGAGACAAAAAATAAAGAGAGAGAGAAGAGGGAGGGAGAGAGAGAGAGGAGAGAGAGAGAGAGAGAGAGAGAGAGAGAGAGATGCTCCAAATAATTGAGCGTCCACATAATAAAATATAGCAGTAAAAAGTTGTTGTTTTTTTAAATTGGGCTGGAGAGATGGCTCAGTGATTAGGAGCATTGGCTGCTCTTCCACAGGACCCAGGTTAGATTCCCAGCACCCACACGATGACTTTCACTGTCTAGTTCAAGGGAATGGATGGCTTCTTCTGGTCAATTTGAGCACCAGGCAGCATGTTACACTTACACCCGCATGCATACAGGCAAACGCCCACATACAATTGAAAAGAAAATGTTAAAAAGGTAGGGGACATAAAATGTCTGTTCCAAAAGCCAGACATTGTGGTGCATGTCTGCAGTCTCAGCATGTGGGAACTGGGCAGGAATATCAGGAAGTGACGTTCAGTCTTAGCTTCATGGCAAATTCGAGGCCAGGTGAGTTACACAAGACCCTGTTCCAAAAAGCAGAACTCACCACAATGTGATAGATGAAAGAATACTTTAAAGAAAGAATAACATTTGAGAAAGGGGTGGGTTCTGGGGTTCTGGGGCTGGAGGGTAAGTATAACTTTTATGCTATAGAATTGTATATTTTTTGACATTTTTATTGGGTTTATTCTCTCATTATTTAATTATTTTGCATTGCTAGAGATTGAACCTGGAGCCTCGGGCACAGTAGGCAAGAGTTCCACCATTGAGTTAAAACCCACCTTTTTCCCTTGGTTATTTTGAGACAATATCTCATTAAATCACCCAGGCTGGCCTTTGATCTTCCTGAATAGCTGGGATTACTGCCCATGTCACCAGAGTCCTTAAAATTTTTATAAGAATGCTTTCTATGTTACTTTATATGTAAGCTAGTAAAATTACTACTGGTTTTTTTTTTTTTTTTTTTCTTTTTGAGACAAGGTCTCATGTAACCCAGACTTACTTCAAACTCATTATGGAGCAGAGGATGGCCTTGGACTTCTGATTCCCCTGCCACTACCGCCAAAGTGCCAGGGGTGTGTGCCACCCTGCCCAGTGTATATAGTGCTGGGGATGGAACCCAGGGCTTATGCATGGCCAGGCAAGCACTGCACTGAGTGAGCGACATGCCTAGCTCTTGCAGTTTTAAAATGCTTAAATAAAAATCCAACGACAAAAACACAAAACCTGGTTCCAAAATAAAATATACTATGACTTTCTCTCTCTCTCTCTCTCTCTCTCTCTCTCTCTCTCTCTCTCTCTCTCTCTCTCTTTCCCTTGCTTCCTCCCTTCCTTTTCTGAGCCTGGGAATCAAGCCCCAGACCCTGTGTTAATGAGAGGAGTGCTATACCTTGACTACATCCCCCACCTCATGACGCTCTTTAAAGAGACCCTTAAGTCGTCAGGGGTATGAACTCTGGAAGGGACTTCAGTGAAGAAGCACCTCTTGCATGTTGTGAGTACAGGGAAGAGGGGCCGGGTGGAGGCAGAGGAGAGTGGTCACGAGCTACCTGAGCAGACCACGCACTGACTGAGGAGACTTGAGTGGCCCCGGGGACCATAGCCATGCTTCTGACCCACTGACGACACTGAACTAACTCTGGACCTCTCACAGCATCTCTTGTCCACTCAGTGGGTCTTGGTCAAGACGGCCTTCAAGCACTGGCTTGTCAGATAACTTAGAATTCTTGTCTCTTTATCCGGTCCCTCCCCTGTTACACTCCAGATTTTGTAACTCTGTAAACTCCTGATGAGAACTGAGCCAAGACCCCTCACACTCCACCTGGAAGACAGCAAGACCTCTGGCTTGTTTACTTGTCCTTTGTTTATTTGTAAACTGATTAAAAGTGCTGGTGTATTCATCCCATTAATTAAGCATCCATTCCTCCATTGATTTATTCGTAAATGTTCCTGGGCCGATTCTGGCTGGGGACGGACCTGCGAGCATGGATCCCTGAGCCCTGAGTCACTTTCTCCAACTTTTCGATGCTAATTAAGCTCTCTAACTAAACTGTGTAATTGGGTCTTTGGGACATCCTCCCTGAAGCATCCCAAAGTGTGTAAGCCAGGTACATTTCCTTTCCCCACTCTAAGTTGCCTGGGGATTTGCAATCCCTTGGTACGCGGGGCACTTTGACTGGTGCCACCTCCATTTGGACCACCTGCTCCCTGGAAGGCTGTTGGTCAGGATGGCACTGAGATCTGCCCAGAATGGGGAACTCCTGCCCACAGAAAACCACTGAGGGTCCATTCAGTCTTGAGCCACCAGAATGTTCTAGTTCCACCTACTTCAGAGAATCCTGCTGAGTTCTGAGCCCTTAAGATAATTCTGCCAAGTTCTAAATGTTCCACTTGATTTTATCAAGTTGAAAACTCTCCATGAGTTCCACAAAAACCTAGGCATGTTTCCACGGTTTTGAGAGTCAGGCTGGAGAGAAACTTCTGCCAGGGAGCCAGGGCACAAATCAGGAGGAGGCTGAAGGTAGGTGATGTATGGGGTGTGCCGACAGAAGGAGGGGTGGGGAGCCCTGAGGAGCCACCAGGCTGTGGCTTCCCACTCTGGTTCACTGTGCTGCTTCCCATCTCTGGGCCTCAGTTTCCCCAAGTGTAAGGATCCGGCTGCTGTGTAAGCCCCTTCCAAGTTCTGCAAGAGTCTCCCCTAGGCTGCAAGCGGTCCACAGCTGGCCAGTTGCCCACTCCATTTTCCTTAGTCCCAGGGAGCTGCAGGAAGACAGCAAGAAGTCACTTAGAGCCGCGCCTTGGCCTTAGAACCTAAGAGAGGAGGGGGAAGAAGATGACATCGCCGTGGGCTGGCAGGGATGGCAGCTGGAAGAAGTGAGAGACACGGATGTCACCCTGAGCTCCAGCACAAGGGATCACATGGGACACAAAGGGGGGAACTCAGTCAGCTCGGGAGGTAAAGGGAGGCTGACTTTGTGAACTGGAATTTAGGGAGCAGCGGTCGGGAGAAAGTGGGAGACAGAAAGGAGACTGTGGTCTCTACAGACCAAGCTCCCTGGCCTGGGCCCCTCCTGTCTTCCTCAGCTGTAGGAGAAAAGTCAGAGCCAGAGAGACTCATTTTGACACACAGGCTAGGAAGCAGACAGGACACACAGTCAGTTTTGTCAACTTGTCCCAGGCTCCTTTGTGACTCCCCCGCTCAGGGCTGCTCCGTCCTTATGACTCCCCTCAACCCTGCCAAGCCTGGTCTCCTGCCTAGCCCAGCAAAGCACTTCGGCCATAGGTCCAAGAGTCTTCCAGTCCTGGTGCGTGCGTGTGTGTGTGTGTGTGTGTGTGTGTGTGTGTGTGTGTGTGTGTGAGAGAGAGAGAGAGAGAGAGAGAGAGAGACAGACAGACAGACAGACAGACAGACAGACAGAGACATGGACCTATGCAATACACGCAGGTGAATATGTGAATGGCCACACGTGCACACATGAGCCTCACAGATGTATATGCACCAGTGTGTAAGACAGATATTTGTGTGCCCACCTGAATGTGTACACAGGAGGTGGCCCCATGTGGGTATATGCGTATTCCTGCCCAGAGCCCATGGCCTCGGGTGCCCATGTTTCCTAGTGACTGAAGTGGTGAATTGCTGTGTGTGCAACCATGCAAAAATGAGGCCATGGCTTACTCCAGTCAACAGAGCTTCAAGGGAAAGACAGGACCATCTCTGTGCCTTGTCCCAGTGCTTGTCTCCGATGACGTTCTGCTAGAAGAGATGGCCGCACCAAGCATCCCGCGCCTCAGAGAATCCCTACCGAGCTTTGGTGGGGAGCTCACTACTCATACCCCTCCTGATACCATGGTGATGTGGACACAGTCAGGATGCGACCAGAGCTCGACCCGGGGCCCTAGGACTAGACCAGAGCTCTCCTTGTGGCAGAGTGTCCCTTGGTTCCCAGAGGTGGGGTTCAGTGTAGGACTGAGCGCTGAGTTCTGTGTTAGTACTGAATGGGAAGAAGGAAGAATCGTTGGAACCACCCAGCCCTGGCCTGAGGTGTGGCAGAGGCCCTGAGAGACCCTTCAAGTGCCCCATTATTACAAAGAAGTTTGTATGCCTCTTAGGGCATGCAGAGAGAGGAGGGAGAGCCAGCATGGAGAGTGGAGAACTCTGCCTGGGAAGGGTTTGGAGTCGGTGCCCAGCCCGTGTCCTCACTTGTTCCCCTCATGCCCAGCACAGTGTTTGGTGTGGAGCGGGCCCCACGTCACTTCTTGATTTGGGAAAGAATAAATAAGGAGCCGGTGAAAGGAGGGGACAGTCGCCAGGAGGGGCGCCAGAGGGGAGGCGGGTTTGGGCACCGTGTTCCGTGATATGGTGGCATCATTCCCGGTACTCTGAGACACCATGGAGGGCTGAAAAATCTGCTTTTTTGCTAGTAAGAGGATTATGGGGAGGAAGCAGGAAGATGTCCATCCAGGACAGCAGGTGTTTGGGGATTGTTGGAGGCAAATGTCTGCTCCATATGGTGAGGTGTTTCAGTGCTGGGAAGACTCTCCTGGAGACTCACCTCCCTGGCAGCCATCGTGTGGACTCGCTTTCCCCACCTACTGTAAGAGAGCTCCTGGGGAACTCGTCAGGGCACTTCCTGTGCTAGTAACCTTGGTGGTTATGAAGCCAAAACATCCTTTATTCAGGCTGGGAACTGGGTTTCAGGGTCCCTTGACTTTTCTCCAGAGAGCTCACAAAGAGGCAACATCTAAAGCTTCATCCTACACAAAGCTGCTGACAGAGCATCTCTGTGGGGGGGGCACTCACAGGCTTAGAGGCCAGCAGCATACACACCCCACCCCGCGCCACACCCCCAACATCCACCCGAGACACAAAGCATAGAGTGCATGGAGACCAGAGCTGATCTGAAGAGACAAATCAGACTACTACAGCCGAGGGATAAGTGAGGACATTCCAGATAGTGGGAAAAGGGTAAGCCATGGCTCAGAGGGTGCCGCAAAGCCAGGAGGACCTTCAGAGACAATCCTGCCTGGGTCAGCAGAGCCGCAGCAGCAGCACACAGATCCCCTAAGCCAGAAACTCTGGGAGGAAAATGAGCTGTGTCTTGACAGCTAAGAAAGTCCAGGGTGTGTTCAAGTTTGGGAACCTCCGATCCAGCTCATCAGCTCCCAGACTCAGTTCGAAGATCATTTGTCTGTGATAGGTTAAGGATGAAAGGGGATCTAGGGTCAGGTAAGTTTGGGAGCACATAATCTACATTGCTTTTGGAGAGCCACCAATAAACATGAGCCGTTTAAAGGCTCTGGCGAGTCCTACAGTAAAGACTTTCATTTCTCACTCAGCATCAGCTCACAGTGATTCTTCAGACTGCCCCTTCACACCTCCGTGAACACGCTCTTAGGGAAAGGCTCTTCTAAATCATCCTCACTTCTCACATGGATGCCCTGAAGCCCACAGAGGGTGAGGAGACGGCCCCAGAGTCCCAGAAAGTGTGTCCCAGCTGGAAAAGACCTTAGCGACCTCTGTGGTCCCACTACCCTGCACCCTCTGTCCTTCCGTCCCACCGTGTGGAAGCCAGAACCCTGCGGTATGGAGACCAGCAACAGGACAACAGCCTCTGAGTTCATCTTGAAGGGGTTTTCTGGCTACCCTGCCCTGGAGCACCTCCTCTTTCCTCTGTGCTCAGCCATGTACCTGGTGACCCTGCTGGGGAACACTGCCATTGTAGCCGTGAGCATCTTGGATGCCCGCCTGCACACGCCCATGTACTTCTTTCTGGGCAATCTTTCCATTTTGGACATCTGCTACACATCTACTTTTGTGCCCCTGATGCTGGTCCACCTCCTGTCATCCCGGAAGACCATCTCCTTTACTGGCTGTGCCATCCAGATGTGTTTGAGCCTTTCCACGGGCTCCACGGAGTGCCTGCTGCTTGCCATCATGGCCTATGACCGCTACCTGGCCATTTGCCAACCACTCAGGTACCCTGTGCTCATGAGCCACAGGCTCTGCTTGGTGCTGGCAGGAGCCTCCTGGGTACTCTGCCTCGTCAAGTCGGTGACGGAAACAGTCATTGCCATGAGGCTGCCTTTCTGTGGCCACCATGTGATCAGACACTTCACCTGCGAGATCCTGGCCGTGCTGAAGCTGGCCTGTGGGGATACAGCCGTCAGCGACGCCTTCCTGCTGGTGGGTGCCATCCTCCTCCTGCCTGTCCCCCTGACCCTCATCTGCCTGTCCTACATGCTAATCCTGGCCACCATCCTGAGGGTGCCCTCAGCCACGGGACGCCGCAAAGCCTTCTCCACCTGCTCCGCACACCTGGCCGTCGTCCTGCTCTTCTACAGCACCATCATCTTCATGTACATGAAACCCAAGAGCAAGGAGGCCCGCATCTCCGACCAGGTCTTCACGGTCCTCTACGCTGTGGTCACACCCATGTTGAACCCCATCATCTACAGCCTGAGGAACAAGGAGGTGAAGGAGGCTGCCAGGAAAGTGTGGGGCAGTAGATGGGCCTGTAGGTGAGGGAGGGCAGGGCTTGGCATGGGTAAGGGTCTTGGCTTGCTGTGTGGGTCATCATATGCCAGTACCACTGCAAGGCAGAGCATAGAACTATGAGGCCCTCCACTCCAAAGACACAGCACCAAGTCCCACTAATCCTGACACAGAACTGCTCACCTTCTGCTCCTGCCCTGTTCTAGTACCCAGCATCTGCCTCTGTGCCTCCACATAGCCTCTGGGATGATCTCAAGACGTCAGCCATGGCTAGGTGCTGTGGTTCACACCTATAATACCAGCATTTGTGAGGCTGAGGCAGGAGGATGGTAAATTTGATGTCAGCCTGTACTACATAGTAAGACCCAGTCTCAAATAAATAAATAAATGGATATTAGTCATCAGACTTGACCTCTTGAGCCTCTCTTCAGTGGGGCATCGGGAAGACCATTTTAAGAACCACTTAAGATTGCATCACTCTCCTGACTGACATCCATAAATGGCTCCTCACTGCTCCCAAGATGAAGCAGATGCTCTTCAGCCGGTTCTCACATCTGCCTACCTGACTGCTCCCAGCCCTCTCCTCACACTCTCCTGCCTCATAGCCCCCCACACCAGCCTCACCCTTCCCCACACTGCCACCCCCACGCTCTTCTGGTGTTCTTCCTGTGAGGCAGCTCTTCCCGGCACACACCCCATGTGTCCCTTGAGGCTCACACACATTTGCTCCTCTCTTCGTGTCTCTCCTGTGTCCTTGGTTTCCAATATTCTACCAAGAGCAGGGGACATCACATCTTACTTTGCCCAACATCCACCTTGGCTCAGCTCCAGGCTCTGAACACCTTTCTGAAGTGCATACATGAACATGAAAATGTAGAGACACTCATGGTAGTATAGGGTCCTTCCCAAATCTGGACAGAGCTGAGATGAAGTCCATAGAGATCAGGCAAGGCCTAGTCCTCTGGGAGACGACAGGAGAGGCAGAAGTTAGGTCCAAAAGTACAAGAGCCCAGATCTGCCTGGTCAGAGGTCACCACCCAGAGCAACCTTAAGCTGAGGTTCCTCTTCAACCCCATCCAACAGCAGCTGCAGCTTCCGGTATTCCTGCCTCATCTGGGGTACCCTCATCACCCCATCCCCGAGCCCTCCATCGCTGTCCCTGCTGGCTGCTCAGCCTCCCCAGTTTCCCTTTCTGAGACTTATGAGCACACGAAGGAGTCACACACCCACTCCCCACTCACGCCGGCCTCAGTGACAGGCATCATCTAGACCATAGTGAGCTAGGCCTGACCTCCAAGCAGCGGTCAAGCCCTCCTGCTAGCTGGCTGCAGGCCACCACAGCCCCACACAAGCCCTCTGTTCCCCTATTGGGCCTGCCTCCTTCCCCTGGGACTCTCAGTGAGCCAGGCTAGAAAGAGAAAGGAAATTAAGGAGCAGGGCAAGGGACAGAAGCCGCTCCCCCGGGATCTAGTTTGCATGTCTGCCTGGCCAAGAGTCAAAAACTTCAACATAACTGATAAAAGCCAGACTGCCTGCAGAGGCGGTACTCGTTTTCCTAAAGACATCTCAAACAGGATGTTCAAAACGATCAAGAACTCAAGCTGGGCAGTGGTGGCACACTTGGGAGGCAGAGCCAGGAGGCTCTCTGAGTTCGAGGCCAGCCTGGTCTACAAAGCAAGTTCCAGGATAGTCAAGAGAGAGAGGTTACACAGAGAAACCCTATCTCAAAAAAAAAAAAAAAAAAAAAAAAAAAGCTAACCACGGAACGATCAAGAACTCTACTTACTTAGGGCCAAAATGTCTGTGCCTTGAGTTTAACTGTGTTAGCATTCCCATCTCATCTCTACATCTAAATATCAGACCTTACAATTCATTTACAAAGGAAATACTTGAGGATGAGAAATAAGAACTGGAAGGATGGCTCAGCAGTTAAGAGCATTTATTGTTCTTGCAGAGGACGCACACCCACATTGTAACACAACCATCTGTAACACCAGGTCCAGGGGATGCGATGCCCTCTTCTGGCCTCCATGGGTACTGCACACATGTGGTGCACATACAGACAAGCAGGCAAACATTCATACACATAAAACAAAAATAATTTTTTAAATCATATGCTTTTACTTTCAAATTTTGCTTAATCCTTAAGTTTTATAAATTACATTATTTGTTTTTATTCTTTTTTTTTTTTTTTTTTAGACAAGATCTCTTGGCCTGGAACTCACTATACAGATCAGACTGGCCTCAAATTCATAGTGATCTGCCTACTTCTGCCTCCTGGGTGCTGGGATTAAAGGCCCACAGCACTACGCCCAGCTATAAATTACATCCTTTAAGCAATGTGACAAAAATTTATGTATCCATTGTAAAGACACCTAAGTACAGTTTCCCTCTCTAGTTAGTACCTACTTCCTCATACATCCTTTTTCCCTCTGTGTCTCTGACTTTTGCTGAATTTTTTCCTGTGGTGTAGCCAACGATTCCATTTTACCCAAGTGGAGGTTCCTAAGCGGGGATCTCCTCAAGCCACTGATTGCAATACTGGGCTTTATCTCCCCACCACAGCTGACATGAGCAGAGGCCCAAGGGGAAGGTACCACTGCTCTTGGATACCTTCCGAGCATGCATGCGTGGGGCTGGCAGCAATCAGGCCAGGCTGCTTTTCTTTCAGTCACTGACAGGATTCCATCTTTCCCTTTCACACCTAGTGAATCGGCTTCTCCTCATCTTGCACCTATTGTTAAATAAGGAGCGGTAATAAATCCGTAAGAACTTCCTGTACAGTAAGTGGGAAGATGAACCAGGGACCTTAAGAACTTCCAGATCTTTTAACACTGTCATTTCTAGAAATCTAGTTTAAGGGAATAAATGAAGGGCAAAGGCAGGGCATGGTGGTGCATGCCTGTGACCTTAGCACTTAGGAGACAGAGACAGAAAGATCAGAGGTTAAAGGCACTCCTCAGCCATATAGCAAGTTTGAGATCAGCCTGGGCTACATAAGATGCCTTCACACACACACACACACACACACACACACACACACACACACACACACAAAATAGGACACAGTTAAAGATTTATAAATATAAGAATACTAATTACAGCACAGTAAAAAATTAATACACAGTACGAAAAATACTGCAATCTTGATGTCCCATTGGAAAAGAATGTTTAAATAAATCCGGGTGGAGCTCAATGGTGGAATGCAACACAGACACAGGAAACACTTTTGAGAAATACTGGATGACAGGAAATTATCACAATGTAATTAACAGGAGCGGGCGAAGGCAGACCAGGAAACATCGCATTCAATGCCTCCCTAATCTTACTGTTTAACTCTTTATCTCATGGGTAATGACTAAGTCTGTAGAAAATTCCGGAAAACTGCAATGAGATGTTCATAACAGTTGCTTCCTCTCTAGGCAGTGGGGTTACAGGTAACTACTGTTCTCTTGGCTTTTTCAATATTGTTCAATATTTCTAAATGAATAGGACCGCGGACCTGAGAAATGACGGTATTCTTTTTAGGAAGTGGGAGGTCATCTTGCTCCAGAGTCAATGGGCTCCGGTGGGGCAGAGGGGAGGAGGCTGGTGATGCAGCCTCAGCCATGTGAGCCGAGAGAGGAGGGTGGAACAGAAACGCTGTTACGGACAGGCACAAGCAAGATGTCCGGGGGGAGGAGACGTGCGGGACAGTAGATGTGATTTACCTGTGCTATTCGGCATCGCAGAAGTGGGTGAGGAAGAGGGAAGACCGTGGGCTTCAGGGGATTTTTTGGATGGGTAGAGACGCTACCATCGTCTACTGCGGTGCAGAAGACAAGGGCAGGCGGGGCTGAGGAGACCCCAGTCCTGGTCTCAGACCTGTTGGGTTCAGGTGTCTCCCAGGCAGCAAACAGGGCTGGACCGTTCCAGGGACAGATAGAAAATCAGAGCTGATCATTGCTTTGGCTTGGGTTCCCGATAAAATCCCAGAAGATACGTCATGGCATAGGAGGAGAAATTATACATTCTACTGTCTTTTTATAGCTGTATTTTTAGTATCTAAATTGTAAATAGTATCTCTGTTGTAAAAAGCTGTGAAGGGAAGGAAAAATCTATAAAAATTCACATGCCTGAGGTGAGCATTTAAAACACTCCTTACATGCATTTGGAGTTCTCATACCCTCCCCCAGTAAATAGCTTTCCTTAAAACTGGGTGGATGGATGGATGGATGGATGGATGGATGGATGGATGGATGGATGGATGGACCCAAGACCACACAGCAATCACGGAAGGAGATAAATCATTTTCCAATGCAGGTGCCCAGGCCTAGTAAAGGACCGCCCCACCCTAGAGCCTGTGGCATGCAAGAGGTAAGACTACAACAAGGTCCGACCTTCTCTGTCCACCTCGCATCAGCAGGGACCTCTTGGGACAGGGCAAGGAACCTGGAGTCCCAGGAGCCCAAGTCCCTCAGCAGGCAAAGCTGAAAGTTTGTGAGCTTGTAGAGTTGAACTTTAAATTGGGCAGGGACCATGTGGTCCCTGGAAAGGGATCAGGCGGGCTGTGTGCCAGGGGATCAGGACGCTGATCCTTGGGGCCCCTCAGCCTGACCCACCTTCGCACATTGCACCTGCTAGTTATGAACTCAGGACTACCCAACCAGTTCCCGCAAGCTTCAGGTCAGCTAGCATGACTCCAGACCCCCGCCTGTTCTCACACCACTGCATCAGTCCATCCGTGGTAAGGAATTCATCTGCATGCTATTTACAGTAACCCTTCTTCAAGACCTTTAAAAGCTAAAGTAGCTATTACATGACAATGATAATATCCGCACTCACTGAATACTCACCACGAGCTAGAATCTGAACTCACAGCTTTACTATGCACCCCCCAACCCCCGCCCCGTGTGCTCCTTAACAATCACCATCTGCAAGGAGGCACGACTGTCTCTATGACAGGTAAGGAAACTGAGGCTCAAAAAATGGTTAGCGAACAGAACATGATGGTACACATTTGCAATCCCAGTTTGGGAGACAGAGGCAGGAGGATGATTATGAATTTAAGGCTAACCTGGTCAATACAGCAAGTTCCGGGCCAATCAATAGCCCTATCTCAAACAAATGAATACACACACACACACACACACACACACACACACACACACACACACCAAAAAAAAACCAAACAAACAACCACCACAACAAAAACCTGTGGGGGCAGGAGGGGACATGCTCACAATTGGCAAAGCTGGGTGTGGGCCCAGGACAGCCTGACTCCAAGGCCCCTCTCACTACCCTCTCACATGGCAGTGGTGGAAATGGTGAAGCAGAAATCCCAAATCCAGACATTTTAAGAACGGGCCTTTCTATTTGTTATGTCCCTTTGTTTCTATGAAAATAATTTTTGAAGCCTGCATTTTTAAGAATTAAGTGGTTACCATTAGATTCACCAGCAGTGAAACTTACGTGATATTTGCCTTGCAAAGAAACACTGGCCTGCCAGGCCACAGGGTTAGAAGTTTCTGGAACAGCGTGAGGGCTGTTTGGGAGGTTACAGAGTACCAGAGATCATTTGGCTGAATGGCTCCGTTTCTGAGGTGGAGGAACTTGGTTAAGGTCCCTCAGCAGAATGGGAATAAAAGGCAGAACTCGAACCCAGGTCTCTTCCCTTCCCTTCCAGGACCCAGCCATGCTTTTTCTGCCTCCAGCGTTGCTAGACAATAGAATGGAAGTAGAGGTATGTTCTTGGAGACACTCAGTGTCTCTTTGAATATGGTGTTTTCCTGGGACATAACAGTGTGTGACATCTAGACAGATGATAGAATCACTCAAAAAAAAAAATTCTCCATGGAGCTCAAGCTGGCTTCAAGCCTACAATTCTCATGCCTCGGTGTCCTTTGCGGTATTACAGGCATGTGCCACCATGCCCTATTTAGGATGGATTTGAATGTGCCATGAGATGCCAAGGTGCCCAGATGTAGTGCTGATGTGCAGTAACCTCGCTGGTTCTCTCCCTTCTGAGCACCTGTTGGGACGACACAGGCCCAGTGGTTTGTGGGTAGATGTACATACAGTGTGTCATACTTCTTGGTCTGAGCACTTAACTCCTGGTAGAGATGTTCCAGTGTGTCCTTCCCCAGCCATAACTGGTGATGTCCCAAGTGGCAGAGGTCCCCATGAGCCAGCCTCTGCAGAGAGCCCTCTGAAATCCACCTTGTGTATGTATTAAGAAGACATGCCTGTCATGTTAAGCTAGCTAAAGTGATGAGGTTGTGTGTTACTGCAGCATAATCTGGCACATCCTGACTGATGCTCCTGGTGTTCCGTCATGTGCACAGTTCTGGGTCAAAGCCACTGGTGGCCAGGCACCATGGTATTTTCTCCACTTAGATTGGATTAGCTCTCATAGCCCTGGTATGTCATGAGCAGACCCTTACGCTGTGATGAAGCCCACCATGTTCCTGATGTGGCCCCCCAAGAAAAAGTACCTGTTCCCTGGGTAGGAGACTGCCACTCCCCAACAGACTCTTCTAGCAAATCTCAATGGCTCCATCTTTGTGGTGGAGGGGAGGAGTGTTCGTATAGAGAACAGTAAGTATACAGGGCACAGTGACAGCAGCCATCTCAACACACAGCTCCTTTGGAATGGCAATCACTGGTCGTCTCGGGAGCAGGACACTGGAGGGTGACAGTGACAAATTGGATATATCCCTTTCACTTCAATAGCTCACTATTCAATAGTCTAGTCAGAGGGGGAGCGTAAGGGAGGGGCACAATAACACAATTCATCTGAAATACATCTGCTAACAGGCAGGTGAGCATCCTGTTATCAGGGTGGCCAGAGTCGTGTGAGGCCGCCACGCAGAGGTGTGCAAACTGAGGCTAGAAGAGTGGATGAGAAAGGCCGGTGCAGCCCAAGGACCTGTCACAGGAAGAGGGATGAGACTGGATGGTGGAGACGTCATCTAATGATGGAAACGCTCTAACCAGACTGGAGCATGCGGTTCGCATGAGGCAGGCAAGCAGAGCAGAGTCTGCTCACAAGAGCCTCAGATGCCTCTGCCACAGAAGTTGAGCTAAACAAGGTCTTGTAACTGCACGTCCAGGACGACTAAGCTAGCAAGTCTCTTCGGAGTTCAGACTGATCTCTTTATGTCTTAGACTCAACTCTCAAGGCTCTTAAGCCCTGGGAGAGGAAGGGCTGTGTCCAAGGTCACTGAGAGCCAGAGGGTGAGTGGTTTTAAACTTCAGGGGAGTAGGAGCCACAGCAGCCTGCCGCTTCCGCAGCACTTAGCACAGGCGCACAGGCTTGCAGAACCAGGTTAAACCCCGGGACCACCAGCAGCTCTACTGGAGTGTGCATGCTCTTGCATTTCCCTTTGAAAATCAAGAGACTGTCCTGCAACTCCCTAGAGAGAGGTGACCAGCAATCAGACTTACACATCCTGGGAAGCCAAATATTCCATGCTAGGTGTCAGTACCCATCAAACACCTACCTTCCAGAGCTCATCTTGTCTCAGTCAAGGGAGCTGGGCAGTAACTATGACAGCTGTAAATTTTTTCCCTGATTCTTTTTCTTTCTGTTGTGAAACATGAAAGAAACAATACCTAGCACCGAGTAGGCACACAAAATAATACCCAGAGAGTGAATGCAGCAGAGATGCTCTGGGCACAATTGTTATAGGAAGTAATCTAAAACAGAGCTTCCTTTGAACGGTCAAGGACACTTGACAAGCTGGGTGTAGTGGCACTTGCCTGTGATACTAGCACTCAGGAGGATGGAGGGCTGGAGGCCAGCCTGGGGTACATGGGGAGACCCTATCTCAAAAAAAATCACTTTAGATTCTAAAAGAAGACATCAAACGTGAGTCTTCTGTCTCCTCTGAGCATCGCTTGTGGAGGACAGAGAGGCGTTATGGGAACCAGAGTGTGTAGCATGTGACTGAGAAGACCAGCTGAAGATCTAAAGTCTGACTTGCTCATTCTACAGATGGTGCAGCGAAACCCCGGATGGAGGCTGACCTGCTGCGGGTCCCATCCTGCTCATTTCCCAGCCAGCCAGAGCTGTGCGGTCCAGGACACAAAAGGAGAGTCGAGATGGGTTGGACGAACCACACAGCTGTGACAGGGTATGTCCTGCTGGGACTCCAGGAACACCACAGCCTAGAGATAGTCCTGTTCGTGCTTTGTCTGGGCATCTACTGCACCACTCTCCTGGGAAACTCCCTCCTGGTGGGGCTGATTGTGCTGGACCCCCACCTCCACAACCCCATGTACTTCTTTCTCAGCAACCTCTCTCTCATAGATATCTGTGGTACCTCTTCCTTCATACCTCTGATGCTACGCAACTTCCTGGATGTCCAAAGGACCATCTCCTTCCCCAGCTGTGCCCTGCAGATGTACATGACCCTGGCTCTAGGTGCCACAGAGTGCCTGCTTCTGGCTGTGATGGCGTACGACCGGTATGTGGCTATCTGTCAGCCACTTCGGTACTCGGAGCTCATGAATGGGCAGCTATGTGTGCAGATGGCAGGAATAAGCTGGGGACGGGCTTTGCCAACTCGCTGCTGCATTCCATCCTTGTCTGGCACCTCCCCTTCTGTGGCCATAATGTCATCAACCATTTCTTCTGTGAGATCTTGGCAGTGCTGAAGTTGGCCTGCGGGGACATCTCCCTCAATGCACTGATATTAATGATGGCCACAGCTGTCCTGACAATGACTCCACTTCTGCTCATATGTCTCTCTTACGTTTTCATCCTGGCTGCCATCTTTAGGATCCCCTCTACTGCAGGCCGGGCCAAAGCCTTCTCCACCTGCTCTGCCCACCTCACAGTGGTGGTGATTTTCTATGGGACCATATCCTTCATGTACCTCAAGCCCAAAGCCAAAGACCCCAGTGTGGATAAGATCATCACACTGTTCTATGGGATTGTGGCACCCTCACTAAATCCCTTTATCTACAGTCTGAGGAACATGGAAGTGAAGGCCGCCATCACAGCCCTGCTGCGGGGAGGTCTGCTCACCAGGAAAAAGTCCCACTTTTAACTCATTCTCTCTCTTTCTCAGTCAGCAGAGACTAAGTTCTATTGGGGAGATGGCTTCAAGTTCTCAGTGGCTTACAAACCACTAAGGTCTTTTTCTCACTCACGTCTCAGGTCTATTAGACCTATGCTTGGCTGGGGTTCTGCTCGGCATCACCCTTCTGGGACTCAGGGTCACAAAGCAGTTACAACCCAGAATGTTGCTGATGACCATGACCAAGGGAAAAGAGAGGCAAACCAGCCTGCATGCGCTCTCACAGCGTCCACTCAGAAGGGACACAGGCCAACACATGGTCACATCTAATGTGTACAGGGGAGAAACCCAGCCTGGCACATGCTTGGAAGAAAAAAGAGGACTCAGAGATTTTTGAAAACCTAATGGCCAGCACCCAAAACGGGAGAGTCAGCCCAAGAGGAAGTAAGACTTGGTTTCCTCTGCCCTGGTCTCTCCTTCACAGACCCATACTGGCTTCATCACCCCAACAAAGTTCCAGTTAGCTTACTCACATCAGCTTTACATCAGCACTTTCCGGAACGTCCTTTCCGTATGGGTTTGGTTAGAGTTGTCCATAGGACATACGTGTACAGAAACTCGGAAGCCAAAGTGAGCAACATCCATTCCTGCAGGCGCACTCACATCACTAATATGCTGAATCCCATCGTTAGTGGCCTGTCCGGTTCTAGCCAGATCCCCTCCCTGAGCTGTTCTCAGGCTGGGCCAAGTGCAGCTATGTGCCAAAAGGTGCCTGCTTCTCCTGGGGGCCGTGTGATCATTAAGCTTGACGACAGTGAGAGCTAGACACAGTTCTTATTTGTCTTCCCAGCTCTAATCCACCCTCACTCTCCTTCCCTCATGCCTGTCTTGACTGATCACCAGCCCAACAGCCTGTAAAAGCTTCAGGCCCAGTGCCAAACGCAGAGATCCAGCTTGATGGGTCTCCTTAACTACTGCCATGATTGTGGAAGTCTGACCTTGTACTGATTTTATGAAAATATCTCATGCCCCAAGACTGAACTTTTGGCAGGCCTCCAGTAAAGACAGTAATACTCCTTGAGATTATTTAAGACTGCGTACTTAACGTGCAGTCCTACTGTGTACCCAGCTTGTTGAAGTTTAACCTGCCTTTAAGAGAACAATGTAAACCAGTCTTACTAGGCTTTGGATTCCTCATGTGGTCCACTTCTCAACCTAAGCTAATGCATAGCTTTACTCTTGTTATGTACTGGTCCATTAACCCAGAATAATGTGTATGTTGTGGTAACCATTGTCTGCAAACAGCTAACAGGTTGGGAGCAACTTTAAAACAAATGCCCACCACAAATGTTGAAAGCAACATGTGGATGTCGGTTGTTAACATTTGTGTGGTTCTGTTTACTATCCTGGGTCATTTGGGAACAGTAAAGTTACTTCCTTTTTAAAACTCTATTCAAGATTTTGGTAAGAATTCCTTTTTGCCCTATGCTGTATTGTCTGTGCTGTTCTATAAAATATAGTTCAAAGCCAGTTTTTAGAGATAGACATAAGACAGGAAGAGATCAGACAGACACAGGGACAGGCACACAAACAGACACAGAACAGATAGGAGACAAGGACATCACACACACACACACACACACACACACACACACAATATACAGACTATAGATAGACCAGTAACTACAAATTACAGACAGAAGACACGAGAAGACAAGAGAAGATTTCAAATATTGGCTCATTGTTGGTCAAATTAACCCAAGAGAGTTGAGTATGGTGGTGTATTCCTTTAATACCAGCACTGGGGAGGAAGAGGCAGGCAGAATCTTCATGAGTTTGAGATCATCCTGGTCTACATAGTGAGTTCCAGGCCAGCCAGGGCTCCGCAGTGAGACCCTGTCTCAAAAAATAAGAAAAAAATTTAAACCAAGAGAAAGTGCTTGGTTTCCATTCCTTACTGCAACATTTTAGCATTCTCTGGGGTTACATTTAATGTATTAACAACCCATGATCCCAACAATGAACTTCTTGTATACTTCCATGGCCTCCCACTATTACGGCATTAAGTCTAAAGTTCTTTGACTGAGTCCTCCAGGCCCTTAGGAGCCCCGCCCCCTCAGCAGGACTTGTTCTCCCCCACGTGGGTCGGCCTCTCATTACATCATCTGGACTGGCCTCACCCTCAGGCTATTCATGAATCACACCAAGGCCAAGTTTTCAAGCCATTTTAGACACTATCTCCTCACACGTTCTTTCTTGATGCATCTGGAGGTTGTCGTCTTCATATCCTACGGCACTTTATTGGGACCCTTCACTGGGATCGATCCCATCCTTGTCAACATGAGAGCTCCTCTGGAGCAAGGTGCCACCAACGCTGACTCGTCCCCATGGCTCTAATGGGGCTACATGACTGTGGAACTGATTGTCACCGGCAGGCAACACTGAGCCATGTTACTAGGCATGCTCCAAGCAGTGGCAGGCAGACAGGGGACTTGGTGTGGTTGCATTTACAGATACATGCAAGGAAACAGTAATGACTGCTGGCCACAGCTATGTGTCCGAGGCAGGCCAGGCTTGCTGGATCTTAGATTCTCCCGATGACCCAAGTCAGTCAACAACTCGGGGTTCCAGGCCTGGCAGAGCTGCTCTGTAGACCTATCTTATTGCTGGCTCCTCCAGGACTCCAACAAACACCTCAAATCCAAAACGTCCCAAACTGCTCATCATCCCCAATCACAACTGTGTCATTTTATCAGGGGATGGCACCATCACCCAAGTCAGAAAGATAGAGGTCATCTGGGTTTTCATAACCCACCACACCACATGCCACCAGGCACTTCGCGCTCTGGAGTCTGCCTCCTGGAGCTCCTAAAGCAGCCTCCTCCTTCCACTGGTACCATGTGAAGAAGCCTTCACTGTTTACCTTTCAGTTAGTGTGGTAGATCTGTCACTGCATCACCTCCCCCCATACCCTTCACACCAGCCCTCAAAACGGTTTGTTCAGGCTACTCTCCTGCTCAGATGTTTCCAGGAGCTACTCATTCCCATTTTCCTAGGGTAAAGACCACACTGTCTATCTGTCCAAAGCATCATTAGCTGCTTTCCTTCATCACCCCCCCACACACACACCCATACACACACACACACACACACACACACACACACACACCCCTCTCCAGGTCCACTTCACTCTTCACAGCCTCCTATGCATCAGTCTTTCCTGCCTCTGTCATTCCCCATCACTATGACCCTTTCCAAACATGCCGTGACCTTTGTCTATTATATATGCAACAGGCTGGGCACTATATTAAGTGTCCTATGTGCTGTGGAATGTCTTTCTGTATGTTGTGAATGTGTGCTGCTCTGATTGGTTAATAAATAAAATGCTAATTGACCAGTAGCCAGGCAGGAAGCATAGGTGGAATATGCAGACAAGGAGAATTCTGGGAAGAGGAAGGCTGAGTCAGGAGTTGCCAGCCAGACACAGAGAAGCAAGATGGACAAGGCAGAACTGAGAAAAGGTACCAAGCCATGTGGCTAAACATAGATAAGAATTATGGGTTGATTTAAGTGTAAGAACTAGTTAGTAATGAGCCTGAGCTAAAGGCTGAGCAGTTACAATTAAAATAAGCTTCTGAGTGATTATTCTGTAAGCAGGCCATGGGACTGCAGGGGCCTTGGTGGGACCTGAGAAACCTTCCGACTACACCTAAGTACTTTAGTGACTGGTAGAACGAGTCTCAGGAAAGGAATAAAAGAAGGGCACTCATAACCACAGAGCAGCTTTCCCAACATCTTGGCATTATGGCAACCCCATTCCCTGCCCTCTTCACTGCCTTCCACACTCTTGTGGAGACAGTCCTAAGCTCTGGTTATTGGGTCAACTGTCCTCATGGCCCAATTCTCCCTATCCCAGGGTGAGAATGACTTATCTCCCATCCAAGCACTAACCAGCCCAGCTCTGCTTAGCTTCTTTGATCATCCAAGTTTAGGTATGTTCAGGTATGGTCATAGATAAGAAATAGTATCTTTCTTTTTAAAAAAAATTTATTATTTTTAAACGTGTGTCTGTGTGTTTGTGTATGTAGGAATGTGTACCACTTGTGTGGAGAGGTACCCATGGAATCCAGAGGTGGAGTATTCCCTGGAGCTGTAGTTACAGGCATCTTATCCTTTAACTGGGTATAGGGAATTGAACTCGGGTCCCTGGAAGAGCAAAGTGTGCTCTTAAGCACTGAGCCATCTCTCCAACCATTTTATTTTATTTTATTTAAGAGAGGGTCTGTGTAAACTTGGCTAGCTTGACCTCATGTTAATTCATGGGCTCCTACCCCTAGAACGCTGGGGTAGATTAAAGGCGAGCACCACCAGCCCTGGCTCAAGAATGGCACTTCCGATACAGGAATGGACATCCAGCCCATACACCTTCTCTCCTTGCCACTCAGTCAGCCACTTCATTCTCTACTCAGTGCCTCAGAGAAGAGATCTGATTGCAGAGAGTAAAGAATAAAGTGGTGTTTTCTAGGCTTTGACCCTCAAAGGCCTGGGCTGTGAAGAGAAGAGAAGGGACTTAAGGCACAGAGAAAAGATTTGGTAGAAAGGTGAGGTCATCTCATCTCCAGACTGACAGATGGGAGGGGTGAAGGAGGGAAGAAGTGTGAGCCTGTCCAGATTCCCTACAGAAGCCTCGCTGAGCCCCGGCTTCCTCTACAGGGTTTAAAAGCAAAGACAGCCGGGCGGTGGTGGCGCATGTCTTTAATCCCAGCACTCGGGAGGCAGAGCCAGGAGGATCTCTGTGAGTTCAAGGCCAGCCTGGTCTCCAAAGCGAGTTCCAGGAAAGGTGCAAAGCTACACAGAGAAACCCTGTCTTGAAAAAGGAAACAAAAAAAAAAAAAGTGAAGACAACTTATCTTTGCCCCATCAAGTAAAACCCAGCACAGTACCCCGGAAGAGCGCTGGCTTCGTGCTGTGTCTGGATAGCCCAGTTCCTCAACACCTCAGGTGACACCGAACTCGGGGGCAGGAACCCGGGGCTATGTAGACACAACAGGAAACGGCTCAGCATTCAGCAGCCGGTCTGACTGCTGACTGAGAACCAGCTGGGATGACAGAGCTCCCAGAAGACGGGTGACGTATGGACACCGGGGACTAGAGAGGATTCTTCTAGTATCTCAGCTCAAGACAAGATCCTCAAAACTCAGCTATGAACCCACGGGGAAAAAAAGAGTCCAGGTGCCAGGCATGATGTCCATGTCTGCAATTCCAGGACCCAGAGGATCATGATCTCCAGGACAGATCAAACTATATACACAGTGACACACACACACACACACACACACACACACACACACACACACACACGATAAGAAATCTCAATTCATACAAGATTATTTCTGGCATGCAAGAAAAAAAATGGAAGCTTAAAATAGTAGTTCCTTTCTTACGATGCTTTGTGCATCTGAAATTTGTACCTGTTACTCCAGTTTCCTGGCACCTGAGCTTCCTTCTCAGTGGGTGTGGGCGTCATGGGGAAGCCTATCTTACCAACTCATCTCTGTATACACACAGCAGGCACACACCCCTCTTCACTACCCCAGACTGGGATCCATAGCGGTTGGGAAATGGACATCAGGGAGTTTTTGGAACTCAACACCTGGACCAGATGAGAGGGATGCAGGTGTGCAAACCCTAGGGCAGAAGCCACAGATGGTAGCTCCAGCATCTTCTTCAGGAAGATCCTGTCACCGCACGCTTTCCCCGTGTCCCTGCCTCCATTTCCCCGCACCCTGGCCCCAGGAGGAAATGAAAGGCGGCACACAGTCGGTACATACTTCATTGGAGACATCCCAGACTCCACCTGTGTCAGATCGGGAGGGCCCCGCTGCCGAGTCCAGTCCTCCCAGCCCTCTCTCTCCCAGCCCTCTGCCCAGCACAGCCCAGCCCAGATGAGGCCAGTGCCGCTGAGCCTCTGAGAAAATCTGATGACGAGTTTCTCCAAGACAGACTCCTTTTCCCTCTGCACTGACGGTTCATTCCTGATGAAAATCTGTCTCCTGAGGAAGTATCTCTTGTCTGTAGGAGGTCCCTATCCCTGGGAAGGGCTCCACACCCCAGGTACTCCTTGGTCCTGAGGGGTTCTGTGTCCTGCATAGCTCATCCTTAGGAAGGACTCCACAAGTACAGGAGGGCTCTCGGCTCAGGAAATTCTCCATGCCTTGGGAAAGCCTCCTGGTCCCTGAAAACAGTCATCCTTGAGAAAGATTGTGTGTCTTTGAGAAACACAACTGGTCCCTTGTTTCTAGAAGGGCTCCGAAGCCCCAGGAGGAACCCTAGGCAGGGTTCGAACCCCTAGGAGCCTGGCCCGAAGCCCCTCTCAGCTGGCACAGATGCTGCTGACAGTGGCCCCTCCTGGGCCCACGAGGCCCAGCTCTTCCTGTTCATTGATGCACAGCTGGTAACCGCAGCCCCGGGCCCGAGCTCCCGATGGGACCCGGCGCTCAGTCTTGGCACGAGGAGGCAGCAGGAAGCCCACGCTGCCAGCAATGAGCATATGCCAAATGCTGTGAATGTAGAAGTAGTTGTCGCGGGTCTCCACGAAAGCATACAGAAGGACGGCACTGCCCGCGATAAGGCTGCCCGGGCACAGGTAGAAGAGCCAACGGCGCCACGTCGGAGGGTAACAGTGCCGGCGCCGGACGCTGCGAACTGTCTGGGGGAAGCAGAGAGGTGGGATTCAGCAGTATGAGGCCCTGGAATCCAAGCCGGAGACAGTTCAGACTTCCCCTCAGCCCTAGGTGTGGCCTAAAAGGCACCGGCCAAGACCTGAGCGGCCACTGAGTGCCCGCTGTGAGCAGCAGGTGATGATAACAGAATACAAGCCTCCCTTAAATCGGGGGCCAGGTAGCCAGCGCCCTGTGTCCACTCCGGCTCCCTCCTTTGCCCTTCACAGGCCTCTCCACTCTTACCCAGGCTGTGGCCAAGATCCCAAGCGCGAAGAGACTGGGTCCAAGCAGGTTCCAGAGTCCATGGCGGTCAAGCTGCAGAGCCATGGACAGCAGCATGGCCCCCAGCAAATACAACACCTACAGAGACAGGACGCCAGGGTTAGGGCCAGGATGTGGGGGCGAGGGGAAGAGCCCCAGGCACGAGTGGATTTCAAACAGAGGTTAGCTGTGGCTGTCTCCCGGGACCCACTCTAGACTGACCTGCTTGATCACAGGCTGCAAACGAGCCATAGCAATGACGGTGACCCAAACCGACATTAACGAACCCAGGAAGTCACAGAACTGAAGCACATCGTAGTCCATGATGCAGAAGACCACAATGCCGGGCTGGTCACAGGCATGATAGAACTGCAAAAAACAACAGGTGTTTAAAGGCTTTGAGGCCACAAGTCCAGGGCTATGAAACCAAAGAAAGACCCTATGGGGGTTACTCTGCTTCTCTAAGCAGAGATCAGAGGTCACAGGTGAGCAATGCTAGGAAATGCCTGACTCCTTCATTTTTTTTTTTTTTTTTTTTTTAAGATTTATTTTATGTGTCTGGGTGTTTTGTCTTCATGTCTGTCTGTGCTCCACATGCACTCAGTGCCCATAAAGGCACCAGAAGAGGGCATAGAATCCACTGAAACTGGAGTTACAAACAGTTGTGAGCCACTTTGTGGGTGCTGGGAATTGAACCTGGGTCCTCTACAAGAGCAGCCAGTATCTTAACCACTGAGCCATCTGTCCAGCCCTGATTCACTCATTCTTGAGAAAAAATAGCAGCGAGGTCTAGTCTGCTTTACAGCCAGATGTATCCAGCAGCTTCAGACACTGATCCTCACCATCCTCTCCCTGCTTCTGGGCTATGCTATGAAGAGAACCCAGCCAGGGGCTCAGATATCTCAAGATGAAGCCAGTCCCTACCCTTACCCTCTCATGCTTACTCAGTCTCATCAGCAATCCCCATCGCAAAGCCTGCATGGTATCTGGACCACAAACCTACCCCAGAATCCCCATTTCCTCAACAGCTCAGGCTCTGAACTAGCTTCACTCTCCTAACTTACCTCAACTGACCCACTTTAACTGCCCCCGTGCCAAGAGGGCAGGAAGCTCAGGAAGGAAAAACGCAGTGCCTGTGGCCATGGAAAGCAGCATGGTATGGCCATGAAGAGTGTCATGGTATGGTCATGGAAAGCAGCATGGTATGGCCATGCAGAGCATCATCGTATGGCCATGAAGAGTGACACTATGGCCATGGAGAACAGCATGGCACTCACACTAGGATACCATATGGCAAAGGAACATGGCCCTCCTCTCCTAAACCATGAAGAATTAACATTTGAATATGGGTTCATTGGACACTTTCCCACAAATCTCTTCCCAGACCCATCCTGGACAGGGTCTGACTGTTGCTCAGGCTGGTCTAGAACCTACATGCAGCCCAGGCTGACCTCATCCTGAGTGCTGGGATTACTATGGCTATCTGGCTGCCCTCCGTGCCCATGGGGGGGGGGATTAAAAGCACAACCTTGCTCTGCTAATATCATTCTAACCTGTACTTGTGGGAGACCAGCTCCCACTTTTTCCCCAGGGTACTCTTGAGGAGAGAGGGATAAGAGATTTAAATAGAAATATACAGCGGGGAGAGACAGAAACACAGGATAGCCTCGGGAGGGCCTGGATCCTTCTCTACTGGCCCTTTGTCTCTTCTAAAGGGCTTTTTATAGGAATGCCAAGGGGTGGAGCAAAGACCTCCCCCAGCACAGTCAAGTGTAAACCCTTCCAATCACATGGTAACCATGCACATAGTCAAGCAATCCTCTAATGCAGCCCTGCTGGATAAAGCAAGTTCAGCTTTTACTAGGAAACCTTTGTGGCCTCCACATGACCACTTCCTTACTTTGGATGCTATGCATAAGGTAATCTGGAAAAATTAACTAAATTGTAGAATTTTACCTTTTTACACTATAACTATATAGTTTATTCAGTGCTTCAAAATAGGATATTCAGGTATCCATCTAAAAATGCAAACATCTTTAATGCATGCAGACCAGGGTATATTGTGCTCAGGATGTGATGAGACTTAGTGTTGCTCACCTACTTTTCTGTTTCCTAAATCAATTTTGTCCTAAGAACAATCATGGGATTTTATCAAGAGCCGCTGAGAATCACTCATGATGGTCTGAGGAACAGGAGAGGTAACAAGAAAGTGACTTGAAGCCAGGGTGGCAGCAGTTACCAAGGAAGGCTGGACACAGCTCCAGAAGTGGGCTCTACCTGGGCTTCCCGGGATCTGACCACAGGACTTGAGGAGGGATGAAGGGTATGTGGCTTGGACTGCGCAGCTCAAGTACTGAAATGTTTGTTTATTAAATTGGTTAGACTGGCTTTTATCTCTTATGAGTTTCGAGAGGTTCAAGCTATGGCTCAGTGGTAGAGTGCAGATTCACTCTTGGCGGAAGAAAAGAAAGAGGTAGGAGGGAGGGAAGGAGGAAATAATAGGGACTGTTGGAAGAACCTGGCCAGAAGTGCTGCACCTAAGTCCTGTATTTCTCTACATTCTCCAGGAGTTCTGAGAAACTCAACTCAGAGGAGAAGTATATGAACACATGGTCAGTGCCGAGACACGGGGAGGGATGTAGGCAAGCGGGGCCAGGCCGAGTGAGAATCGAGGTTCTACCATGCACTTTCCCCTTGGGGCAATGCATTCAGCTTCATCTACAGAACACAAGAATTAAACTGTCCACCTATTATTTTAGTGCAAGCACGAGAATGAATTAGCAATGTTACAGAGCACATATTCCATAGCTGTCAGTCTCTGTTCTCATTGTCTGGAATGCTTGGCTACATACAGAATCAAGTGCCAGGTTTTTGGCCTGTTTTTTACAAACTTATTTTATATCTATAAACTCCTGGATTACAGGCTTGCTGACTGCTC
This sequence comes from Peromyscus leucopus, assembly GCF_004664715.2. Classification (NCBI taxonomy): domain Eukaryota; kingdom Metazoa; phylum Chordata; class Mammalia; order Rodentia; family Cricetidae; genus Peromyscus; species Peromyscus leucopus. The sequence continues at coordinate 54,552,063 of NC_051064.1, read as the reverse complement.
CTATACCCCAGATAAGCACCGCCACGCCACTTCCAGGGTGAACTGTCCTAGATGTTAAGACAAGGAAGAGGACACTCATCTACCACCCTTGTCCTTCAGCTACAAACTACTCAACCAGTCCTTACACAGGCGTGTCTGCGAAATGAAGGAAGTCTAAGCTAAGAATGAGAAGGAACAGAGGATAGGGCCCCGGGCCCAGGACACTGGACGACATGAGTTCTATGTTTTGACCATGTGGAAAAGAACAGAGTCAGGGCAGGACTTTAGTCACGGCCCAAAGCCAGCAGCTCGCTCTTAGTCCCACAGCCAGCAGCTCGCTCTTAGTCCCATAGCCAGCAGCTTGCTCTTAGTCCCACACTCACGGCCTTTTTTTTTTTTTTTCAGACAAGAGGGGGCTGGGGCCGGATAAAGAGTTTGGCAGTTAAGAGCACAGGCTGCTCTTGCAAAAGACCCCGGTTCAGTTCCCAGTAGCCACACTGTGGCTCAAAGCCTCCTGTAACTCCAGTTCTAGAAGATCCAGTGCCCTCTCCTGGCCTCCATGGGCACTGCACACATGGGGTGCACAAAATTCATGCGCATCAAGTAAAAAGAAGAAATCTTTTAAAGGAAAGCGGGGGTTCTTCGTATAGTGTGAGGAGTGAGGCTCCTCCAGGTCCCACCTGGAGAAAGGTCTCTTCTCCTTGATACGCCATTGTATCTAGATACAGAGAGGCGTCTGGCCTGGACTACTCCAGGACAAGATGCTTGGGTAAAGTGCAAGGAATGAATATGTTCTCTTACAGCTCCTGCCATATTAAGGTGTTCTTACTAATTCTGAGTCACTTTAGATCTCCATGATGCCAGGAGTGGGCTGGAAGAAGAGCTGTTGGGGAAGGAGTCTGTGAGCAGTCGTAGACAGAGCACCTGGTGATAAGAAGGGACAGATCTGATGTCAAAATAGAAAGACTCCATCAGGCCAGGCCTGACAGGCAGCCAGCTAGACTGGAGTGCACTGGTCCCATCCGGTAGCATGGCTACAGCCTCCTCTGTAACTGAGTACCCAGGAGGTCCCTACAACCCTCACTTGGACATATATGCCCCCCACTTTCTCCTAGGCTACTAATACAATTTCCGTGATGTGGACCCAGGGAAGTCCATACTGACTTTTGTTATATTCGGCTTTTTAATTACATTTTATAGTGTGTGTGTGTGTGTGTGTGTTTGCACTTCCGTCACAGCTCGCATGCGCAGGTCAAAGGACAAGCTGAGGCAGTCATTCTCTCAGACTTCCTCTATGTAGGTAACGGGTTAGCTCGGATTGTCAGCCTTAGTGGCAAGTGCTTTCGCTTGCTGAGTTATCCCACGGATGTGGTCTTGTGTGATATTCGTCTTGTCAGAACACATGGAGAATCAAAACCCATCTAAGATTTCTGCAGTGCTCACAGGTAGGCACTGCGTGTCACGGTTTGCCAAGAGCCTGCAGATGAGCTGACAAATCCACAGACACCAGATCTCGGCGGGGAGCAAACCTACTTGGGAGCCTAGTCACATGAGGAGATGCACTTTGACCTTTCCTGTCAGAGGCTAGCTTGTAATATGAATCTTTCTGGCTATAGAGAAGTTGAAAATCTTGGAGAAGGACTGTGAAGACTTCATAATAGGAACAGAGAGACTTAAAAATTATAAATCTAGCTGGGTGTGGTGGTGCACACCTTTAATCTCAGCTCTTGGAGGCACAGGCAGGTGGATCTCTGTGAGTTTGAGGCCAGCCTGGTCTACACAGGAAGTTACAGGCTAGCCAGAGACCTTGTTTCAAAACAAACAAAAGGCCTAGACAGCTACATCAGAATGCATTCCTTTGAGCTGGGATCTTATATCACATTGCCATTTCCTATGATGCCACAGGACCAAGATTCTCAAGACTCCAAAACAGATTTTTGATTAACTGCCCAAAATAGATTCCCCTGCCTTCCAAAAGCTCTCATGGAAATCAAGAAGGCCATGGTGATGGAATGGGGGGGACATGCTTTTATGTCATAAAAATGAACATGCTACGGACAGAAATCACGGAACATGTCTGTGATCCTAGCTCAGAAGGCTTTAGGCAGGAGTACTAAGAGTTCAATGCCAGCCTGGGCTACATGGAAAGTTTTAGGCCAACCTTGTCTATAGATTAGAACTCTATTTCAAAACAGATGAGAGAGAGTGAGGTGGTTGGGAAAAGAACAATGGAGACCACTGAGCAGAGGGACCTCCCACAGTCTAAGTGAAGACTCCATGCAGACACACACACACACACACACACACACACCATGGTGGCTTAGACTTTGTGCTGACTTACAGAGAAGAGGCAAGGGTGAAAACCCAATCTGCCCACATTCACTCAGTGTATTCAGTCAGTGTCTCTTTTCCCTCCGTGTGGGCAGTGTGGGGATGCGAAGCCCCACGCTGGTTAACTTGGAAGCAGACAAGCTGCCTGACGAAACCGACCATTATTAGCAGGGGGACATTGCTCTAGAGGACACCGCAAAGGCACAATCATCCTCCAATTGGGGGGTTGTGGCAGAAATGCAGACCCTCTCCCCACCCTGTGGTACAAAACACGGTGAAGCGGAGGTATCACTGCATACCGTGGAGAAGAACATAGTGAAGGTGTAGACAGCAGCTTCCAGCACATATCGGCTCCGAATGGCCAAGACCACCGGCGGCAAAAACATGAGGTTGCTCAGGCAGAGGAGGAGCGTGGACAGCAGCTGGAACCCATAGGTGAGGGCATCGGCGCTGTCTGTGCAACCCCAGCCCCGCCACCCTGCGGGTGGGGGAAGGTACAGAGTGGAGGAGGAGAGCAGAGGGCACCCGTGGGTCAACAGACAATTGTGCTCACCCGGTCCCCGTACCCAGTTCCTCGGGGCGCCCCTGCTGGCCATCCCACTGCCCACGAAGCCGAGTTTGGCCTGCTCCCCACCCCAGCCCGCTCACCAGCCTTGCACTCGCAGGCCGCGTACAGGTAGTTGTGGGTGCGCAGCAGCTTGCACTGGCCGTAGGGCCCACAGTCATCCACGCACGGGGACAGGAAGGTGCGCAGGCGCACTTCTGCCGTTGCGTTGTGGCACCGCACAAACCTGTGGACACGCGTTCCTGGTTATTTGAGGCCAGGGCCACCCCAACCCAGCTCCAACCATGCCCCAAGTTGTTCTTGCTCACCGAGGCCCCACCCCGCAGAGAGAGCGGAGGGTCAGGAACCAGGTCCCCGTCTGTGGGAACGGAATTCGAAGCCTGGCCACTCTGGATGCGACACTGACTGAGATGAGGAAACCTGCCAGGGACTCTAAAGGGGAAAGGAAGCGCCCGAGAGAGAAGTAAGTGGTCATCATGGAGTCAGAACCCACTTCTGGGAACCCCTAGGGCGGACCCCCTGTCCTGACGGCGCCCAGTCTCCCTAGGCCCCCCTGTATTCCCCACTCCTCTCCCCACCTTTGGAACAGGTCACGGCAGCATCCCCCAGGCTCAAGGGCACCTCGTGAGTCAGGCATCCGAACACTGTTACATTTTCTTGGCGCAGAGAGCTCTGAGTAGGGTGAATATGCAAGTGAGGCTGTGAGACCCTTGGGGTGGGCCGCCCCAGACCTGCCTCCCCTCCCGTTCCCTATGGCCGGACAGCCCCGTTCTCTTCCAGGTCGGCCCACTCCTCCAGTGCTCTTACTTAGCAGGAGTCTGAGATCCATCAGATCCTACAGCCAGACTCTCAGAGACTAACGACAGAGCAAGCCCAGGCTCTCAACCTTCCCTTTGGAAGAGGAGGCACCTTGGTTCGTCCTATCTGGTGAATGGGAGGAACTGGGCACCCGATGCCAGATGGAGAAACCAGCCATGGATAAAGGTAATTTAAGGTCCTCAGTCACCTAGCCCTGGGCCTAAAGATAAGAGGCTTTTTAAGAAAACGCACTCCTCAGGTAAAATGACCCCCGGTACAAATGGAGGTCCTGAAGCCAGAGATTAAATGTAGCAATCTGATTGGAATGAAAAGAAGGCAGACTCCCCAGGTCTGGACGGACGTAAGGGGCAGTCTTCGAGAGGAAACAGGATGCCATAAACTCATCTCATCAAGACTGAGGCAGCTTGATACATTGAATCAGGATAAAAATAAATGCTTATGAGACCATTTTAAATCAGGATAGAAAAGTAAGTCTGTTCCTCGACTTGACCAAAGTGAAGAAGGGACCGTGGTGAGTTTCCTCAATTGTAAGGACATCTCAGTTCACTAGAGCCTCCAGGGCAGCAGCGTCCAGGGCGTGGACTTCAGCTGAATTCTTACTATTATTTTTGGTATTTCTGAGATAGCATTTCATGTAACCCAGGCTGGCCTGGCCTGAAATTCACTATGTAGCCAAGGATGATGACCTTAAGGCTCTGATCCTGCCTCCTTGTGCTGGGATTGTGTGTGTATACCATCACACATGCTCTTCTTCAGCTGGATTCTCACCAAACAATGTTGTGTACATGCACCCTGCCCTCAGCCACATGAGTGAGTCTCATATAACTGGTTTATCACTTCCTCCAGTGGAAGGCCAGGGAGGACAATATGCAGAAGTATTACTCGGTAAAAGTTATTGGAGTCGGGCGGTGGTGGCGCAGGCCTTTAATCCCAGCACTCAGGAGGCAGAGGCAGGCAGATCTCTGTGAGTTTGAGGCCAGCCTGGTCTCCAAAGCGAGTTCCAGGAAAGGCGCAAAGCTACACAGAGAAACCCTGTCTCGAAAAAAAACCAAAAAAAAAAAAAAAAGTTATTGGAATAGCCGAAGACAGTCTCCAGGCAGACAGTCCTTGATCCAGGGGATAAACAAAATATGTGAAAGAAAAGAAAAGGACCCAGGGTTCTTAGTCCACCACAATGCCCAGGTGAGCTCAGTGTCAGGCCACAACCTAAAGACGAACTTGTTCTCAAGATGGCTAACTCCAGGCGTGGCTGGGTGTGGATGCACACCTTTAACCCGGTGCTCAGGAGGCAGAAGCAGGCAGGGGCAGCCTGCTCTACGTAGCAAGTTCCAGGCCACCAGGGCTACTTAGTGAGACTCTGCCTGAAAACTAAATAAATAAATGGATAAATAGCTTGCCTGCCACACTGGTCACACAGCTCAGATCATCAATTTCAGAGACACGATGGCCAATCAAAGTAATCAAAATATAACCAGAGGAATGAGTGTCAGGTGGAGGGAGCCTAAACACCAGGGCCCCCAGACACTGACGTGGTCTCAGCTGCTGGGAGAGCGATGGGAACTATCGGAAGGGCTGTTAAAATAGTATGGCATTGTAACCAACGCACAGCATTAAGGTAATATGTAGGAATGAGGAGTGTCTGTACTGTGTGCGTGTGCATGTGTGTGGGTACATGTATGTGTATGGAGGCCAGAGGTCAATGTTACGTATCATTCTTCAAATGCTATCCACCTTGTCTTTGAAACACGGCCTCTCATTTGGCCTGGAACCCACTAATTAGGCCAGGCTGGCCCAGGGACTAACTACCCTGTCTCCATCTCCTCAGTGCTGAGATTACAGATGTGTGAGATTACAAGCCAGGTCCTTGTGCTTGGAGGGAAAACACTTTATCCACTGATCTAGCTTCCCAGACCCAAGCAGTTACCTACTGATCATTTTCTTCTGTAAATCTTAAACTGCTCTAAAAGACTCTATTAAAAACAAGGAGACGCGTGGATTTGCTAGTTACAGCTTCTAGACAAAACGAAGACCAGTGGGTGGGCGAAGTTCACGAAAGCAGCCCTGGTGGGTGGACCACCAGGAACGCCACTAGCTACAGGAGCTGTCTACACACAGGCCTCTCATTACAGACATGAAGTACCATTGCGATCAGCCTTCCAACAGGAGGCCTAGAAAACCAGAAACGCTGGGCCACTCTGAGTCCTGGCTGACGCGGCTCTCACAGTGCGGTGAGTACCCAGAACAGCCTGTGCTGAGAACTGCAGCAATGCATAAACGAAGCTGGCAAGACTTCCTGAAGGAGACAAGGGCCCCTACACTCCCACAACTTTCCCCTTGAGACTCCCCAACAGGGAACCCCGCCCCCGCCCCATTCCCAGGAAGGTACCACATTGAGCTGGAGCTCCAGACTAAGGACACCTCCACTGTCCAGCACTGGCAGTAGCCTCAGGGCAAACACGGCTGGGCGCTCAGGTGGAAGGGCCACGCTGGGACCAAAGAAGATGTAGAAGTGGACAGAGAAGGTATCTAGCTCATTGCGCAGAGTCGGACGCACTGGCCAGCAGTGCTCAGGTGGCAATATGGCTCCAGACCCTTCTCCTGGAGTCCCCAGGGATGGTGGCTCTGGGGGCAGTGGCTGGTTGCCCAGTGACTGGGGCATATTCATGGCAGCCCCAGGGACCAAGGCACGGGACAGGCTGGGTTGTGGACACTCTGTGAAACAGAAGAAAGTAAACATGAAACGTGGTCCGTACAGCCCCGCAGCCCCCCACAAACCAGAACTGAGCCCGACGGGAGTCACAAAGGGGAGGGAGGAATGTAAACTAAAACAGGATTGGCCAGGAGAAAGGAGGCATCTGAGATCAGAGCACAGGGTGCAGATGGTTCCTAATTGTCACAGCTATTCAACTGCCCCGCTGTGGAGTATAAAGGTCATCTGTTCCTCCCCCGGGTCACAGTAGAAGGAACTGAGATCATATGTCCCTCCTCAAAACAGTAAAAACACTGTGCAATATACTAATGTGACACATTGTCCTAAGGACTTTCGAGTGCTGTGGCAAGGGCAGTTCCTGAAGTCCTTGCTGTCCCTGTCCACCCCAGGAACTGAAAATGAGATTAAGTCAAAAAAGAGAGAGAGAGAGCCGGGCGGTGGTGGCGCATGCCTTTAATCCCAGCACCCAGGAGGCAGAGGCAGGTGGATCTCTGTGAGTTCGAGGCCAGCCTGGTCTCCAAAGCGGGTTCCAGGAAAGGCGCAAAGCTACACAGAGAAACCCTGTCTCGAAAAACCAAAAAAAAAAAAAGAGAGAGACAGAGAGACAGAGAGACAGAGAGAGCCTTTAGTTGTCCCAAGTCAGGTACAAAGGCACACTATGAAGGCAGCCCAATCCTGAAGGTCCAGGGAGATGGGACCTCAGAAGTGTGAAGAAACCTGGGTGGGGTAGGGGAAACTGTAGGGATGTGGCTGAGGGTCTCAGATTACCCCCAGCCACGGATTCCTGCAGAGATTGGGGAGTTGAGGCAGATGAAGGGGTTCTGACCTTGTAACCGTACACACAGCTGGAAGCGGATGATCCTGCCAGGGCCACGGGATGGTGTCTCCACACGCACATAGACCCAGTGCCCCCAGGGGGGCAGGGCCAGCTCCAGCTGGCATACTGAGGCACCTCCACAGGCCACAGAGCTTGAGTTGTGTAGAGGCGGGGCCTTGGGACGCAGGCGCAGTGTCAGGGGGCAGACAGATGCCCCTCGGCCCCCTACACACACCAGCTGTGCGGAAACCCTGTAAGTAAAGCTGGGCACAAAGACCCTGGACAGAGGACAGGTGGAGAGCAAGAAAAGACAGAGAAGTAAGAGACACATGAGGAGGAAACGAGAGGAAGGAAGGAATGCATGGGGGCAAGACACGGGAACAGGCGGCCTGGTCAGGTCTTCCTCTGTGCGAGGGGAGAGGAAGGACTCAGGGTCACTTTGGCAAGAGAGAAAGCAAGGCTTGCCCTGTGTAAGACCAGAGCAGGAAAGGGCAGGGGCCAGGTTTGTGTTTACTTACTTATACAAGGCTGAACGATTGTGGGGGGAGAGGGTTTGCTCGGAGGGACGGCCAGGAACCAGTACAGCCACGTCCAGCAAACGTCGGACAATCAGCTGCGGCTGAAGGAGGTACTGACACTCATCCTGGAGACCCTGAAACAAAGGGGGTAGCAGGAGAGACAGTGGGGATGCTAACACACCCTGCTGGAGGGGTCCTGAAGGAACCCCTTTATCCCAGGGTTCCCACTCCAGTCTCTAAGCGCTGAACTTTTCCTACCCGAGCAATCATTTTATTAAGGACTGTGTTGCATTAAAACTATTTTAGAATAGACTTAACTACAAGGGCTGGGGGGGGGGGGGGGGACTGAAGGAAGAAATACCCAAGTATGGGCACAGGCTCTTCAAGGGAGAACTGCCTTTTTGTTTGTGTGTGTTCATGTACTTGAGTCAGCCACGTGCCAGAGGGGAACCTCGGGTGCCAACCTCCGCCTTCCACTTTGCCTGAGGCAGGTCTCTTCTGGTTAGCAGCTGCTGGAGCCAGGCTAGCTGCCCACTAGCTTGGCCCAGGAGCTTCTGGACAGTCTCCCGTCCCCACCACCATCTCGCCATAGAAGCACTGGGATTCCAGATGTGTGCTACTTGGCCAGCTTTATGCGGGTGCTGGGGATCTGAACTCATGTCCTCATGCTTGTAAAACAAGTGCTTTCCCCACTGAGCCATCCCCTCAGCTCTTGGGGCAGTCATTTCTTATCACCTTTGTCCTATCTGGGTCTTCAAGGTCTCAACATGAAGTTCAGGGACTCCAGTTCGGACCCAGCTGGTGGTGTGGCTCTCTGTCTGTACCTTATCCCAACCCAACCCTCCACTTGGGACATTCCTAGACAGGACATTCCCCCACGCCGCTGTAAAAGCAATCCATCCCATCCCACAGCTGAACACTGGCTCTGCTAGGGGGGTTGGGAAGCTCCTTCTGGGCCCCTAGTCCAGCCCTTCCATCACCACGAGGAGTCTGAACCTTTAAGTCCTCCTGTCCCCCATGGTGCCCTTCTGTTATGTGCCTGTCTGACCTCTGCTCCATCACGCCAGTGAAGACTACTTACTGCCTCCCAAGCAACCTCCAGACTATTTGGAACTTGAGACGAGGACTTGGCCCTCCCGACCCAGGCCTAATGTGCTGTGTACAACTTGCCATGAATGTTTGCCAAACACATGAATCAGCCCAGCTGCAGACAGCGCTGACCTTTATGAAGCCAAAACCTGTCCCCTCACAACTACTCGACCTGACCCGTCTGTGCCTCCGACAGTTTCTCTGGACACTGAAGGGCAGCCACCACACTTCCCAAGGCTTCCTTGCACTGGACAAACTCCCAAGCCCCTCGGTCCTGCCCTTCTGAGACCACTGTCCCAACACCCCATCACTGCACAGCTCTCTCTCCACAGCAGCTACATCTTTACGCCCCACAAACCCATCTGTTAAAGGGCATGAGGGTCTCTGAATGAGGCTTCTCTAGCCTTCTAGATAAAGCCTTTTGTTGGCCTGATAAACTAGAGGCTATGGCTCGTTTTGGTGGTTACCCTGATAAGATGTGCCCCCAAAGCCTTGTTCCTGAGAAAGTTCCAGGCCCTGACATTCCACCATGTGTGATGCCATGGAACGAGTCGGCCAAGTCTGACTTTGGGCTAAGTCCACAGTGCTGTGGGGAGCCTGGACCTGCGTCAGGTCGGAGCAGCAGGTGCCCTGTTCTAGTGCGGTCTGCACCCCCTCACCGCTGCATCTCAGTGCTCAGCAGACCACCTGGCTCATCGGAGGTGCTGGAAACCAAACATCGGTCAAGTTGAAGGATGGGTGTCAAAAGATAGTCCCTAAGTGACATAACTGTCCAGAATTTTCCATCTCTGACACCCAAAGCTGATGTCCCTCACTTCTGATGTAAAACTCTATGGATCAGAAATACTCTGGCAATACACTTCAGAGCCTGCCCCCCAACAGAGGAATCCACGGCAATCTCATGCTCAGGATGAACCCATTTCTCTGCCTCACAGTCTAGGGGAACAAACACTGCTCCCATTTTTGCTGTTGGTTTCAGAGAGGATCAGGACACATGGTGCTCTGGCTGTGTTCCTTCAACATCCAGTCTCTTCCTCAACCTGAAGCAGAGACCAGGAAAGGCAGAGGCCTGGCAGAAAGACTGGACCATGGAAAACTCCCCCATTTTGTGGAGCACAGGCAATGTCTTTGCTTTTATGTTCTTTAGAGAGCTAGAGAAGGTATCCTCTCTATTAGTCTGTCTGTAGTCTAGGCTAGCCTCGAACTCACCTTGTAGTCCAGGCTGGTTACAACTCATGCCAATCCTCTTACCTCAGCCTCTCAGGTACAGAATTACAGATGTGAGTCACCATGCCCAGTTGATAAAATGCCCCCACCAGACTGGCCTGTAGGCAAGTCTGTGGTACATTTTTTTGATGGATGATTGATGTGAGAGGACCTGGTTCACTATGCATGGGGCCACCCCTGGGCTGGTGGTCCTAGGTTCTACAAGAAGGCAGGCTGAGCAAGCCAGGGGGAGCAGGCCAGTAAGCAGTGTCCCTCCATGGCCTCTGCATCAGCTCCTGCACCTCCAGATTCCCTCCCTATCTGAGTTCCTGCCCTGGCTTCCCTCAGCAATGGAGTACGACCTGAGAGTTCGAAGATGAAAGAAACCCTTCTCTCCCCACATTGCTTTTGGTCACGGTGTTCTCTCACAGCATCAGAGATCCTAACAAAGACAGGCTTGCAAACTGAAGATACTCAGGACACGCGGCTTCCTCTGTGCCCAACACAGCTTTCTTGTCCTCGGTCAGTCAACACCAACCCATGTGGAAGTGAGTGAGGGCAGGACAGACTGCAGGGGGCGGAAGAGGAGGCAGATGGACATTTAGGAGGTTGCTGTGGTGGCAGAGGCGAAGACTAGAGAAGATGTGCTGGGGGACAGGCTTCTACAGAGTGCATGAAAAGCTGAGGAACAAGACTTTATGAACTGGCCGTGGGAAGTAAGAGAAAAGTAAGACTCGCGAGTGACGATGCATTCGAGGTTTGAACGACTGGTGGGTAGCAGTATTAGTTACTGGGAAGAAGCTCAGCCTGGAAATGAGGTAGGAATAGAGTTTGGGGCTTTGCTTCATACGCATTAAGCTTGAGAGTGTTCTTAGAAGCAGTTGAAGGTGTCAGGAAAGCTGGTAGACAGAAAGCCTGAGAGTCACAGCATACAGGACTGGCTACCTACTCTTAGGAACATCAACCCACAGGTGGTATTTAAAACAACTGTGCCAGAGACACCAAACAAGAGAATGAAAAAACAAAAAGGAGTTCTCCTGGGACTAAGCCTCAGGTCACAACAGCACACACAGATCAAGCAGAAACGTCAGGGAAAAAAAGTGTTGTGGAGTACTATTTTAACGAGGCAAAGATGTGTTACATTTGTTTATGCTGCATTTGTTTAACGATGTAAGGATGTGTGTTTAATTATGTGAAGATGTGTTGCATTTGTTTCACTTTGCCTGTCTAAGGCACCTGATTGGTCTAGTAAAGAGCTGAACAGCCAATAGCTAGGCAGGAGAGGGATAGGCGGGGCTGGCAGGCAGAGAGAATCAATCGGAGGAGGAATCTAGAGAGAAAAAAGACAGAAGAAGGAGGAGAGAAAAGGGAGACACCCAGGTGAGAGGCCAGGCCGCTGCCAGCCGGCCAGACACTGAGAAGCAGTAAAAGTAAAATATACAGAAGAGAGGTAATAAGCCCTGAGACAAAAGTTAGAAAGAGGAAACAGGTTAACTTAAGTTAAAAGAGCTGGCCAGAAACAAGCCTAAGCCAGGCCGAGCATTCAAAACGAATAAATCTCTGTGTCATGATTTGGGAGCTGGTTGGTGGCCCAAAAGAAAAAGCCTGGTACAGAACAGCAGGTGGACAGGGTCAGGAAAAGCGGGAGGGTGGCCGAAGTCCTAACTGCCTAGACCACAATGATCAAGAAGAAAATAACAGACCGAAGCAGCTGGAACCTGGATACTAGTTACCTACAGGGAGAGGAACTCAAAACTAACAGAAGGGAAGAAAGACTTACTTCTCACTGTGGGCATTTCGTGTCTTTCAAAGGCTGTACCAGGTCATATGTCACCTATCTGAAATACAAATAAATAACTTAGAGGGGAGAGAGCAGAGGAGGCCGATGACAGATCCCACCTCCTGTGGCTGAGACGTGGGGATGCTTGGTCCTCATCGGCGGACTGCCTTCTAAGCTATCTGCTGCTGTGCCTCCCATCTAGTTTTCATTATTTGACCTGATTTTATTTGCACACAAATCCTAGACTGGAAAGAGAAAGTCTTCAAGACCTATGCCCTGTGACTTGGGAGAACTTGCGCGCTATGAGCTATTAGGTGCTGCAGGTACCCACAACCCAAAAGCCGTCCAGGGCAGGCTGGTAAATGGGAGCCTTAGGATGAGCAGTTGCTAAGACATGGACAACAACAAGATGAGCGGCTAGGACAAGGCAGATGAGGAGGCTGACAGGAAGAAGCGGACACAGCAGTCATGAGATCCGCTTAAGACAGCAGGAGTTTGAGAAAGTGCAAGAAAGCATCAAAACCTTGCCAGGCCCCACCACATGCCCGCTCAGTGCAGGAACACATGGTTCAGGAGGGGTCTGGACTAGAGACGGGCAGCCTTTCCAGGCTCCCTGTCCCTCTCAGGGAACAGTTCAAACCTCTGGGCCCCTTTGGTCTGACTTCTGCCCGCCCCTCCGCCTCCTTCAGCCCTCCTCCTGAGCTCTGCTGCCTCTCTCCCGCCAGCCTCTCTCCCGCCAGCTGACAAACTTCCCCGTCTCCTCACTGAGGCCTCACTGCCCAGGCTCTGAATACCACCTCCACCATATTACCAAACTGAGTTAGCCATCTCCTCTTTGTCTTTTTTAAGCATTTTCACATCTCACCAACACAGGTCATCTTTACCTCAGTGTCCCCAGCTCCCAACCCACGGCCTAGGGCAAGGCAGCTGAAGGACAAAGGGTCACGGAGAGATCTAAGCTCATCCCTACAGTCCAGGAGGACCCTAGAAACAGTACCGCCTCATCTCCCTGGGATCCTTCCTGCCCCCACCAGGCTTCTAACTAAGCCATACTACATCCTGTGCTTGCCACACCTTACAGAAGAACCATGGTACAGGAGGATACAAGTTGGGAATGCAGAAGGTTCTAGACAGGAGGCCCATAGGTTTAAGTCTGGGAAACTAGCCAGGATTAGGGAGCTTAAGAATCCTTAGAGATCCACGTAAGATTCCAGAAGGTAATCAACAGTGCAGAAGAACCATACCCAAGATCCTTGTCCATCCAACCTCTAGAACAGGCATGTCCGAAGAGCTGCACTTCCCAGTACTCAGACCTGCAGCCTCTATAAACCCTTGTCTGTTCATGCTCTGTCCTTCACTCTTACCAAAGCCCCACACACATGGCTACCAGACTAACAGAGGTCAGCTCATCACAGCTTCCCCCCTTGCAATGGCAGAGGAGGAAACCTATGGACTTCCTCACTCCCAGGAAGAATCCCAACTTGTCTAACATAACAGAGTGGCAGGAAAACACTGCGGTATTTTCTTTCACTCCAAACTAAAGAAGCATCCTGACCTTTGAACCTGCCCTTCAGACTGACAATCTCTGCTGTGTTAAAGTCAGTCCTGAGAGCAGGAGAAAGGAAGGTAACAGGCAGGAAGGCTATCAGCTATCCAAAGCCTCTTTTATCAGGAAAACCTTCTCTTGTGGCTTCTCCAAGGGCAAAGGAGAGACCTGAAACCATGATGCACTGGGATAGAGACAAGGATGTGGCCTGAGAGAAATTTCAAGGTGATTATCAACCAAAATAAAGAAACAAAGCCAGTGCTGGGCTCGTACAGCAGACTCCACTGCCCAGATAGCTTGTGACCACTTTCTCTTTGCGCCTCTGATAGGAAAGGATACACTGCCCAGCTCCAGGGCTTTAATCCAGACTCCGTAGTTTCTCTCCAACCCACCTGGAATCAGTTTCCTGCATCAGGCCATCGCACAAGTTAACCTGCTGGCCTGTAATCGTGCCCCACCCCAGCCATTCTGGTGCTGTTGCTGTCTCTGCTAACAAGGCTATGATGCCAGGGAGCACCCAGCAGGGATGAAAGGGCAACCATGACCCGTCCTGTCCCAGGCAGCGGCAACCCACCTTGACAGAGATGTGGCCATGGGCTTGGGGAAGGTGGGCAGCCAAGAACCAGTCCCCAGGTAAGGGGCTGCTGACGTTAAAGATGCCCGAGGTTCTGTTGGGCAGCGTCCAGCTGAGGGTGAGGGAGAAAACCCCAGGCACGGCCGTGTCTGATGGAAAGTGTGTCTGCAGGGGATTGATCACAGGAGGCGCTCCAGAGCGGAAATACCTGGGGGGTGAGAATTAGGAAGAGAGAAAAGCAGGCAGTGGGGCGGCAATTAGGAAACGGGGGTTAAAAAAAGAACACTAGCAAACAAACGGTTCCCCATACTGACATATACCACAAAGTGGTTCCAGGTCAAGGGTCAAGTTCATAATGGGCAAGAGGTCAGCTCAGGCACTCATAGTAGTTACAAGTGGCCAGGTGACAGAGGTCATGGCCCCCAGTCACACTTCAACCTGGATAAGTGCTGTGGATATCACTCTATATAAAAAAAATGAGATGACAGCAGAAGATAGGAAAAGAAGAGAAAAAACAGAAGAAAAGACACTGCAGACCCAGAAAAGCATGTAGAGACGAACAAATGGCAAGTAAGATAAAAAAAATAAAAAAAAAAAAAAAGCTGCAGCATACAGTTATAAGTGATATAAGCGTCGATGATTATTTATACGTGGATGTGGACTGCAGGCGGGAACTGAAGAAGCCTCCAGCAACAGATAAGTGTCAGGGTCAGGTCAGGAGGCATGCTTAGACCTCAAAAAGTCATATTACAGTTTGGAAAGGAAGTAGGGTTGGAAATTGGGGTTACAGAAGGGCGGATTGAACACTCACACAGTTACACTTTGATCTGGGCAGTGGTCTCCAAAAGTTCCTCCCTGCTCCTTGAAGATAATGAGGTTCCAAACCGCCAGGAACGTGTCCTCGGGAACGTGGAAGTGGAAGAGTTCCGTGCTGGCGAAGGAGCGGAAGGGGCTGAGCTTTCGGGGGGAGCAGGTGGAGTAATCCGTCAGGAAAAGGCCTCCTGGGGAGCAGAAGGAGGTCAGCAGAAGGCAGGGGCAGAGGCATCGCCAGGAGGCAGCAGGCAAGCCCATTTTCTCACTGACAGCGTTCCAAGTCAACAAGCGCTCCCCAGCAGCCAGGAGCTGGGGCTTGCGCTGCCCTAGCCAGTATCCGGTTTGTTCCTCACGGAACCTTGTTCTTAAAAAACTCCTATGGCAAAAAAAACGGAAAACTGAGAACTGAAACCCAGGACCCGTCATACAACTTCATGCTCACTCACTTAGGGGGTATTATTCTCCTCTCGGCGAAGCCTAACAAAACAGTGTGCAAGTGTGTGTGTGAGTGTGTGTGTGCGTGTGTGTGTGTGTGTGTGTGTGTGCGTGCGTGTGTGTGTGTGTGTGTGTGTGTGTGTGTGTGTTGGCACAGGCTCTTAAGCCGCTGGGCAAGCTAGAACTCCACCTGTGGGGCTTGGGAGTCAGCGCAGAACTGTGTACCGTGTTTGTTCTCTGCCCTTCTCTATTCCCCAGCGGTTAGGAGCAGTAAAACTTCTCAGAAGCTTCACAAGAGCTGTCTGTATACTAGCTCAGGGCAGAGGAGGGGAGGGGAAGGCGTGGCGAGGCTGCCAGGGAGCTGCTTGGGTGGCAGAGTCAAGAACAGGAGCTGGCAGGCCACCACGACAGTGCCCACGAGAGGAGAGCGATCAGAACCTCGAGGGTCAAAATTAGCAGCCAGGGTGTTCTCCCGGGAGGAGGTCCTGGAAGGCAGTCACGGTGACTCAGGGGCACCCTAAATCACTTGGAAATATTTAGAGTAGACCAGGTTGTGGGGGTGGGGGGTGGGAGGGGTGGGAGGTGGGGGTTGGGGGGACTCTAGCTGAAATGCTCAGATCCCTGATCACAGCTGTCAGGAGCAGAGCCAGGGTGAGCAGGAGAGTCACAGGCCCTAGGCAGACAAGCACACAGGGCCAGGAGTGCCACAGCAGTGAAGGTAATTAGGAGAAGGTGGTTCCAAAACGCAGGCCGTGCCCCCATATAAAGCTCCCGTGGCCTGTTATCCCTCCCTCCTCCCCGCCTCTCTCTGGATTTCAAAACAGTTCCAAAGAAGCCCAGGACTACATCCCTGGACAGGTGGAAAGCTGGGGGGGACTCAAGCGTCCTCGAGACACAGTTGAGGCTGGAGGGAGGGTTCTGGAAACTTCAGCTACACTGGAAACACCCACAGGTCTTACCTAATCTGATGCTCTCTACCTCTGGAGATGGGAGTCACCACCCCAAAGATGGGGTATTTAAAGTAGCAGCAGGAAAACGGTGGCTGCCGAAGGAGGGTAGGCTGGCCACACTAAAATGAGGCACACTCAAGAGGGACCTTATACAAGTAGAAGCCACTGGCCAGAATGGCTCAAAGGCCACGACAGCACCAAAGGATTAGACTCTGCTGTGCCAACCAGATGACCCACTGCAATAAGAAAAACTGCCTACTTGCAAGCTGAGCACTGCCCAGCATCCTGGAGAGGCTGGGAAATGTACGCAGACAGTGGCCAGAGGTACCCAGGGCAGATGAAGCGCAAACGGGACTCACCAACGGAGAAGACAGCTGCCTAAGGAGCTCGGCCTCCGGGAGGCCCCAAACTCAACAGCCTTGAATCCTATTGTTACCGGAAAGAAGAGCTCTGGAGTGCCCTCTGCTGGGGCTAGGGATGGGCCGCTCCTTCTAAAGCTAAGCACCAGAGGAGCACAAAGAGCCTGTTTGGGCTGGAGAATCATGCAACTGCCTAAGCCCACGCCAAGAAAACCGGTGCCTATGGGGGTGGTGGGGTGCCACGGGATGTGCCTGTAGGAAAAGGAGTGCGTAGCGGCTTGGAGCTTTGGGAGGAACTCAGAAGGAGTCTGGAGGTGAGGTGGATCCTTGGGAAACAGCCCTATTCACCTCGATCTTTGATTTGGGGTTGGAGCAGGGCCTACCACGCACGTCCCAGAGGAAGCATAAGCACGGCCCCATCCAAGTCTAAACGAACTGGTCCTGACGCCCCTTCTATGGTAACATGTAGGTGCTTTTCCACCGCCTAAACCATAGGAGTGAGTGCAAACTCCCCTCATCAAAACCAAAAACCTGACTGCCAGCAGCTTCTGCAAGTGCCCAGGCCTGCACAGCCGTCAACAGTGAAAGTCTAGTCCCCCACCCTGGGTCCTTCCTTCCAAAAGGAGCAGCACTCCCGTGGTACGTTCACAAGAGGCACGGGCCAAGCTAAGGCGTGTGTGGGCCACGCCACATGTCCCCGCACCCTCACACATGACATATGCACTCCAAAGACACATCCGCTCACGTGCACTCAGATAAAATACATATCACCGGCATGTAAGCATGGACACACGCTGTGCACACACCATTCCCACAGATTCCCTGTTATACACACAGGTACACAGAGTCCACACATCTCTGTGGGACCGTGACCTCGGGAATGCACTGATCTCAAGCCGGACACGGAAGCTGGCCCACTGAGATCAATGAAACCCACCTCCTCCTCCGCCCACAACTGTTACTGACAAGGACTGCTGAGCACATCCCTGTCCTCTCTCAAGTGCCACTCAGCGAAGGTGGCCTGGGGCTGAGGCCATGAAACTAGCCATTTCACGGCAGGGCCATTTCTGCTCTTAGGCTAGGGCTCCCTGTGTCGCTGTTGTGTGCACCCCCCAGCCCCCCCCAGCCCTCCCGCAACCCCACTTCCTCATTCCAACCACTAAGAAGCTGGGCCACTCCTCCCAGCCAAGTGACTGACTTCCCAGGCTACATGATGGATGTGGGTTGACACCTGACAAGTGAGAAAGAGTTTATGAATTAAGCCTCCTTGCAGACAGACTAGGGAGGAAAGAGATTGTGCTTCGGGCCAATGGAGGAGTACTTCAACCTGGAATGTAGTCAGAGGGAGGGAGGGAAGGGAGGGGAGCCGACCAGAGGTCACAGGAGTTAGGATACCCTTCACTAGCTCCCTATTGCTATTTACACACACTACAACTTTGAACAAATTACTCCCTTACTGAGCCTCAGTTTCCCCATCCCTAGAGTGCTGCTGAGGTTCAGCCATGCTCTAAAAGTTATCAAGAATTATCTGTAGTCCGGTGACATTCACTTGGGGAAAGACCCAGCACAAGAAAGCTCATTATAACGGCGGCTAACCCACATCCATCTATGCGGTGCAACATATTGTCTTCAAAGCTGTTTTTAAAACCCTTTTTTGCATGTGTGGTTGGTATCTCAAAAGTTTAGGCCACGGTCTGGGGGCTAGAATCGAAGCTTCCATTCTACAGGACTGTGTCATCTCCACAAAACTTAGCAGAAGGGGTAAAGCCCCCAAGACCTCCCGCGGAAAGCCAGACCCAAGGGGACACCAAGAACTGAGATCTCCCAGAGCTTTTTTGGGGACTGCTAGCCACCTGCTGAAATAGCTGAGCAACACCACTCTTGAAATCTGCCAATCCGTCTCTGGTGTAAGCCCTTCTCTCCCCTATTCCCCCCTCCCACCCCCACTTCTTCCCCGGTGACCTAGCTCCCCAAGTCCCCCCTCTCCTGACTCTTTCCCAGCCACCCCTCCCCGGAACCCCATGCTTGTCTTAATCTTTCCTGTTCCTGCACTCACCAGCCCCTGGACCAAGGGCAGAAAACAGCAACAGCAGCAATAGGGCTGGCGGCAGCTGGAGCCCAGACCTGAGTCGAGGCTGGGAGAGGGGCAGAGTATGAGAGAGGCGGGGAGCCAGCGGAAGAGACTTGGGCAAACACAGAGATGGGGGCAGAGGCTGAGATACCGGGCTGCGCTGGACTGAGCACTGGGGCTCAAACAAGGGCAGAAGATGTGGTGGGAAGAGTGGGTGTGATGGGGACGGGAGCACGGGCTGGGGCTGGGCCAGGGGCTTAAGCCAACGCTGGGGATGGGACAGGGTCAGAGGCTGGGCTGGGAACTGGGACAAGGGGTGGAACAAGGGCCGAGGCGGGGACAGCGGCCAAGCCAGAGGCAGGGACTGGGGTTGGAGCGGGGACCTGGACCTGGGCATTCGCTGGGACATGGGCCGAGGCCGGGGCAGGTTTGGGAAGTGGGGCGAGGGCGTGGCCGGAGGCCAAGGCTGAGATGGGGATAGGATGAGGGGCCGGGACAAGGGCTGGGCCATGGCCCGGGGCGGGGGCGGGGCCGGCCAGGCCAGCACGGGACGCTCGCAGAGCTGACCCGCGGCTCCGCTCCCCACCCCCGGGGGGTGGCCTCCGGCGTCCTCGCGGGCCCGGGGTCGGGACCGGGACCTGGGGAGGAGTTCAGGCCTGGGCGACTCCGGGCTGCGCTGAACCGGCGATAAGCAGGCCCCGCGGCGTCCTCGGCGTGACGCTGGCCTGGCGCTCCGCCCCGCGCCCCATTCCATTGGTCGCTCTCAGCAAAGCCCTCCCCTCCCCAATTCTATTGGCCTCTAACTTCAGCCTGCTGGGCTACCTACCTGGGAGCCTGGGTCTCACCCTAACCACTGAACCCGGGTGACCTCTCAAGTCCTCGCAGCTTCCGAGGAGCGCCGGAACGGTACAGGAACCTTCCAGAAACTCACAAAACCAGGCTCCTCTCAGACCATGTCCCGCCCGCTCCTGTGTTTGCACAGCCCACACAGAGACTCGCTCAGCCCCGGGTCCCAACTAGATCCAAAGCTGCCCCCTTGGGAAACCTCACCCACGCAGACGACCAGACTACTGTTGCCGTGGAGACTCCTGGGCGTTCGGGTTGCCCCGGAGCCCGATGCCCCCGCTCCCCTCCCGGCCTGGGTTCCAGAGGCTTCAGTCAAGTACATCCTTCATCGGCCCTGGACCTCTCTTGTCCCCTTCCCTTGACGACTCTTCCTCAAATCGGGCCAGGGTCCCTTTGCGAAGGTCTGCAGATGCCCAAGTCTCCCCGACACACTTACAAGGAGACCTCTCACTTAGCAACTACAACCTGGCTCATCTAAAGCAAAGCCATTCATTCCCTCGGTCAGGATCAATCCTTCCCCCTCCAACCCAGGTAAAGATCCTGACCTAAGGACTTGCAACCGCCAAGCCTAAGCCCAGAGGTATGTAGTTTCTCCACCGCCCTCCACGCCAACCCTTGACTCCATTTCTTCCTCCTAATACCCACTCATTCTCTACTTTTCATCATGATCCCACCTCTGCTTCTTCCCTTTAGAAAGACTCCAGTGAACTTACTTTGTTTTTTACCTTTAGTTTTGTTTTATGTATATGGGTGTTTGGCTTGCATGTATGTCTGTACACTACTGTGTACCGTGCCTGTGGAGGCCAAAAGAGAGGGTCAGATCCCTTGGGACTGGAATTACAGACAATTGTGAGCTGCCATATGGGTGCTGGGAATCGAATCCGGGTCCTCTGCTGAGCCATCTCACTAATGAGCTGAAGGTGTAACATCTAAAGCTGGCTACTGTCTCACTCATGGGAAATCTAGGAAGCAGTGAGACACAAGAATCCTCAGGTAACACTTGCAGATGACAGCGGACTTACAGATGATGACAGAGTCTGTTTTGGAAGGTCAAGTGGTGGCACTGGCCTGTAATCCCAGTACTTGGGAAGCAGAGGCAGGAGAATTGCTGCCAGTTCAAAGCCAACTTGGTCTAAACAGAAAATTCTAGGCCATCCAGGGCTATATAGTGAGACCCTGTCTGAAAAAAAAAACAAGGATTGAGGGTGTAGCTCGGTGATAGAGCACTTGCTAACATACAAAGGTCATCATTCAGTCCTTAGCACCCAAAGGAGGTCAGGCGTGATGGTAACAGACCTTGAATGTCAGGACCAAGAAACTTGAATGCAATCCTTTAGGCTCAGTCAGAATGTCTTGTGTGTTCAAAAGATCTTGCTGAAAGGGGAGAGAGAGCTTCCCTCTTGGATCTTACTAGGGTAAATTAGGCATCCTCCCTTTTCACAGCGTCCTGGAGATGGGCCATTCATATTGTCACTGTGTGTTACGTTGTCTCTTTCCCAGGCTCACCTGGTCTCAATGCTGAGCGTGGTGCCTGAGTAAAGTGTGGGTTTTGGCTGTTGGTAAAATGTAAGTTTCATAAACGAAAGACTTGAGTGGAAAATACCCCGGGGATGGTAGTGGAGAGGCAGTGTTATTGTACAATCAGGAGGAAGATCATGAGAACGTGGACAAACTGGAGGGAACAGAGGAAGGATACACTTGGGGAGCATTTGGAAGATTGGAAGTAGTTCCAGTTGCAGATGGGTGCTAGGGAAGAAGACTGGGGCATTTTGTGTTTCTCCAGAGTCAGTTCTGAAGCCTGTGGAACTTCCGGGTGGAAATACCTCGCATGGAGCATCTGAAGCACAGGGCATGAAGAAATCTGAGTTAGAGATGTGGAGTTAGAAGTCAGAGGTAGCCAGGCATGGAGAGGCACCTTCATAATAGCATCCTCAAGAGTCTGAGGCAGGAGACCTGTAAGGAGTTCAGACCAACCTGGGCTGCATAGAAATCTAGCCTGGCCTATATAGTAAGACTTTGTCTTGAGAGGGAAAAAAAAGAGAAGGGAAAGAGAGAATACACACACACACACACACACACACACACACACACACACACACACATACACAGGTAGCTGGAAGTAGTTGAAGCCTTGAACATCAATGAGCCCAAGGAAGGAGGTGTGTGGTTCCTGGACAAAAGCAGAGGGCAGACAGAGTCATGATATGCACGCTGCGACATTCTCCTGCACTCTTGGAGGCCAACCCCAACTCGGGCTTCATCTTCAGACTCTGGCACTCCATGGCTATAATTCCAGGGTCCTAAGACATGCTCCAGACTCTACCCTTGAATTGGCCAAGTAGCTTGTTGGGGCTCCCTCCTGGGGCATGATCCTCTGCTCTCAGCCACTGATGGATTCTGACTGCTCTGTCTTTCCTCCTCCTCCTCCTCCTTCTTTTGTTTGTTTTTTGGTTTTGTTTTTTGTTTGAAACAGGTTTTTCTGTGTTGTTTTGGTGCTTATCCTGGATCTTGCTCTGTAGACCAGACTGGCCTCGCACTCACGGAGATCCACCTGGCTCTGCCTCCCGAGTGCTGGGATTAAAGGCGTGCGACACCACCGCCCGGCTCTGTCTTTCTGTCTTTAAATTCCAGCTCCCTACCAACCTACAGTAGTGTGCCGTGGGAGGCACGTGAGTGAGCCTCCTGGCACAGCACCCTGAAACCCAGAATTCTTCTTTCTTCCCTCTGATGTCTTAGGTCCACTAATAATTTTGTCCTCATCCAGTGACATCTGTGAACCCTGGGGCTCTGCCCTGACTTGCAGACCCTCCAACTTCAACCTAATGAAGCCTGTACCTTATTCTACCACTAGATGGAAGCAAATGAGACCACAGAAGATCCTCAGGCCACCACCGGTGCAAAGGAACGCTCTTCTTTAAAGAACCCCTCTGCTGAAGACTTACGGGAGCCCACTAGCCCTGACAGTCCCTTGGAGCTTTCCAGCTCACAGACATCTTCACAGCCTCCTGCCGCCGACACCCTTTTCCTGACATCTCTTTCGCCGAATCCCGAGACTGAGGCCTCTGTGGACCTCCAGGAGCCTTCTGTCTCTGGAAGTACTTTAAAGTCCCACAGCACCAGGCTTCCTTCCGAATCACCCGAGGGTTCCTCTGCAAGCCTTTTAAATTCTCCCCAGTCTGTGACCTCTCTAGAAAAAGCCATCACCGAGATCCCATTGGAGGACGCTGCAGATGAGATTCATATCTCTAAGGTCCGAAACAATGCTCTTCAGCTCTCACAAAAGAAGGATGTCCCTGCGTCTTCCCGTAGGCTTTATTCTGATGCAGGTCCACGGACCCAGGTCCCTGAATCTGAGCACTCTCCAAAGTACTCCTTTGCAGGACCTTCCACCCAGGACGACGTGGACACATCTGCAAAGTGGGAGGAAACAGAGGAAGATACTAGTGACGTCACTGCTCATGCAGCCAAGCCTGAGCCTCATGCGAGCAAGAAGAAAGAGAAAAGAGTTGGTAGTAATTGTTCCTGCCTCCCCCCTGTCCCTGTGACTCTGGCACTGTCTGTGACTTATCCAGGAAGGGGGGGGGGACTGGGTTACTCTTACCTATGGCTCCTCTTAGTTTTAAGGTCCTTTCTCTGGCCCCTGGTTACTCAGCCCTTGTCTTCCCAGGTTATACAAGTCGCCCAGCGGTCCCTGCTAAGCGGGCAGAGCTGACGAATGTGGCTAAGCCAATGAACAGAGAACCATTTGGTGCTGGGGTGAAAAATCTTTTCCAATGGGAAAAGGATTCAGCCCTGAAGGCCATCCAGACAGGTGAGCCCTGGTGGCCTTCCAGAGCCCTCTAACAGGCCCATGGATAGCTTCCAATCCAACAGATTTGGGAACCTGCCCCTTCAATGTGGAAATGGCCATGCCTCCTGTCTGGAATCTGGAAGGGGAGCAGGTAGGCTGGCCTGAAAAAAAGTGGAGATTTCACATGAAGTCCAAGCAGCAATAGATAGATGTATTAAAGTAACTGACATTGTCATCAACAGAAGAATTGAGGGCCAGCCCCAGATCTAGCACCCAAGCAGTCTATACCAGAACAACCCTAGCATCTTGGGCAGTCTCTAGCAGCCTTATTCTCATATGGATATGGCAAAAGATTTTGGTCCCTCGACTCCATTAAAGACTGTCACTTCCAAATGACCATCTGAGTATCTAAAACCCTTGAGGGTCCCCGCCAAAGAAGAAAGATAATCCTAAAACCCTATTGAGTTAAAGTCACAGCTCATAATTAGTGTCCCTCTTTTGAGACAAGGTCTCATGTAGCCTAGGCCACGAGCCTAGCCTCAAACTTCCTGTATAGTTTATGATGGCCTTTAAGATTAACCTTGAACTTCTGAACCTCCTGCTTCTACTTCCTGAGTACTAGAGTTACATGTGTGTGCCACCACAGCTGGTTTTACATGGCGCTGGGGTTTTGTGTAAGCTAGACAAGCACCCTACCCACTGAGCTACACTCCTGGAATCATACTTCCTGTGAGTGGAGGCTGCACCTCTGTCATGGGTGTGCAGATGAGCTGTGTAAACACATGGCACACTGCACGTAAGCATGTCTACCTGTGTTATTGGGTTTCACCATCTATAAGGGTTCTTAATCTCAGTAGGAAGGCCACTCTGATCCTCTGTGATTCTGAACTGTCTAGTGAATTAAATAGAAAGTATTACATTTGCTCAAGCCTTTTGTACTTCTGTTCTGCTTATGATGGAACTACATCAACAGGACTAAGATATAAAGCCAATAGAAAATCCTGTATTCTTCTCCTTTGTGTAATTTACTCGCCCCACCTCCATGTAGGGAACCTCTCCCCTTCACCTCTATTTTTTTTAAGACTTTTTTTTTTTTATGTATACAGAAGAGGGTGCTAGATCTCATTACAGATGGTTGTAAGCCACCATGTGGGTGCTGGGAATTGAACTCAGGACCTCTGGAAGAACAGTCAGTGCTCTTAACTTCTGAGCCATCTCTCCAGCCCCATCTCTATTTTTTTTTTTAAGTCTTATTTGTTTCTAAGTTTCCACTGATAGTGAAATCTCTGTTTAGTTATGGTTTGGGTTTGGGTTTTAGTTTTGGATTTTTCGAGACAGGGTTTCTCTGTGTTACATTCCTGGCTGAACTGGAACACACTTTGTAGACCAGGCTGGCCTCGAACTCATAAAGATTCACCTGCCTCTGCCTCCCAAGTGCTGGGACTAAAGGCGTGTGCCACTACTGCCCCAGCTCTAGTTATGTTAACATCTATTGCTGTTGTTTTTTCTTGCAAATGCAGGTTCTGTCCAGTCCCCTCTTCACTCTTTTAGATCCTCCTACCCACTCCTTACTCCTCAAGACCTCTGTATTTCTCCTTTGTTTTAAATGTCTGCATTTTCCTGCTTAAACAAGTGGTTTGTGTACTCAACCCTACACAAAAATATTTGGGGTCTGTCCCTTCCAATGTTGAAGATCTTGAGTCAAGACTCCCTAAGATGTGATGTGCAGAGAAATCTAAAATGTGAGATTTTACCAAAATTCTTTTAACAAACAGTTAGTATGCACCAACTGTATGCCAAGCATTTTTTAGTTGTGTAAGCAGTGAGGCAAGAAGGTCTCAAGGATAAAGCTTGTCCTTCAGTTGCACAGAGAGACCTGCCTCAAAACAATAAATAACAAAGGTCCCTCAGACAACATGCTCTCTGACAAGCAATGCCATTAAGTACAATGACCATTATAATTTAGGCAACAAATTGCTATGCCCAGAGTCTTGCAGAGACAGAGGAAAGGGGCACCCAGTTGGGGGCACTAGACTAAAAGTAAGCATTGGAAGGAAAGATGGCTGGCTGAAGCTACTTATCTGTAAGAGGGCGCGAAGAGATAGTCAAGCTGGGTGGGGTGCTGCATGCCTGTGACCCCAGCACTTGGAAGGCTGAGGTGGGAGGCTCCCAAGTTTGAGGCTATCACAGTCTGCATGGTAAGTTCCAGGCCAGCCTGGACTGCGTAACAAAAAAGAGCCTATCAAAATAAAATTTCATTTTATTTTTTTAAAGATTTATTTATTTATTATGTATACAGTGTTCTGTCTGCACACCAGAAGAGGGCACCAGATCTCACTACAGATGGTTGTGAGCCACCATGTGGATGCTGGGAATTGAACTCAGGACCTCTGGAAGATCAGTCAGTGTTCTTAACCTCTGAGCCATCTCTCCAGCCCCCAAAATAAAATTTTAAGTAAAATAAAAGAGCTATGACAAGACGAGGAACCTTAGGAAACTGTAGTGTTTTTTCTTGTGCAAGAATGTTGGTGGGGGACGCTAGCTCAGCTCCGGAACTAGAGAATTGTGCAGGTATTTTCATGCCAATGTGGAGTCATAGTCTTATCCCAAGGGCACCTGAGAATCACCAAGATGATTTAAAATAGGACACCGACTAACAGATCTGTGCTTTTAAACGATCGCTCTGGCAGTAGAGTAGAGGGAGAGGCAAGACTGGTCACAGAAGACGCCACTGAAACACTGGTAATAATCAAGGAAGAAGTCGCTGGATGATGGAGAGACAGACAGATGGAGAGGTTCAGGAAACACTGACAAGGCAAAACTGACTATTGGATCACTTCGTGTGTAGAACAAGTTAAGAAATGTTAAACACCTGGAGTGACACCCAAGTTCTTGGCTTGTCTGAATGACGTGAGAGCTGGTGTGGGGACATACAAACCTGGTAAACCGAGGACAGAGGCTGAGAGGTTTTGAGGTGAAAACTGTGTAAGTGTTTAATGGAACATGCTGGTGAGAATGCAATCGAAAGATGGCCCTGTGAATCCGAAGCCCAGGAGAGGTCTGAGATGGAGAGGCATCCTTCATGTAAAGACAGCTGTAGGCAGTATGGAAACCTTCTAGAAATCAAGAGTTGATGTGCAAGCATGGCCATGCAGCTGTACTGAGTCAGAATGGCACCCAAGATAATGTCTTCTCTGCCTGCCTAGTCTACTTCTAACAGGAAGAGAGTTTGGAATCCGAAAGTGGAATACAGAGCCAGATGCCAGGTTCACCACTTTAAGGGTAGAGAATGGGTTAGGCTAGGCTGGTTAGGCTAGGTTAGAATAGAATAGAATAGAATAATAGAATCTGAGGTATTCTTTCCAGGCTCTATTCAAACTCTTCATCTGAAGGCTGCACACTGATTCCCACATCCGTGCTCAGACTGGCCAAGCTTTGATCTCCAGGCAGACTTGGGTTCATATCTGCACATCACCTGCTCTGGCACTGTGCCCCGCTTTTGTAGAGTTCAGAATTCCTCCAGTGGAGCCCTGGCTCCCACACACCCATTGTGACTTTGCTTCTCCCTGTGCTCTCAACCAAACATTCCGGGTACAGCAGCGTCCTGGCACTGGAGGCAACCAAGCCAAAAGGCACACAACAAGTTTTAGAACCTTAGGAACTATGGGTAAGATAAGGACACCTGGCCTGAGACACACAATTGTGGATTATGCCACTAAAGGAACGTGTTTGTTTTCAGTCAGGCAGTCTGTCTTCTCTGGCATCTCTTTTATGGCAGGATTGGCGATATGGATGAAAATATAGACCCTTCTCTTGTGGGAAGCCAGGGACAACTTTTAGAATGGGGTGACATTTCTGTTGAGACCTCTCACAGGCATAAGAGTCCTACAGCTGCAGTCCCCTTGAACTCACAGATATCCGCCTGCCTCTACCTCCCTAACGCTGCGATTAAAGGCGTGTGCCACCACTGCTGGCCTCTTTGGCTACCTAGTGACTGGCTTTGCCCTCTGATCTTCAGGCAAGCTTTATCTGTTAGATCACACACAAAATATCACTACAGTGCTGTCCAGTTCGTCTGTCACATCTGCCTAGCCCTGCCCTTGACTTGTGATGGGACTGGCCATGAAACTGGATTCTTTCAGCCCCCACTGCTAAAGCCAGGATCTTGTAAGCCACCTGCTCGTGCGCCTGCATTCGAGAACACTAGCCTCTCCTTTCCACATTCCCTTTCCATTCCTTGAAACTTAGATTTCTTTGCTCTTGCAGCTCTGACTTCTGGCCTGGCCCTTTCTCCTGATCTCTGGGGGGCTGTCAGTCTACCAGCCACCCTTCTCGGGATCACAGAGGGTGTTAGTTACACAACAGTGGGACACAGAAGGGTTGACAGAGGTGTCAACCTGGAGGGTAAGGGGGCAAGCTTCCTCCCGCCTCCTGGCACCAAGTCTGCCCAACTTCCACCTTTCCTCCAGGGTCCTTCCCTAGTAATCCCCAACAGGAGCCAATCCCCATCACCTCCTGTCCACCGGGTCAGTTAGCTTCTCTCTTGCTTGCCATAAACACTTGAGAAAGGTTGGACTCTAGCATGGAGATAGGAGGAGGTAAGACACTGTGACCGTCACCAGAGCCCCATGTTCATCTTCAGTGTCCTCTAGAGTCCCTGCTCTGAAACTGGAGACCACCTTCGGTTATCTCAGTTAGGCTGACAGACATGGGGTGGATCCTGGGATAGGAAGGGAACTGATGGTACTTTGGGATAACAAAACTTGAATGAAAAAAGTCTAAGGGCCAGAAGTGAGGGCTCCCTACTAGAGACAGGTACAGCAGGCTATGGTGGTGAGTTCTCCACCCTGACTCCAGGGGATCCATCAGAACACTTGTAGAGAGCTTGGGATTTCTTTTTTTTCCTTTTCACTTTGCCCGATTAATCCCTCCATATGTAGGTCTCTATATTGGCTGGCGCTGCCCCCATTACTTATGGGACTGTTTCCGGATTGGAGATGAGTCCAAATGCTTTTGTGGACATTTGTTGAAAGAACACCAGATCATCTCAGGTAGGAAAGAAGTTGCCATACTTGTCAGATACGAAGGGGCCACTGTGCTCTTTCCTGTCTTGGAGGGGGAGACAGAGATGAACACGGAGGGGAGGCCAGGTCCTTCCAGGGGCGGGTCTAACCCTCCACCCTCCCCACCCTCCCAGATCTGTCGGTGCCCTGCAGCGTAAGTCAGTGCAGGTGCCTCATGTTTTGTTTCATCCCGTCACGCCCAGAGGAGGTAGGTGAGTTCTGGCTTAAGAGACGGGCCACCTTCGATCCCAAAGCCTGGAGAGCCCAATGTCGCTGTAAACATACTCACGAAGAACACGCGGCCACCGGAGCCCACCCCTGCAGGCACCGCGGTAACTTCTCCTGCAAAGGGGTGTTTGGGTGGGAGAAGTGAATATGGGATGGAGACCAGGCGAGAGCGTCTCAGCTCATGGGGGGGCCGTTGGTTCCTTATATTCTCCTGGGTGCACTTCTGCCCTAGGCTGTTGCTGCAGCTGTTTTGAGTCGAATTTCCTCTGTGCGGCCTGTGACCGGCGCTGGGAGGAACACGAGACTTTCTTCGAGAATGAAGAGACCAGGCGAAGAGGAGGGAGACCTTATGGTGAGGGGAGAACACGGGACAGGGGACCATGCCAGCGTCTGTAATCAGAAGGCCAGGCAGAAAGGCACTCCCACCCTTTGCCCCATCCTCCCCAGGTCCCCAGCCCTCAGCCCGCCCCACAGCCCACGCCTGCACTGCTTTCCACCCCCAGGAGCAGACTATGTGCCTTTTGCAGAGATGCCTGCCCTCCGAGATGCCATCCTCACCAAGTCTGACCTTGAGGCCCTCCAGACGCAGGGTGTCTCTGGCCACCCCAGTTCCCACCCTAGATCCCTTGCACCCCCTGGTCCAAGTAACCTCCAGCTTGGCCCTAAATCTAACCCCCATCCCTGACCCTTTCACCTCTGCTCTTCCCTCCTCCAGGGACAAACACTGTCAACAACTGGCGCAGGCCTTTTTGAGCCTGGCCAAGATCAACAATAAAGTGGAAGCCAATAGAATCAGACCTGGCTCTCTATGGGACAGGTAGCGTCAAGACTCAATTTAGAGTCAGCTCTAACGACAGGCAAGAGACAGCACCAAGCAGAGGGGAGGCTGCCTCCAACCACCTTCCTCTATCATGGCCGCATCCAAGCTGCCGGCCCTGACACCAGGCGACTAGCTTCTAGAGAGCCAAGGAAGGAGAGTTTTCAAGAATAGAATAAGCAGGGATTTCAGATGTAGCTGGGGTTCCACAAGGCAAAGACATTGCCATTAGAAGTCATTGGAGGCTTTGGACAGTGTGGTTGCACACGGGCATGGTGGAGGTAAACACCAAATAGCCATGAGTTTGAAGGAGTCTCTTCAAGGAGCTTGGGTAAGAAGTGGAAGAAAGACAGGCTGTAGATCAAGGAAGCAACTTTTTAAGAAGGAAAGGAGGAAGAGGCCCATATACAAAAAGATCCTGAAGGATGCAGAAGGGAGGAGAGATGCTTGATGGGACAAGATCCCAGACATGGAGGAAAGAGGGAATGAGGTCAAGGCCGAGGTGGAGGTATTTGCTCTGATGAAGAGAAACTTCATTTCGTCTGACATTTCA
Organism: Peromyscus leucopus; assembly: GCF_004664715.2. NCBI lineage: Eukaryota > Metazoa > Chordata > Mammalia > Rodentia > Cricetidae > Peromyscus > Peromyscus leucopus. Next base: position 54,522,204 of record NC_051064.1, on the reverse strand, counting down.
AAGAAGGGAGTGTGAGCTGCAGGGAGTAGTATAGTTCCCCTCTGGTGACATCTATATCCTCTGTGAAGCAAGAAAGGGATTAGTGGGGAGTAAGAGACTGGAAGAGAGAGGCGAGTGTTGGGGAAGGCTCGTGGGGAATCAGAGAAAATCATGCAAGAGCAAAGTTTAGGATTTAGTGTGGTAGGAAGTGAGAATCCGCTTAGAGGAGAGAGGCAAAACTATTTAGACTAATGGGCGCTGGTGGGATGGTGTCAGGACAGTGAGGAAAAGAAGACAAAAGAAAGGCCAGGAGAAGTGAAGGGACGCTGCTACACATGGGGAGACGTGATGCCAGGGAACGAGTGCCATCAGGGGAATAGGAAATCTCTAGGGGGCTCTGGAGCAGCTGTGCTGCCGTGGACTGCAACCCAGGAGACAGTGGTTGGGGTCTGCGGAGCATGCAGCCTTCAGGGGGTAGCTGCAGGCGAGGGCAAGTGTGTGGAAGAAAGCGGCTGTAGTCAGTGTGAAATTGTGAGTGCCAGGGAGTGACCGAACTCCCTCGGTGATTTTATGGCCATGGGACAGCCTGACACTGGCGGGCTTGTGATGCTGGGCTCCCTCTTGGGGCCTCAGTTGCTAGAGCTATAAGACAGGAATAACCTGTGTTGCCTACACTCTATGAAAACCCAAAGAAATGTCCAGCTCCAAACCTTAGTGCTTCCGAGATTTCTACCCTCTTCTCATCCCAGCTCCGCTGATCTCTTGCCCTTCTCTGGAGCGTCTCACATCTAGGGCTCAGGGGCAAGGTGATCCCACATTTCCTGATATTTAGAAAGGCCATCTGCCTTTGCAAAGGAAGGAATGCAGCCTAGATTTCTAGGACCCCAGGGCAAAATCATATGATCACATATCCACCCTGGGAAGAATTGAAAGGGCTTTCTAACAATATATCTGTGTAAAAGAGAGTGTGCTAATTCCAGAAGTTTCTCAACAGTGATTGTATGTGCTGTGATAATCATATAAAAACAGTTCAATTAATAGAAGAGTTACTGTGATCAGGTCACTGGAGACACAGTATGTAGTCATTGCACAGTATGTAAACTATACTAATTTGAAAAATATAAGAGAATAATAAACATGTCATTTATTACTATATATAAGAAAGTGGAACAGTGAAACACCAAATATTCAGCAGTTATTGGGCATTTACATACCAGGGCATGTGCAAAAACCAAACAGGCTCTAAAGCTATAAGGGGAACACTTACACTACTGTGCCAGACTATAACTCCCCAGGTGATGAGCTTTGGGGGAGACTGATGTATTTTGAGACTGAGTCTTGCTATGTAGACCAGGCAGGCCTGGAACTCATGAGTGATTCTTTTGCCTCTGCCTCTCAAGTGGAATACCCTGTTTCTTATTTCAAAATATAAAGAAATGAAGAGATGATTTAGTGCTCAAGAGTGTTTGCTGCTGTTATAGAGTACTGAAATTTGGTTCCCATCTGGTGGCTCACAACCACCTGTATGTAACTCCAGCTCTAAGGAATCTCTGACATCCTCTTGCACCCATGCAGACTTGCACATTCCCACACATATACATAAATCTTTAGGTGCTGAAGAGATGGCTAAGCAGTTAAGGGCACATACTGCCCTTGTAGAGCACTGGAACTCAGCACCCACATCAGGTGGTTCCCAACAGCCTATAACTCCAGCTCCAGGTCATCCTATGCCTTCTTAGCACTCATGAACACTTGCGGTCACATGCACATATCACAGGCAGAAACACATATACAATAAAAAATTGTATGTATGCAAAGCAAACCTGCCTCACAGAGCTAATGGCACTACACACCACTTATGAAGTGGAAAGGAAAATAAAACTGTAATACATAATATAGTATACACAGGATGCTCCTATCCTCACCCGTTTAAGGGGAAAAAATGCCCTGAAAACTGATTGCATAATATTGATGTAAGTGGGAGCAAGAACATAAAACAAATTGACCGAGACTTTAAAAAATAACTTTCATATAATATGTTTTAAATCTTTGAAGTGGTCAAAGAGCTGAAGTTGATAAGAAATGGTTAGGTTGGAGGGAGGAGAGGGGAATCTGTGGTTGGTATGTAAATGAATAGAAAAATCTCTTAATAATAATAATAATAATAATAATAATAATAATAAATAGTACCTATCCTATAGATTAAAAAGCCCCGTCCCAGTTCATTTTTAGCCCCACCCATGTGGTTTCTGGAGCCAATAAGCGCCGAATGTCCTCAGAGCCCCGCCCTCCTGGCCAATGCGGAGCAGGGTCTGCGCTACATTTAGCCTTTGTGCAGCAGGTGGCGAGGCCCCGCCCTCTTCCCCCCACCAGCGCCAGAGCTAAAAGGGACAGGCCGAGGACGAGCAAGTCCCACCCACTCAGGAACCTCCACCAAAGCTCGGTCAAGGTGGTGAACCTGAGCCCATTAGGAAAAAAAATCCCACCCCCGGACTTAGTTCTTCCAATGGAGTGGGAATGTATCTCAGAGCAAAACTAAGGAGGGATCCAATGGAAAAAGAATTTTCACGCTACTAGACAAAAACTGGCCCTGCTTTGGCAGAGGCAGCCAATGGGCTGCGCGGCGGGACCCGCCCCCAGCCGGACGCGGCCAATGGGGCTGCGCCTGCAAGGCGGCCGGCTCCGGGAAGATGGCTGCGGCCGTGCTGCTGGCAGTGGGTTTGCGCACCGCGCGCAGAACCCTGGCGGCCGCGGGGCCCCGGGGTGCGCAGGTGAGAAGCAGCCAGAGGGACCAGGGGGCTTGCAGGCACTGGCGCGTTCCGGGGCCGGCACGCGCGTCGCGCATCATTGCGGGGCCACTGCCTCTCCCGAGGGTCGGTTTCAGGGACTCTGCGGTCGAATCCGCGAGAGAAAAGAGCGGCGACCGCTTCCGGGAACAGCCGGGGCATCCCGGTTGGGACCGAGCTGGTGGTGCTGGTCGGGAGCGTGCTCCAGCCTGCCTCTGCTGTGCCCCCTCCAGGAAGTGAGCGCTCCCTCTGGGAGCTAGCTGGCTGTTCTCAGACCTCTAGCCGTGTAATGCGCGCCAGCGTTGCTCTTTGGTCTTCCACATTTTCCAACAGTGATTTAATTTCTCCCCCAGTTTCGCTTCAGTGTAAAGCACTGACTATGGCCGCCTCTGAACCGGTGGGAAACGAGTAGTCCTACCTCCTACCTATCCCCTCTGGTAGAGCCGAGTTCACTTAGCTGAACTCTTACATAACTCCGCTGATTCAAGTTACTGGAATTAAAATCCAGTGTAAGAAGCCGAGCTTGGTGGCACATGCCTATAATTCCGGCTTTTGGGAGACTGAGGCAGCAGAATTACCAGGGCTTCAGCAGCCTGCCCTGCATAGCAACAACAGGAAAGCTGCACAATAAGAAATCCAATGTGACACCCAAAGAAACGAGCCGCCAATGTCAGATAGGACAGATAGATTAAAAACATAAATCAAGTAGCAAGGCTTAAAGATCAGAAAACGCACAGTGGAAATAAATGGAAACAGTAAAGAGCTTCAAGCTCTCAGGACAGGATTCAAACCATTCTTTGAAGCTCTCAGGGATGTATCTGATGTATTCAGTGGCAGCATAGGAACTGAGACCTCAGTGTTGTTTCGTTGGCTTTTGGGGACAGTGTCTATGTCTCCCACACTAGCCTAGAGTTTCCTGTGTGACTAAGAATGACGAGTTATTGATCCCGCTGCCTCCCCATCCCAGCTGCTGGAGTTACAGATTTCTGGGTCCCTTTACCTGTACCATGCCAGATTAATCACATTTGCAGGAATCAATTGCACTCCCAAATCCTACGCAGTAATTACTGCGTGTTTTGTAACCGGGCCCGCCATCGCCTGGCCCGCCCTTGGCAGCTCAGGCTCTGAAATTCAGGGACTTGCCCTAGCCTGGAACCACTGATAGGTTCTCAGAAGAATGAAGTTGGAGGCACTCTTGGAGCCCAGCTTCTGCCAGCCCGAGCTAAGCGCGTGGGAAAATGACGGCTAGCTCTCTCCCTTGGATTCACCCAACCCCATCTTCAGGTCCGGGGCAATGCAGGTATGACTGACGGAAGTGAAGTGGCCAGGGCTCAGAAAGCTGCTCCTGGAGGAGCGGCGCCCACCATCTTCTCCCGGATTTTGGATCGCAGCCTCCCAGCCGACATTCTGTATGAAGATCAGCAGGTGAAGATCCCCATAGGGCCCAACCCTCTTGAGCATTTCATCGGTGCCATTGGGTCGGATGACATAACAGTGATCTCTCACCTGTCACTGCTCCCAGTGTCTAGTGTTCCGTGATGTGGCTCCTCAGGCCCCTGTGCATTTTCTGGTCATTCCTAAGAAGCCCATTCCTCGAATTAGCCAGGCTGAAGAAGAAGACCAGCAGGTGGGGAGAACAGGGCCGGGGGCCTGTCTGGGAGGGGCCCTGGATTAAGCTGGAGGTTTGACTCCTATGAAGGGAGCCAGCTCTGTCCCTTTCCTTTCCCTATAGCTTCTAGGGCACTTACTCCTTGTGGCCAAGAAGACAGCCAAGGCTGAGGGTCTGAAAGATGGGTATCGACTTGGTGAGTGAACTTTGTCCTTGGGTCTCCTCACCTATGAATCCCCAGTTCTCAGTGTGCTCTTTAGCCCTTGACCTCTCCTGTGACCCCGATCCCTAACCTCAAGCTCCTTTCAGTGGTCAATGACGGGAAGATGGGCGCCCAGTCCGTGTATCACCTGCACATTCACGTACTTGGAGGCCGACAGCTGCAGTGGCCTCCTGGCTAAACCTGCCAGCTGACCCAGGACCACAGACTTGGATGCGTGGGTGGAGAGAGGGAAAAGAAATCCTGTGGCATGAATAAACTTATTCTCCCTCAATTTTGCATTCCTGTCTTAAATATGTAACGGATTTATACCACAAAGGTGAAAGGAAATTGATTCGGGGCTATAAGCTCTCTTGACCACGGTCAGAATAAAAGATCCTACGACCCAGTCTGGTGGTTAAAGGGGTGTGTGGTGCAGATCTGCTGGTTTCTAATGGTCCGTTCTAGGTCAAGCCTCTAGAAAAAGAAAGAAATAGCAGTAGAAATTTGCCTGGATGACTCTCTATTGTACCATATTCCCTTTCATTTTGCTGTGATATATCTCTATTTATGTGTGCTGAGGACGGAACCCCGGACCTTGGGCATACTGAACAAGGACTCCTACCACTGAGCTGCATTCTCAGGCCCTACTTCGTGTATTTTCATCCTTGAACTGTTTAAAAAAAAAAAAAAAAGACGTTGCTCTCCCAACTTAGGGAAGGAACCAAGCAAACAAGAGTTCGTATTGCTGCCCATCTGTGCTTGTCTCCGTGCATCCCCATAAGTCACCTTAGTCACAACGAATCAACTGGGCCATGGAGGCAAGGGTTCAGCTAGTGAGACCTAAGCCCAGGTGAGGCGGAACGGAGCTGAGGCTATTGGAGAGCACCTAGCCTAAGACGTCCGCCCCCTGGAGAGCGTTTGTTTATCTTCCGTTCTACCCGCCACCTGGGACCGCCCAGCTCTAGCTCTGCGCAGCCTCCTGGAGTTGTTGGCCGTCTCTATGGCAACCCGGTAGCCGGCGTTTGAAAAATGGAGACGACCGAGTCTACGGAGGAATCTCGGTCGCGGTGAGAGCCATGGATTCGAGAACAAGTAAGGTTGACGGACTAATTTCGCAGCGATTTTGACCATCTTGATGTATTTGTTTCTTTCAGATCTTTAGAAGTACACCCCAGCTCCGAAGGACTAGAGACCACTTCAGAACCCATTCCTTCTTCAGGGGGCAGTCCTAAGCCAGCCCTAGAGGCCGTAACTGTTCCGGGGGTTCTGTGTAAAGAGGCTCATGGGCCGTATTCTGTGCTCACAGAGCCCTCTTCCGACAGTCTTCCGGAAGCTTCCTGCCCTAGATCCCATCCGATAGGCCATGGGAGGTTTGGCTATCAGCCCCTCTATATTTCTTATATACCTCGGAATCCCTGTGCCAAAGACCCCAGCTCAAGCCCTGCTCCTGCCTCTTCTTATCCTGGCCATAGCTCTGGTCACAGCTCTGGTCCTGGCTCGGGCTCGGGCTCTGGTGTTGGCCAGAGCTCTGATACCGGCCAGAGCTCCAGAGGTCCTATCTCTGGACCTGCTCTCGCCCATGGGCCTGGTCTTGCCTCCGGACCTGGTCCTGCTGACTCTGGACCTGGTCCTGCTGACTCTGGACCTGGTCATAAGTTCAGCTCCGGTGTTCCTCAGGGGTTCCGAAACCCGCCGCCAGACCTCCCTTATTCTAGCACATGGGAACGGTACTACTGCTGTGTGCCATGCCACCAACCCTGGGAACCTCTGCAAGTCTCAGAACCCGGAGTCCGAGGGACATGGAAACCCCCAGAGGTGGAGAGGAAACCTGAGTTCCTCTGTAAAACACGGCCGCGTGGCCAGTGTCTCCTCTACAACTGGGATGAAGAGGTATGAAGGTGTGGCCTGCTCCCCTCTCCTGAAGGCGGGCCCCACTTTCCTAGGGAAGCCAATAGTTTGTGATGAGGGTCAATATGAGAAGGGAGAGCTCACAGTCACTTAACGTGGGGTCCACAGAGAGCCACCAACCACTTGGATCAAATCCCGAGATCGCAAGATGGCTCGGAGAGTTACTTCTTCCGACACGGACACCAGGGTCTGCTGAGCGTGCAACCTCCGTCACCCATGCCTTCCAGCACCACCCAGACAGACTCATACCAGCCCCCAAGAAATGTCTGTCAGCCACTTCGAGGTGTGAAGCATGAGAGACCGACCAGTAGGCAGGCAAAAAGGAGACAGGACCTGGTGGGATTGTGGATTGTTTGGTGGACCCAAGGGCAAACCCCAAGATTCCCCTTCCTCTCGGCCTGTTCCTGAAGCTGCTTCCTGACGAGACTCCTCCTCGCCCTCCCACAGGGAAGCGGGAAGCCATGCTGGAGATGTTCCTGCTCAACCAGATCTGGTGAGAGTCTGGGAAGGGGGCAGGGGGGAGGGGAAAACACGGACTGGCCTTGACCTCTCCCAGGACTCCATAGTGAAGAGGTACGGGCCGAACAAGAACCCCCAAGGAAGCTCTTTGAGGCTGAGTCAGTAACACACCATGACTACAGAGCGAAGCTGGTCCAAACAGGGCCTCCCGCCCCTACAAAGGTGAGAACCCAGCCCACCTTACTTGAACAGCTGGGCCCTGCCGGGCAGTGGGAAAGCAGCAAACCCAGAAGTTGAGAGAGAGCGTCAAAGACCAGGAGTTACTCCATGTCTCTTCCCTCACAGCCTCATGATTACCGCCAAGAACAGCCCGAAACGTTCTGGACACAGAGAGCACCACAGCTGCCGGTGTGTGGGGGGACTAGACGGTGTGGGGGGAACTAGGCGGTGTGTGGGGGGACTAGGCGGTGGGGGGGACTAGGCGGTGTGGGGGACTAGGCGGTGCGGGGGGGGGGTGTGACTAGGCGGGGGGGGGACTAGGCGGTGGGGGGGACTAGGCGGTGTGGGGGGGACTAGGCGGTGTGGGGGGAACTAGGCGGTGTGTGGGGGGAACTAGGCGGTGGGGGGGACTAGGCAGTTTTGGGGGGACTAGGCGGTGGGGGGGGACTAGGCGGTGTGTGGGGGGAACTAGGCGGTGGGGGGGACTAGGCCGTGGGGGGACTAGGCGGTGGGGGGGACTAGGCGGTGTGGGGGGGAACTAGGCGGGGGGGGGACTAGGTGGGGGGGACTAGGCGGTGTGGGGGGACTAGGCGGGGGGGGGGACTAGGCGGTGGGGGGGACTAGGCGGTGGGGGGGACTAGGCGGTGTGGGGGGGACTAGGCGGTGGGGGGGACTAGGCGGTGGGGGGGGACTAGGCGGTGGGGGGGACTAGGCGGTGGGGGGTGACTAGGCGGTGTGGGGGGGACTAGGCGGTGTGGGGGGGACTAGGCGGTGTGGGGGGTGACTAGGCGGTGGGCAGGGGAGACAGGCCCTTCTGCTCTGTCTTGGGGAAGGATGGCCTCAGTCCTCATCCTGACACTCCTCCAGGGTGTCAGTAACATCAGGACACTGGACACACCATTCCGGAAGAACTGCAGCTTCTCCACACCAGTACCCTTGTCTCTAGGGCAGCCTTTGCCTTACGAACTTGAGAGTTTCCCTCACCAAATGGGGGTGATGTCTTCCCTTTCCTGTCAGGGAGGGGGGCAGGGCTGTGGAGGGCCAAGAACAGCTCCAGCCTAAGGGTGGAGGAGGAAAGTGGACCTGGAATTTGGAATTTATTTCCGTCTATACTGCAGAGGTAGGCGTGGGTGGAGTTAATTCTCTGTACTTGATGAGGGGGTTTCACATAAAGCACTCTCCTCTGGAAGCTGCTAACTCCTTGAATCTGTGAATAACCGGGTTCACACCCCATGTTCTTCCCTTGAGATGGCCTGGACCGCGGACAATGACACCATGATTTGTTGTTGTTGTTTTATACTTGGACAAAATATTCTGGTCTAGATACAGATATTTACAAGAAGCCGGGGAGGGCAGGTATATGTACAAGGCTAGGCCGCGGAGGGCTATGTCTTCCATATAAGGCAGGGTTGGTTGTGTGTGTGTGTGTGTGTGTGTGTGTGTGTGTGTGTGTGTGTGTGCATGTTTTCCATCTCATATGTCACTATCTGGCTTTTGTTGTGTGGAGAGACGGTGGCCATTGCCCATCAAAGTACCAGCAGCAGGAGATTGTCTGGCTTGGAGTTTACAGGAGTCCGGGAGGTCCTTTCCGCTCTCCTAAGAGCCAATAAGTTCGCATTTTTCCTTTTCCCTGGAGGCGAGGGAGCGAGCATAGTTCAGATTCTTCTGTATGAGTGCCTTCATCTCCCTCTCTTCCCCCACTTTTATCCTCCCATGATCCCCCACCCCCCCGGGCCTGCCGTCACCTTCATCTCCACATCCCCACGGAGCTCTAGCTGGAAGCATCCTAGCTCATCCAGGGCATCCTTGGTGGTCGAGGAGACATGGATCTTTAGAGCTGGGGTAGTGTAGACCAGGAGCAGAGGGAGGAAGACAAGTCAAGGAAAAGGCAAGAGGAAAAAATGACGCTGCCAGAGAGCGCTTTACCCCAGCAGCCACCCCTCAGGAAGCCCCCAGCCCTCCCAATGCACATTTCTAAGAATCAATATATGCCCAAGGACAGGGCACTTAAGAACTACCCAACTCAGAGACATGGAGGAACTCCAGAAAGAAGAAAAGAGCAAGACAGATCCAGGTCAAGGTTGGAGTTAAAGGTTGATGTCCTTACCTTGACCATTAGACTCCATTCGAGAAGCAGTGTTTACTGTGTCTCCAAAAAGACAGTACCGGGGCATCTTCAGACCAACAACGCCAGCACAGACTGGCCCTGTAAAAACAAGCTGGTTGGGAGAGACCCGGACAAGTAGACCCTAGGGTTGGGTGAGAATCAGCCTTACCAGTATGGACGCCTATACGTAACCTCAACTGGTCATGGGGTCGATGGCGGATGCGAAAGGAAGAAACTGCATCTAATAACGTGAGGGCCATGCGAGCAATTTCCGGTGCGTGGCGCTGACCGTTTCGGCCTGGAAGGCCAGAGACCACCATGTAGGCATCTCCAATGGTTTCCACCTGATTTAAAGGGAATATTAAAAGTCATCTGTGGGTTCAGGTAGTTAGGACACTGGGTGCCCTCCCAGAGGACCTGAGTTCAGTTCCCAGCACCCACACGGCAGCTCACACCCCATAATTCCACTTGGCGCTCTCTTCTGGCCTTCATGGGCAACGGCATGCATGTGGCATACATTCACAAAGATATATGAACATAGAATAATAAAACTAGGGGTTGGGGATTTAGCTCAGTGGTAGAGCACTTGCCTAGCAAGCGCAAGGTCCTGGGTTCAGTCCTCAGCTCCCCCCACCCCCCAAAAAATAATAAACCTACTTTGAAGAGGTCATTTCTAGCTATGTCAGTGGGAGTGAGAAAGGGAGACAAGATGGGCACTTCCAGGAGTCATCCTGACAGCCTGGGAGGCCGTGATTGGCCAGATTGACTAGGAACTACATGCCATGGTCCTGAGAATTCGGATATGAGGAGGTCAGACAGGAAGTAGTTAACTCCTCTCCCGACCCCAGCATCTGGTGAATACTCAGTGGACAGGAGTGGGATCCTAATCAAAGAGTCGGAAGGCTCAAAGAAGGTAAAGCAGGCTCAATAACATGCACCAGACAGCCTGACTGTCAGGGAAGAAGAAGCAACCACTTGACTTTGATGATTGTATCAAACCTATGATGCACAATGAAATGTGTAGGGGAGACCACTAAGTATTTAGGGATGGGGGTATTGTGTCTAAAACTTGCGATCAAATGGTCCCAAAAATAATTACGTGAGCTTTTAAAAATAAAATAGAACTGGGATGTTGTCAGACAGCAGAACAGATTAGCATGGGGAAAGTGTGCACACACGCACACACACACACACACACACACACACACACCGCACGCGCCGCACACCCCACCACACACACCACACCACCACCACCGCACCACCACGTATGCACACACACACGCACACACATACGCACACATGCACACGCATGCACGTGCACATGCACACATGCATGCACGCACACACATACACGCGCGTGCGCGCGCGCGCGCACACACACACACACACACACACACATGCACACAAAGTCAGAGGACAACCTGTGGGAGTCGGTTCTCAAATAGATTCCAGGGATCGAACCCGAGTCACCAGGCTTGGCACCTTTACCTGGTGAGCCGTGTCCCCAGCCCATCGGTTGTCGTAAACCTACTCTATTACTGCAACAAGTGAGGGGGAGAGGCCCTGTTACTTGCCTAAGGCCACAGAATTATCTATAAAATCAGTGTTTTTACTTCCAAGGACAATTAAGCCGACTCAACATCTTTAACAAAGAGCTTTATAACATGTAATCGTGCCTTGCCCCTCACCCCCAGTCAGTCTGTGCCCACATCCTCTGTGAGTCCTCTAGGTGTCTATATTAATACCCCAGAGAGAGAGGAACTAACGCATGCGATGGCCGTGATTAGGGAGCCCCACGAATCACAGGTGTCGGCCCAGAGTGTCCACGTTTGCTGGAATCACATCCAATAAAGAGCACTGGGGTGCTGGAGGAACTTGGGGAGCACTGACGGTGGAGTGGGATGGTATGTGGGTCCAGGAAACCACGTTACAAATGGGTCTTAGAAGGAGGGCGGCCCCAGCTCTCACCTTGTAGACATCGAAGTTGTCGATTATGGCATCAAAGCAGGTATAAAGGTCATTAAGAAGCGTCACCACCTAACAGGATGGGAAAGCAGAGGCTCTGAAATTCGTGCCCACGTCCCTAAAAATTCCCAAACCTAAAGACGGAAGAACTCTAGAGCAGACTAGTCCACTGAAGCTCCCAGGACCCCGTGCCCGCTGTGCCTGCTCACACCCCTCACCTGCATGGGGGTGCTCTCCGCTGACAGCGCCGTGAAGCCCACGATGTCACTGAAGTAGATGGTGACGCTGTCAAAGGCCTCCGCCTGGACTGTCTCTCCCCGTTTTAACTGCTCTGCCACAGAACTAGGAAGCAAGGGGACACCATCAGCCCAACTCGGGGGGGGGGGGGGTTGAGGAGGACAGGGTGTGTGGCCGCAGCACCGCCAAGCTGTAACATGAACGCTGGCTTTGGTGGAAGAAAGGGAAAGTGGTTGAGAAGACGGCACCTAGTGCACAGTGGGTGCCCAAGTGGCGGGGAGCGGTGAGGGGACCCACGTGGGGCTCAGCGATTCCAGTTGGAATTGGTCCGCATACACTCGCCAGACAGAGGTGAGGAAGAACGGTGCCCTGAGGAGGAGGGCTGGGAGGCTGAAAGAAGGCTGCCCAGCTCACTTGAAGACACAGGGAGAGCATTTAGCCAGGGGGCTCCCCGTGGCAAGAAGCAGCACTGTAGGGTTCCCAGGGTTGCAAACGAGTTCTCAGATGCTGGATGAGGCAGAACCCCAGGAAATTCTGGAGAAAGGTGGACAAAGTTCTTACTGGGGTAGAATTTGGTAGAGCAGCGTCTCCGCTTTGCGTTTCTCCTCTAGGTAGGCCTGTGTGCGCTCCTCCACCAGCTTTTCCAGGTTATTGGCATACTGTTCCATGCGCAGCAAGAGGTTGTCCAATATGCTCGTACCACCCTCCCTGCGGGGAGGCCAGGATATGACACCTGCTCCAAGGTCCTCAAGACTAACAGGACTTCCTGTCCAACCCACCCTTGGGGTCCACCAGCCTCATCCACTAAGAGTGATGAAGTTCCTGCCCCCGGGAGCCTCTGAGCCTCAGTGGCCTCTCACTTGTTAAACCGGCGAATGAAGCCCTTGATTTGTCCAAAGTCTGGACGTTCCGCTGGGTCCTGGGCCCAGCACCTCTCCATCAGCAAAACCAGCTCTTCATTCAGTTGTGTCCGGTCAATGCTCGGCCGGAAATATGGCCGCTGGCCATTCCGAACCTTCTGGACAATCTCTGAGGGTGACAGAAAATTTGGATGAAGAACAAGGTTCCCCTAGCAGAAGAGGTTGTGGATAGCAACTGACTCTCACCTTGGGACTGAGATCCAGGCCTTCCAAGTAGAAGGGGCCGCTTCGGAGTGCTATTTCCTGTAGGATGATGGCGAAGCTGTACACATCTGCCTTCTGCATGCCTGTGGTTGGCAAGGAGTTCCCACTAAGCAGTTCTGGGGCAGTCCACAGCTTCTCTGCAAAGAGTGAACAGGCTGGCTAGGTTGCCTAACTAGGACATCCTGGGTTCCACCTGGGTTCATCCCATGTCACTGCTACTGGTCTACCTCTTACAGCCTCCCTTGGGGGCCCCCAAGTCACTGCTACTGGTCTACCTCTCATGTCCTCTCTGGGAGGGAATGATCAAGGCCTGAAGAGCAGTACAAAAGGTAGGTGGGGGGGGGGGTTGGGGGTGTGACACAGGAAGTAGTCTCACTGGCATAGAGGGCATGGCTGTCATCGGGTTCCGCAGTTGATCGGAAGCTAGCCAGCCCATAATCTGTTATCTTGAGCACGAAACGACTATCCACCACACAGTTGGAGGACTTGAGGCTTCCGTGAGATGAAATAATGCTGTTGTGGAGAAAGGCCATGCCCTGCAGGATACAGAGGAAGTGTTTGGACCATATGTGGCTCAGGCCACCCCAGGCCACTCACCAAAAATCATTAGAAACTGAAGCATCTTGAGACGGTAAAAACAAGCTGAGCTGAGACGGTGTCCCTTGTAGAGCTTCTACTCAAGGAAGCAGGCAGAATGGGAGAGCCACCCTTCCTAGTACAGTGAATAGCATCTAGGTGCCCAGGCACAGGGGATGGGGAAATGCTCATAAACAGGGTTAAGGAGAACTACCAATCATTGCCCTGGAAACGGCAGTCTTCTGAATTAACGAAGGGGACAGCCAAAACTAACATGGCACCTGAAGTGGCTTCACGTTCCTAGCAACAAATTAGGAAGACACGGCTCAAGACTCTGGCCTGCCCACCAGAAACACCACAGTTGTGAGGTCTGGTGGGTAGCACTATGTAGGAAGCAGGTTGTGGTGGGGGTGAATGAGGTCTATTAGAGGAATGCCTGACCAGACAGGAGTGAAGAATGCGGTAAATCAGCAAAATGTGAAAAACAGAGGTGAGAAATAACCACCAAGCCAACGCAGAAGCATGGCTTCCTGGAGGAGGCAGAGAAGGCAGAACTTTGCCTCCCAGGAATTTAAAGGCCGGTCCTGGGAGGACGAGGCTGTGTTTCCCCAAACAGAAACTCTGGAAGCCCACCCTAGTCAGAGCAGACAGGTCAGAAGAAGGAGAGAGGCTGTGCGTGGTAAGGAACCAGAATCCACGGTGTGAACGGTAAGCGCTGGCCTTGAACCACTCACGGTCTCTGAGTAGCGAGAAACCCCCAGGAATGCCTCAGCTGGTGAACTGACTGCTGTGGGAACTGAAAAGAAGCCCTGTTTCTCAAACGCTCATCCTCACATCTCCTGATGAGAAATACATTGCCTTTACCTAGTATTTTTCTCTCTCACTTGATGGCAAAATTATATGCGTACATTAATTTAAAAAACTTTCTAGGATTTAGCAGACAATCAGAGCCAGAGTCGGGTACGGTTAGGTGATCTCATTAGTGGGCTTTATTGGCTCCGAGACCTGCTTCTGAACACCTGTTCTAACCATGCGTGATTCACCTGTGTGCCCCATCACTTGTGGCCTCTGGGTCATTTGAAAATAACTGACCATGGAAATGGAAGCAAAGATTTAGTACAATCTTCCTTCCATCTCTCTTAGTACACACACACACACACACACACACACACACACACACACACACACGTTTGTTTTTTTTTTTTATATTTCAGTTTCTAACCAGGTGTGGTGGTACACACCTATAGTGTTAGCATTTGGGAGATGGAGACAGTAGAGTCAGAGTTCAAAGAGCAATTTCTGGCTATATAGTAAGTTTACAGCCAGTCTGGGTAACATGAAATCCTGTCTCAAAAAGAAATCAAAAGCCAGGAGTGGGGGGCTGGAGAGATGGCTCAGTGGTTAAGAGCACTAACTGTTCTTCCAGAGGGCCCAGGTTCAATTCCCAGCACCCACATGGCAGCTCACAACTGTCTGTAATTCCAAGATCTGACACCCTCACACAGACATACATGCAGGCAAAACACCAATGCACATAAAATAAAAATAAATTATAAAATAATAAAAGCCAGGAGTGTCACACGCTATTAATCCCAACACTCAGGAGGCAGAGGCAGGCAGATCTCTGGGTTCAAGGTCAGCCTGGTCTACAGATCGAGTTCCAGGTCAGCCAGGATTACAGTGACACCCAGTCTCCAAAAAATCAGTTAGATTTCGATGTATTGGTTAAAGACTAGCATGTCTTCAGCAGCTCGTGAAAGAACAGACGTGCCAAATGCTGGTCAAAGTATCAAATAAGAGGAGGTAAGTGTTTGGAGACCTCACTTGTCTTTTTGCTGCTCAAGGGATTTGGTTCTGTTTGTTTTGTTTTAAGACAGATTCGTACTATGATGCTCAGGCTGCTCCCAATCCTCCTGTCTCAGTAAGTGCTGGGATTATGGTGTGTACTGCCATACTGCCAGCACCCAGATAAGGCATGTCTTTTCCTTGTTTTTGTTTGCTTAATATTCTTTTTCTGGATGGGATCTTATTCTGTGGTCCAAACTGGCCTGAAACTCACTATGGAGTATTGGCTGGGCTCAAAAATCATAGTATACCTCCTGCCTCAGTTTCCCATACGATGGCATGTCCAGCTATAGCTAAGAGATTTTAGCATCTCCCCCCCCCACCTCCGTTTGAGGTAAAAGAGACACTAGAGAAACATTTAAGATATCTGGGACAAGAAGACAAGAACCCTCTCTCTGGATACAGGGCTGCTATGGTAGATCAAAGCTGCCCCAATGATAACCCAGAAACCCTGTCTACCCAGTGCCACCCAAGCCCTGGAGCAGGGGGCATAGAGAAAGCATGGCTGGTTGAGGTCTAGGAAAAAAACTGTAGCAAAGACTGAACACTGGAGGCATTTTTAGTGGACAAAGTCAGGAGGGTTGGAGAAGACTCACCTTCACAAGATCATTAATGAGGGAATAGCGAAACATCCAGTCCAAATTGATGCTGTCATTTTCTAGAATGTCCTGGCAAGGGACGTGGAAGAGATCAGGATCCATCCTAAGTCTCGCTGGCTATCACTTGGCACAGTATGACTTTAGGACCGCCCCTGCCCGCCCCCCACACTCTCCTACACCTGTCCCTCACCTGTAAGCTCCCACGAGGACAATACTCAGTGACGATGCAGATGTTGGGAGGGTCTATGCAGGCTCCGATGAAGCGAGTAAGATGGTTGAACTGAACATCTCTCATCTAGCAGAAAAACAAGAGAACATGAGAATTGGCAGCGCTAAATTTTAGATACAGAAACACACCACTGTGAGAAATGACCTTTCTCCTACTTATGCCTATGATGGGAAATCAGTGTATAAATAAATAAGCCCCTTACCCTCTTAGCCAGTTGGCCATTCCATGGTTTCCTCACTTCTTCTTCCCTATCTACCCTCACCTCCCCCTCATACCCAAGTACGTACGTGTTTGAGTTCAAACAGAACTTGCCGGGTCAGCTCAATGCGCTTCTTATTCACGTGTTTGATGGCAACAACATTTCCCTAAAGTGCAGGTGGAGAGAGAAAAGGAAATGCAGCATCAGAAGGCGTGTCGGAGAAATCCTGGAGAACTGAGAGCATCCAGGAGCTTAGCTGGGTGCAGAGAGGGGACCGTGAGGGGCAAGAGGTTCAGGGGCAGAGGGGGTAGATGGGCATGAGACACAATGAAATGGTTGGGAACCAGGACAAGCAGACGACTCTTCACCTTGAAGTGACCGGTGTTGGCAAAGATCTGGTATTTCCCATGGGCTGTCATGAGCGAGCCGTAACTGGATCCCCGCTGGGGCCAAGGGCAACATGGAGGCGGAAGGATGAGAGGAACATTAGATGGTGGTGGTGGTGCAAGGGGGCGGTCATTACAAGCCAGTGTGCTGGGGAAGGTCCAGGGTAAGAAAGACCGGGGAACAGGAACTCAGAGGAGGTGGGGAGCCGAGGACTCACCAGCGACAGTGTCAGGCGGCTGCCTGCACCTTTATGGTAGCGATCCGAGTTGCCAAACTGCAGTTCTTCCCAGCGAATGCGCCACAGCATGCTAGCCAGCTCCTTCTCCAGCATTAGTTTTCTGTAGGGACCGCACAGCTCAGCTGCTTGCCAACCCCTGTCCTGCCACCCACCACGCTGCCAGAGAGCTACAGCCGTTATTACCGCAGAGTCGGGACTGGGACAGAAGGAAACATGCGCCACACTCTGGTGAGGGGCCTAAGTGCCCTCAGGGTTAGAGGCAAACTGGTTTGGTTTAGTTTTGAGAAAGGGTCCAGGTGGACCTCAAACTCATGAAGATCGTCCTGCTTCAGCCTTCCAAATGCTGGGATTATAGATGTGAACTCCACACAGCTGTAGTTCTCTCTCTCTCTCTCTCTCTCTCTCTCTCTCTCTCTCTCTCTCCTCTCCCATTTTGTCCCTTACCTCTCCTCTCTCTTCAGGAGAAAAGTTTCCTTCCTCCAGGCTAGGAGTCAAACTATGGCCTTGAACATGCTAGGCAAGAGTTCTACCATTGAGCAGCTCCATCCCCAATCTATAGATAAACCAGGGCATCCAGTCTTCCACCATGTGAAGACAGTGAAACACTACTTTCTGCACATCAGAAAGCGCACCCTCACTATACATAGAATTTGTTGGTGACTTGATCTTGCATTTCCCAAATATCCAGAACTGTGACATTTTTTGTTGCACATTAGCGGGAGTGGGGTGGGGGAGGGTAGCCAGGGACAACCAGTGCATAGAAATTTACCTTTGATCCTAACTCTACTTAAAATCAGTACTCAAGGGATGGAGAGATGGCTAAGTGGTTAGAAGCACCTACTACTCTTCCAGACGATCCCAGTTCAATTCCAAGCACCCATCCTGAGTAACTCATAACTGCCTGTAACTCAGAGTCCTGGAGTTCTGATGGCCTCTCTGGCCTCTACAGGCATCTATACCTGCATGTGGTATACATTCACATAGACACACAGGAGATACATAAATAAAAAATAATTTTTAAAAATCACTATTTATAGTTGGGCATAGTGGAGGATGTCTTTAATCCCAGCACTTGAAAGACAAAGGTAGGCAAATCTCAGAGGATTTCAGGGCCAGCCTGGTCTACATAGCAAGTTCCAGACCAGTCAGAGCTCTACAAATGAGACCCTATCTCAAACAAACAAACAAAAATCAATAGTCAAACAAGGCACTATGGCACACATCTGTAGTCCCAGCACTCAGGAGGCTAAGGGCTTAGGATCTTGAGTTCAAAGCCAGCCTGAGCTACATAGCAAGATTTTGTCTCAAAACAAAAACAAAAACAAAATCACTAGTCTACCCAGGTTACAGACAAAAGCAAAATGAACATCTAGGATGCAGGGCAACCAAATTAAAAGGCTGGAGAGGAAGGTGCTAGTCCGAGAGACCCACACCGGGTACATTGGTCACCCCCACCCCACGTAACAGGGACCTCTGGCCTCAGCCAGCGGCCACATGGCAAGAGGGAGGCAAGGAACAGGAACACTTAGAACTCACCGGAAAATTAGGAAACTGGAAACACCGAACATGATGAAGGTGATTCCTGTGCCCAGGGCCACGATCGCCAGAGTGGAAAGTGGGGCTGAAGAAGGAAAGAGAGAGACCCTGAGAAGGACTGGAGAGGGCTGAGGGGGAGCAGACATGGGTGCCAGGGGTGCGCGGCTTTCTTGAGGGAGAGAAGTGAGGAGAGAGCCGCAGACAAAGATGGGAGACAGCCAGGAGCGGGAGCGGGAGTCAGAGGCAGCGCGCAGGGGGCCGGGTAAAGGGGGGGACTGCGCCCAGTCCCTGCACACACCCACTTTTATCACAGGATGGGTCGTCCAAGTCAAAGGCACAGGGGGGATTGTCCAAAGGTGGGACCCCCTTCACCCAGGGAATAGGCCGGCCTGTCCACCAGATCTGCTTCTCGGCTCCTGAGTAGTGGCTGCGGGCTGTGAGGAAGCAGAGCACTGGGCCCACAGGCCTGCCCCCCAGCCTCCTCCCTGAGACTCCCGCCAAGACACAGGTCCAGCACCGGGAGCAAGCTCCTGCCCCAGGACCACTGATTCTGTCCCCACTGGACTCTAGGGTCACTCTCTCGTCCCTGTCCTCTCCCCGTCACCTGGAAATCCCCAGAATCCAAGTCTCCCATGGCCCACAGGACAAAATCAGTCTCGCGGTCATTGTTCTTGTCCATAACAACTAGTCCAGTTACACCTAAGATTAAAAAAAAAAAAAAGCGTCCCTCACTTTGAGAGCTTCCTCGCCCACCCCCCCATTGCCCTAATCTGGCTGAGTCTGTCCCCACTCTGCCTGTTCCTGACCCCCCTCCCCCACCAACTCTCCTTGGAGTGTCTCTTCTTCTGCTCACTCCACTCCTGAGCCTGCTGTCAGCCCTCAGGCCTCCATTCACCCCCTCCCATTACCGTGGTATCTCCGTCCCTGCATCTTCTCCACAATTCGAAGTCCGTCTTCCCGGGTGCCTCCTTCCTGTATCGTCTCATTCAGGACTTGGGCGTAGAGCAGGATGCCATCGTAGAAACAGCCAGCGATGAGGTTCATCTGGGGACAGCAACTTCAGCACCACTCTCCCAATGTCCCGTGAGGTCCCTTTCCCACCCTGCAGCATCCCTCTGCCTCTCCGCTTTCCCAGCTTCCTTCTCTCCTTCTCTTACCCCTATGGTGCCATCTTTATCCACCTGGTCCCAGGGGTGAAAAGGTAATATCCTGGATGGAAGTGACGCCCAAAGCGTGGCTTGCTCACAGACTGTTCTGGCTTTCTGAGATCTACTCACCAGGGATGGGGCCAGCTCCACACCAAAGTCTTCCCGGGCTCTGACCAGCAGGCGATTCTGGAATTCCTGGTACTCAGGATTTGGGGGTTCTCGGTAGGTGATCACCAATACAGTCTGCATCATGGTACATGGGGAAGAGTGAACAGGATTCTAATTGAGCATGAGAGAAAGAAACCACTGTAGGAAAACTTGGTAAAACACACACAGTATAAAACATGCACAGGGGAGTCTGACGGCTGAAATGTACTAAACCCCAAGGAAAGCACAGCGTATTGAAGGGTGGTGGCATCCCTGTATGAAAGACTGATAGGGCTGGTCTTGGAAAAGACAGCAGGAAGAAATCAGCTCCATCTACGGACTCAGCCCATCACTGTCCTTGCCTCCTGCCAGCCTACCACATTCATGGGAACTCCTCTGTCCCTACTTCCTGGGTACCCCTTCAATGCCAGTACTCAGGAGGCAGAGGTGTGCAGATTTCTGTAAGTTCCAGGCCAACCAGGGCTACAGTTCTGCCCATCTGTGTTAAATGCTGATAATGCTTATCCACTGAAAGTTGACTTTTTCACAGTGGGTCACTGGTACACAGTGACTTCTCTCAGTGAATTAGATTTCAATTCCTGTGAGAAATACTTTGAGACAGTGATTCCATCTGTGAAAACCACAATTTAATTTACTGTGCCTGTAGGAAACACCTACCATAAGCAGCATGCTCATTAAGAATCAGATGTGTGTCATTTAAGTCACATGCCCACACACATTACACAGATAAGCAATGAAGCATGTGGCCTCAGCCAGGCGCACATTTTACTGACATGAATCAACACATCTCTGTCCTTCGCCAAACTGCTGCCCAGCTTTTCTAAGCCTCATATATGCCCCGTCTCTGGCTGCAGGACTGCTCAGCCTTGGACCACGCAACTGAATGAGACCGCTCACACAGGAAATTGGCCTCACAACAGAGAAAGACGTCGGGTCAGTATATTTTGTGAAATATGACCATGTGAAGTGACAGATTAAAATCTAGCCATTTCAAGCTAGGTATGGTGGCTCCCATCTGTAATCCCAGCACTCAAGAGGCTGAGGCAGGAAGAAAGCCGTAAGATCAAGGCCAGCCTTGTCTACATAGTGAGTTCCAGGCCAACTGGGGCTACACAGTGAGACCCCATTTCATAAAACAACAACAAGATCAGAACAAAACTCTGGCCATTTTCTCCCAGTTTTGTTTATTCTCATTGCAGAAAGTACACGTGGACCCCACAGACGTCCTGGATATGTCACGTGTGATCTACAGCTGTCAGTTTGTTCCAGGTAGGAAACAACGAAGTCGGTTTCTGATATGCATTCGTTATATTAGACTTGCATTTTCTTCCTGGGGACTTTCTATGCTGATTGTCTAGTTTAACACATTCCCGCTCAGGCAGGAGAGAGAAGGAAAGGACGAGGGAGAAGGAGGAGAAGGGGGGCTCCGGAGGGAAGGGGAGGACAGGGAATGCTCCTCAGGAACAGGCTAGAGGGTTCCCTCACTGACACCTGTTCCAAAAATAGAGAGGTACGGTAGCGCTGGCAAACGACAGCCCGAAAGGGCTGGGAGGCATCAGAGGGGCACCGTTTAGGCTTCAACAAAGGCGGGCGGTAGGTTTCCAACACTTTCCCGACACTGTGACTCTCCAGGTTGGACACTGTCCCCTAAGCTGGCAGTAGTCAAATTTTTTGCCATGGGTGGCAACGCACCCCTATAATTCCAGCACTCTGGAGGCTAAGGCAGAAGCGTGGAAAGTTCAAAGTCAATTTGGGTTACACAGCAGACCCTATCTTAAACAAAAACAAGGACTTTTAAAATCTCTGAGTCCCTTTTCACGTGTGTGTGTGTGTGTGTGTGTGTGTGTGTGTGTGTGTGTGTGCACGCGCCCTCAGGACATTGAATACTCCTAGAGCTGGAATGGCAGGAGCTTGTGAGCCACCTGACACGGGAACTGAACCCAGGACCTCCGGAAGAGCAGTGGCTGCCCTTACCTGCTGAGCCACCTCTCCAGCCCTGGTCTTGTTCTCTTTGGTTCCTGTTTTGTTGTTGGCCTCAAACTCCGGATCCTCCTGCCTCAGGCCCAGAGCGCTGGGATTATAAACCTGATGCTAGTCAATTCTCTTCTTAAAACTAAGTGAGGACCCCAAAGGAACTTTATATCTATCCATAGTTACCAAATTAGAAGTTAAAACCGAAACTGAGCCTGACAATCATGGAAACACAAGAACGCACGAGCGTGTCCTCCGTGGCTGTCAGAGAGGTGACGTCACCCCACACTGTGACGCCTCCAGAAAACCCCACTGCGAAATCACAGGGGAACAACAACAACAGCGAATAACATCCTGGCAGTATTTTTTTTTAAACTTTTTTCACTTCCCAGTCCCCCTAAAAGGATTTCTGGGGGCCCCAGAATCCCAAGGCCACACTTAGAAAATGGCTATTCAAGAATGTTTTGCTGTGGTCACTAACTAGCTACTAATAAAAAAAAGAAAACAAACCCCAAACAAAAACAACTCCCAACACTTTCTGTACTTACTCAGAGACCGAAGAGAAGGCAAGGGTAGCTAATGGAGTCCCACTAACTCATAGTGGCCCCCAGGTGGAAAACCAAACAAGCCCTGCTGCCAAAAATAAGGAGTTCAATGGGGGGCGAGCCAAGAGGGCACCACCCACCTTGAGTCCCGCTCTGGGCCCAGCAGAGGGTGATGCCAGCCATGGCCGAAGGAACCAGGAATAGTCTCCAGGAAGGGGGACTGCCTTCCCTGGCCTTGGCCTGCGCGCTTTCTCCCATTCTGGTAGGTTGTTTTATTGCTGTTTGTTTGGAGATAGGATCTCACCAGGTAGCCCAGGCTGGCCTCAAAAGCTCGGCAACCTCCCTGTCTTCATGTCAAGTGCTGAGATTACCCATAAGGGCTGCCACACACAGCCCCTTCCCTCCATGGTGGGCCTGCATGGGTTAGGATTTCTAACCCTGCATCCTCAGTCTCTCGGTGCAAACCTGATCCTCCCAGATTGACCGCTTGCTTAGTAAGTTCTACTCTGTTGACTTTTCTTACCTGTCCTGGTTAATTATCTTGGGTTTTGGTGCCTGGAAGGTCCACTTCTCTCTAAAATAACCCCCCCCACACACACACATACACATTAATCTGACTCAATATCTATGTTTTAAATATCTACTACATGCTACGCACAGGGGATGTAAAGATGAACACAACCCCTGCCCTGGGACTGCGATGGATGAATGGGAAAGAAGAATCCTATCAATACACTTAAGCTCAGCTCTTTCCCTCCCTCGGTGGCTGATACCCAGACTGCGCCATGTGTTCCAGCAGCTTAGAAAGGCTCCGGACATCTACAGCCAAGGGCCCCTGCCTTATCTACCACCTTTTCAGGGTTGGCCAGAAAAGCATCTCTGGAGGAAGGGCCCACTGCTGTTTGTTCTTGGCCAGAGCTGACCACTGCCCTCCAGGCGGCCCTCCCCTCGTCAGCCCTGGCAATGAAGCTTTTCCTGAAAACGCCTCACTCCCACCCACGTCCAGCCTTGACCTCTCCGCAGCTCATTCTTCACTGCCTGTTTCCTTTATCTTAGGTCAGAACAAAAATCATCCTTTCCCCCGTCTGAACGAGGCCTACCGTGAGGGAAGGAACCAAGAATGGACTACCTGACAGAGCTGTTGGCTGGCCAGACCTCTCCTCCCCCTCCTCTAAGGACTGGGGTCTCTTGGCTGCCGGTAATTCTCATACAAGGAAGAGGTTTTTCTTTCACACACAGACTACAACCCAGGGATGAGGGTGTAGGGGGTGTTGGGCCCTTTTCTAGCATACACAAGGCCCTCGGTTGAACCCTGGAACCTAAAGAAAAAACAAAACAAAAATTCCTGCCCAGAGGACTGTAGCGTCCTATGGTCCAGGAAAGGTGTCGACCTGCCTTGTCTGAACTAGCCAAGGTCCAGTCCCCTTTCTTCTCACACCACTCAACTGTTTTTCTTCTGCTGCTGGTAACCCTTATCACCACTGAATAAGCTTGTTTCTTGTCTGTCTCGACTACTAACTGTAAACTCCAAAAAGACAGAGTGTTTCTAGTGTGTTCTGCATTGCGTACCAGTACCGAGTAAGGTGACAGTCACTGAATTCTAACAGTGAGTTGGTCTCTAAGGGACTCACACGTGAACTAAATAATGTGCTCTAGAGTTGGCAGAATTAGAGACTCAGCTCAACCTGGGATTTAGGAATTGTTCCTTAGAAGGCAAAGTTCTGCTCGAGTCTTACAGAACATGGAATCGTTACATAGACACAGGTAAGACGGTTGTTTTCTGGAAAAGTTACAACATAAACAAAGCCTGTCCTATCACCGCCCATGTTCACGGATGACAGTCACAGACTCATAGGCAAGCATGCAAACAGATATGTCGTTCACAGTCAGACATGCTCACCGCTCACAACCACATGTATAATCACAGCCGCAGAAGACCGTACTCACTGGAGAAGAATGGCCACCCAGGCCCAGCCCTTGTACACTCTCCTTAGAACCAAAGAATCTCAGAGTGGAAAGGATCCTAAGGTCATTCTGTAAGCCACCTCAGATACCCTTTGAGGGCTATGGATAAATAAATAGGAAACTCTTATATACACGGATCACTAAGAACTTGGGAGGGAATAGAGACTCATGGGTATGGTCTCAGGAGGGAGTTTAGAACTGAGTGGGGGGTTGAAAAATAACATTCAAACAAAAGGAGCAAGTGCACTGAGGCGGCCTGTCCGGGGGCCTGGGCTGGCAAGGGCTCAGTCAGCCGGACTTCTCGGCATGAGGTCGTCAAGATACGACTGAAAGGTGCAGGCAGAGCGCTGACCGCCAGTCTTGACTGCCACGGGAAGGAGTTGGGGTTTTATTCTGTGGGGAGCAGGCTGATGAGAGTTCGGGCAGAGGTGAGAAATGTAGAGTGGCACCGACTTTCTCTGCAAATTCTTTTGTAAATTTCTTTCTTTCTGTTCTTCCTCGCATAGCCTTCGTCCAAGTCGTATTGCTGCGTATTGCTGCATTCCTTGACAACCTACAGTGCGTCCCCTCATCTAACGCAGCCTGGATTGTGTTATACTGTACCGTCATACAAAAACTCAAATCCCAGTCCTTAACGTTCCAAGTCCTTTAATCTATGTCTTTGTCACTTGGTTTCCTGGAGGTGCTTCAAGGGAATGCTGTTTAAAGCTCCTGCCTATGATCCCGTAAGTACTTGGAAGGCTCGGGCTACCAGTTCAAGGCATGAGTGGGACCCTGTCTCAATCTCTCTCTCTCTCTCTCTCTCTCTCTCTCTCTCTCTCTCTCTCTCTCTCTCTCTCTCTCTCTCTCTCTCAAGTGAACCCTCCTTTCTTACCAGGCCAAACACGTGAACTCCTATCATTCCCTTGCAGGGGCTTCTGAATCCCTGCTCCGCCACTCTGCGAATGTGGCGTCTGCCATGAAAATCACAACAGTCTGATTGCCTTTCGTATCGCTATATCACTCTGTCCCTTAAACACTGACTGGTGAGCCCTGCTTCATGCCCAGATTCGTCTCCTTCCGTCGCTTACTGTGTTAGAATCTCACCTCGCCTCTCCCACAAGGATGGCAACCCTTTCTGGGGCAAGGCTCAGATCCTTTTCTTCCCGCCTGCTAGCTCACTGCTGGCCCTCGGGAAAGCCCCCTAAGATCTGGCCGTGGCCAAAGTCGGGCTTGGCAAGCACACTAAGTAACGGTCCCAAGTCTGGGGAGGAAGGTGACTCTCCGATCACTTCCATTCCGTCCTGCCCGCTTCCCGGGCCTTCTGTGGATGGGGTCCTGTGAGAAACAGACCCCCCCCCCAACCAGCGCCTCTCTTCCCATCTCTAGTGTGGTTCCAAAGATACCTGAAAGGCCTCTCTGAGGGCCTGGGCCTGCTCCTGGGTCCGATTGTCCTGCCACGGCCGGCCTGTCGCACGTGTGGGACCTGCTCGGAGACTCTCCCCAAAGACATCAAGGTAAAAGAAGACATAGTCCCCGTTGGTCAGGTTCTCCCTCTGGGCCTGAAGCAGGATCTCGTGCAGCATCTCCAGAGGGCCGCAGATATACACAACTGAGGGCACACACGACAGAAGGGCGCCCTGAGACAGCATCCAGCCCCCCGCTGCCCCCCTCTCAATCCTCCATCACCTATCGACTACCCAACAGATGTTCCCATCCCCCACCTGGAGCTCACGTCGTAAGTGCCCTTGGGCCACATGGACCATCTGGCAAAAGTCAGAGCCAGACTCCAGACCCCAGAGAAAGGAGTGGTGACTCCTCCCCCGCCCCAAGCTGTGTTTGCTACACCTCACATCTCCCCTTGTTCCTCTCCTACCTGCCTCTCCCCAGGCTCACAGGCACTTGTGCTCACAATTTCAGTGTGAGCTTTTCCTGCTTTCCCAACCACATCTGCTGAGTCCCAAGCCCGTAGACTCATCTCTGTGCTACAAAGACACCTTGGTGGTCCAGTCTAGGGAGTCTCTGCCCACAGGCAGGTGCACATTTCAGAGTAGACATCACCCATACCCACTACTCAAGGTACCCATATTGCTTTCCCAAACTCTTCACTCCGGGGCCCCAGCTTCAGCCTTGCCCACCCGTGCCTATGGCACTAAGGCTCTGTCTCCCAGGTGCTCTGTCCTCATCAGGCCCTCCGTCCCAACCATTAGACGTGACTTCTCCATGCCCATCTCTCTCTACTTTTCCGTGCTGTGCTCCAGGGACACAGTGGCCCTCCTCCCCTGTTCCTAAGACAGCCCGGGGCCACACTTACTGCGCCCGTTGGCTCTGATGAAGTGGGTGGCTTGCTCAGGGCCACCTGGCTCTCGGGCATACACCTGGTGCTGCACACTGAGGTTGCTGCCCTGCAGGGCCTCAAAGACGCCCTCGATGGTGAAGTAGTGGGGCCGGTCATCTGTGCGGCATCCAGATACAGCAAGGCCGCCCGAGCCGTCCAATTGAAGTGCCCGTGTAATGTCACTACAAACTCACCCAGCTTGGGAGCAGAGGGGCCAGTACGAACCAGGGTACGATAATGCTCGTTCTTAGCTGCAAAACCAGAGGCCACTGCACCCGCAGTCAGGAGGGGAAGGTGCCAGTGTGAGGCAAAGCGGGCCACAGAGGCAGCAGGGTACACACAACCGGGGCCCAAGAGAAGGTCGGGGTCATGGTACAGCTTGAGGTCCACAGCGCGCAGTGGTGCCAGGTACTCAGAGCAGGCGCCGTCTAGTTCGGAGCTGACAAACCGCAGGTCCACGGGCAGTGCCCGGCCCAGGGCCTCCACAGCCAGTGCCACAGCAGGACCCACCCGTGGCCAGGCCCAGGCATAGCTCAGGTTGTGTTCTGGCAACACCACCGCCAGCGTCAGGTTCCGCGCCCCCGGAGGACGCACCCCACCTGCCAGGGCTGCCACCAGCAGCAGCAGAGATGGCAGTGCCATGGGGATCGCGCAGCTGACCCACGGCCCCCCGAAGCAGGGGCCGCTCTGGCCTACTGGGCAGGCACAAGCACCACCCAGCCTGGAGCCTGGGGAAGAGGGCCAGGAAGAGAAGTGGGGGCAAGCTTAGTCGGCCCGGATACAGAAAGTAGTGGGGACCACGCAAGAAGGGGATCGGGGGAAGCCTGGGTCGGGAAGGAGTGGGCTACCAGCCTACAGCAAGGACCAAGGACTGAGGATAGGGTGGCAGGAGGAGGAAGGGACCAAGGGGGCCTGCGACCGGGATGAGGACAGTGAGGCGTGAAGTGGCCGGACGATCCCAAGCGAGAAGCGGGGGATCTAAGCCTGGGATGGGGTGGGGACTTGGGGGAGGCTGGTACAAAGAAACGGCCTGGGGGCACCTCACAGCTGACCGGGCCGGGAGGGCAAAGAGCTGCGAAAAGCCGGAGCCCCGGGCCGAGGTGGGAGGGCGCCCGCCGCGGAAGGACTGGGACATGGGCAGGCAGGGAGCAAAGCGAGGCCTGGGCCGGAGGGGAGGGCAAGGCAGGGGTGACTCTCCCAGGGACGGCTTCTCCCGAAGCTCCTGCCTGGACTACCGGGCCCGGGCGCTGGTCCCATCCGGAGCTGCGGCGGCCCCGCCCGTGTCCCCTGCTCCTCTCGGCTCCGCTTCTCCCGGGCCCGGCGGCCCGCGCTGCCCGCCGCTGCCCTCCCGCCCCCCGCCTGGGCCCCCGCGCGAGCGGCGCTCGTCCAGGTCAGGTCGCCTCGGCCCGGCGCGTCTCCGCTCGCTGCGCCCGCGGCGGTGGCCGAGTGTGACTTCCCCGGCAGGCCGCCCGACCCCGCCCTCCCCCTCCCCTCCCCTCCCCTCCCCTCCCCGCCCGGCCCCACCCTCCGGCTGCTGCTGCCTCCCCCCCACACCCCTGCCCGGCGCCCAGGGACCTCCCAGTCCCCAAACCACCCGGGCGAGCGCCCCCCGGGGGGCTTCGCAGCCGGGCCTCTAGGCCACCGAGGTTCCCGGGAGTCCCCACACTCTAAGGGCCTTTCTCTGCTTCCCGCAAGTCCCCTATCCACAGGGCTGTTTGCCATCTCCCTCATGCCAGGGACCCCTGGGCCTGTCTTCCCCCCGCCCAGCTGGACACCCCGCTTTTCTTAGGGTCCATTTGCTCAATCCAGTTTCCCCAGACGCTCCAGTCTCCGGGAAGCTGTCAGGAATACCCAAACATTGGGTTATCTATTTATCTATTCCTAGGTAGGGAAAATTCTACCCATCTCCTAAATGCTGGGGACGTCTTCCTGGAAGACAGGCCCTCGTGGTACCAAAGGACTCCATTCTTCTGGAGTCTTTATGAAGTCCACAGTCTCCCTCTTCCTGAGGACTCAGCTCTCCGCCCTTTTTCTGTCTCCATGGCCGTTCTTACGCCTGTCGGATCCACCAGCCATCTGTTCCGAGGCCTTGCCCCTTTGTCTCCCCGAGCCACACTTGATGCGAGCGTATAGACTGACTAAACACACCAGGCCCCAACAATGAAAGTCCAGTGTCCCCCACCTTGATTTCAACCCCATTCCTAAGATTCCTGACCCAAAAGTTCCTCCAGGTACCCCACATCTGGAGTGCTGACCTCATCAGCAGGAACAGCTGGTGAGGGATGACATCATTGCTGAGGGGACTGCTATGGGACCTTGGGGAGTTCTCAAATTGTCATAAAGGGCATGCACATAAACACATTCTTCTCCGTGCTGACAGCCAGCTTCTCTCCCCCCTGAAGCTGCTTCTCCAGAATTCACCCTGCCAAGAAGCTAAAAGCTCCCCAGCAGAGAGGGAGTGAACGCAGACTGGGGATCGAGACTCTTTCTCTGAGATGAAGGCGACACCTAGTGGCTTGGGTAGAAATTAAGGACAGGGTCATTTTATTCAAAGGCATGAGCTCTGAGGGATTTAGGTATCAACAACCACCAAGGAAGCTAACTGTTTCATCCCTTACTCTGAGGGGTATACACCTGAAATCTCTGGTCCACAGAGTGAACACAGAGGCGACAGGCCAGCCCCAGCGATGAGTTCCCCTGCCTGAAGGTCAATACACAGAGAAGCCTATGGCAGCCCCTCCGTTAACCTCCACGGGAGGGAACGCTCGGTCCAGGCTGCCAGTGCTGTTGGTGAGAAGCAAGTATGCTCTATCTGGGCAAGAGACAGAACAGCCGTCACCAGGTGATGTGACAGCAGGAGAGAGACATGGCTCCCGGACCTGTCATCTCGGGACTGGGAGGACTGAGGCACAATGATCATGAATTTAAGTAGCCTGGGCTACATAGTGAGTTCAGAGACAGCCTGAGCTAAAGAGCAAGAGCATGTCTCAAAGAAAATGAGTCTTAACTCTTTTTTTTTTTTTTTGAGACAGGGTTTCTCTGTGTAGCTTTGCGCCTTTCCTGGAACTCACTTGGTAGCCCAGGCTGGCCTCAAACTCACAGAGATCCACCTGCCTCTGCCTCCTGAGTGCTGGGATTAAAGGCACACACCACCACCGCCCAACAACTCTCTTATTTGTTTATTTATAAACAGGGTCTCGATGCATAACTCAGGCTGCTCTCCAACTCATGATGCTCTTGCCTCGGTCTCCTAAATGCTGGAGTGGCGTGTGTGTACCACAATGCCTACATTCTTTTAACTCCAGACCAGCCAACCAAATCGCCGTGCTCACAAGAGAAGGTTTAAAAACGGCACAACTTTGACAACTCACAGAATGCCAGGGGTAGAATGGTTCCAATCTTCCTATTTAGAGATAATCAGAAACAGTCTCCAAGAGACTTGTCACAGAGCCGCCCTCCCTCCCTCTAATCCCAAATGGCTTCTCAGTGGTGGAAAAGAAGCTAGAACCCTGCTTCCCTGCTTCCCAAGGCGAAGCTCTTTGCAGAAATTCTGCTGATTCATGGACTCACAGTGTCATGGCCACCAAGTCCCAGAGAGTCTTTCTGCAAACCGTAGTGAGGAACAGCCACCATGGTTACCTAGAAAGTACAAGCATGGATGTGTCATTATTCCCAGTACTTAGGACAAGACATCATCTTAAGGGTTAAACATTCAAGCATCATCTCGTCCCTCTTTCTTCCTTCCAATTAGTTGTGTATACTAGACAGTTAAAGGGCCAGGCACAAAAGTTAAATGATTCAATGGGATTTTAATTTTTATTCATTTATTGTATACACATCGTGATGTGTTTTCACAGGTGTGTGCAGGTATGTGTGCATATAAAACCAAACCGAAACAAAAAACACAGAGGTCCATGCCAGGTGTCCTCCTCTGTCGCTCTCCACTGAATATGGTGCTCACAAACTTGGCCAAACTAGCCGCCTAGCAACTGAAGCACTCCTGTTCCCCCTCCTCAGAGCTAGGCACACACTACCATACGCAGCAGCTTTTACCCAGGTGCTGGGATCCGAACTCAGGTCCTTCAGTTTACACAGCAAGTTCTTCTCAACAGAGTCGTCTCCCAGCCCCGACTTAAGGAGGTTTTTAACATTCGGTGAAAGGTTTTGTTTTGCTCTTTAATTTTGAAAGGAAGGTTAAAAGTATCATAAATGAGAATTTGCTTGTCTCTGTATTCCAATTTCCCAAGCTTCTGCTGTTCCTGTTGATGTAGACAGGAAGCTCTGGGCTGTGTTCAGTGACTCTGCTGCGTGCAAAGGCCGGGAAACCCCAGAGTCTGCTGACCCAAGTGCTCCCCTCTGATGTTGTCATGGCTCCCCGCTATTCCAGGGATAGCCTGTCGTGTCGGGTTTGGTTCAGAACTAAACCACAGACCATCGGTCTGGCTAGCTGCTACAAGCTGATACGGGTTCCAAGAAGCCATGTTCCCTAGCGAAAGAAATCCCAGCTCCAGCCACACTCAGTCAAAGGAGCCTCAAGTCCCCAGCAGATCACCGTGAGATTCACACTCACACTGATCTCCACAGTAGGTCCCGAAGAAGGGTTAATCTGCATTATCAACTTGACTGGACTTAGAGTCACCGAGGAATGTCTGTGAGGGCTTCCCAGAGAGGAAGGAAGACCCACCTGAAGGATAGCACCATTTCTCAAGTGAGATCCTGAATCAAAGAAGCAAGCAAACTGAGCGGCTGCCTCATGCTCCTGGGCCACACCTTCCCCCACCATCATGGAGTCACCCTCAAACTGTGAGTCAAAATTAAATCCATACTCCCTTAAAGGGTGATTTGTTGTTGTTTGTTGAGACAGGGGGCTCTCCGTGTAGCTTTGACTCTCCCAGCACTTTCTATGTAGACCAGCCTGGTCTTGAACTCACGGAGATCCACCAGTCTCTGCCTCCCAAGCGCTGGGATTAAAGGTGTGCGCCACTATACTCAACTCCCTAAATTTCTTCTGTCAGACAGATCTTCAGTCAACAAGACAGATAAGTAAGACATTCACATTCTCAATATACAAAGATTTTGTTGTTTAGTTTTTCTAGACAGGGTTTCTCTGTGTAGCCCTGGCTGTCCTGGAACTCACTCTGTAGACCAGGCTGGCCTGGAACTCACAGAGATCCGCCTGCCTCTGCCTCCCAAGTGCTGGGATTAAAGGTGTGTGCCACCACTGTCCAGCTACATTTATATTTGAACTCCAGGTGGCCCATATTTCTCCGGACAAGCATCCTTGTGAGTGTTCAGGAATTTCCCAGTGGCCCCACTTGGCTTATCTTTTTTCTTTTCTTTCTTTCTTTTTTTTTTTTCCACACTTGGCTTATCTTCTCTCAGGTTCACATACTGCCTACCTGGGTGGTGCTCACCCTTGGGGAGCAGATGACAGCAGAAAGTCTCACACAAAATATTCTATTAGAGTCTCTATTCTACACTATTGAAAAGTCCACTTTCTTCGGAAGAGCCTTTCCCTGAGAAGAAGTGGTAAGCGCCAAAAGGAAGGGCGTTTCCTCACGTTGAACCCTGCTAGGTCTACAAACAGCACATAGGAAGAGAAGCAAAGGGAACAGTAGACCCCAGAGAACAGCATGCAGTCGTTGTTATCTTAACCTTCTGCTCTACTTAGAATTTTCTAGGGAAGTCAAAGACTCAGGATAGGAGGAGAAATTGGAGGAGAATTAGACAAAACTGCTCTCTTGCCCATGCTGCAGGACTGCATGAAAAACGAGAGTCACGAAGGGTGACAGTGGAGGATTGGCCGACGACAGAGCAAAGCAGGAAGGCCAGTTAGGAGACTCCAGGAAGGAACGTCTAAGTGCCTGGTGCAGGATGAGGGTGGTACATGACACCCGGAAGCCGGAGGGGCCCTTCAGGGGTCAGGCCAGCCTGGTGTGCACCGTGAGTCCCAGAGCAGCTACGGTAACACAGCAAGACCCTGTCACAGCAAGATCCTGTAGGATGGAGAGATGGCTCAGAGGTTAAGAGCACTGGCTGCTCTTCCAGAGGACCTGAGTTCAATTCCCAGCAACCACACGGTGGCTCATGACCATCTGTAATGAGATCTGGCGCCCTCTTCTGGCCAGCAGGGATACATGCAAGCATAATAAATATTTTTTTTTTTTTTTTTTTAAAGAATTGTAAGATGAAAAGAAAGGAGACAAACATAGCCGGGTAAATCTTTCCATCCCACTGGTACCCGAATAACCAGGCAGAGGCTTAATATTAATTACAAACTGTTTGGTCTGTGGCAAATTATCACTAACTAGCTCTTTCATCTTAAATTAACTCATTTCTATTAATCTATGTATTGCCACATGACCGTGGCATTACCAGTCTGCTGGCATGTTGCTCCTTGGGTGGTGAGCTGGCATCTGCCCTGACCCCGCCCTTCTTCTCCCTGTATCTCTGCTTGGATTTCCTGCCTGGCTACACCCTGTCTTGCCATAGGCCGGAGCAGCTTCTTTATTAACCAGTGGTGGCAACACATATTCACGGCGTACAGAAAGACCGTCCCACGGCACAACTGGCTGTTCCAAAGCAAAGGCCCGTGGGTGAAGGGGAGTGGCCACAGGATTGCAATCCAAGAAGCTTTGCTCCATCCGAGTGCCGCCGCCGCCACCATTTCCGACGGGGTCTCCAGTTGTGACTCCTTCCTATGTAGCCTCCACAGTGTGTCCAAATGCCACAGCAATCTCTGAAGCAAAAAACTAATTATGCCATATCCCTGCTTAAAATCCTTCCCTGATTCCCCATGGAAACTGTTTTTTCAGACTGTTGTTAGCAGTAAAACCCTGCCTTTAAATGAAGAAAACAAAAAAACAGAAAATAAATAACAAAATAAGCAAGCCCAAGAGCTCCAGGTGGGGCCGTGATGGTCTCAGAACCCCATGCCTTTACAGTCTTCTCAGACTAAGACTCTCAAGCACTCCAGGAACCTTTGTAAAGAAAGATGGTCCAGAAAACTTTGCCAAAGAGTATACAGAAATGGTCTTAAGGAAGCCATTTCCAGAGCTTCTGTATTCTTCCCCAGAAGGATTTGTCCGAGAATGATCTGAATTCACACTGTCCTCATCATGCCTTCAAAAAAAAGACAGGATAGGACATGGGACGAGGTGGCACATACCTGTAACCCCAGCACTCAGGAAGATGAAGAGAAGGGGTCACAAGTTCAAGGCTGGACTACTTTACATAGCAAGTTCCATGGCAGCACCACCCCCACCACCCCCAAAACAAAGAAAAACATCCTGAAACTCAGAGAGATCTGCCTGCCTCTGCTCCTGGAGTTCTGGGACTAAAGAATTGTGCCGCCATGTCCCTCCCTAGCTCTGTGTTTTACTTTAAAAGTTTGTGTAGACTGGGGTGGTAGGGGTGGGTGTGGGTGCTCACCCTTAATCCCAGCACTGGGGAGCAGAGGCAGGCAGATCTCTGCCAGTTTGGTCTAAAATGTGAGTTCCAGGACAGCAAGGGCTGTTACACAGAAAAACTCTGTCTCAAAAAACCAACACAATGGGGCTGGAGAGATGGCTCAGAGGGTAAGAGCACTGGCTGCTCTTCCAGAGGTCCTGAGTTCAATTCCCAGCACCCACGTGGTGGCTCACAACCACCCATAGTGAGATCTGGTGCCCTCTTCTGGTGTGCAGGCAGAACAATGTATACATAATAAATAAATAAATCTTAAAAAAAAGAAAAAAAAAAACCAACACAACAGCAACAACAACAGTTTATGTGTATATTTTGAAGTGGTTTTATTTTGTTTTATTTGGTTGTTACTATTAATTGATCATTTGTTTTAAGAAAGGAAAGTTCCTTTAGTACACTATAGGGGGTATCAAGACAGTAACAAGAATTACCTGTAGCCTTGTTTTGTTCCGATTTTTAAATTTATATTTATTTCATTTTATGTGTATGAATGTTTTGCCTGCATTATGATGTGCACCAGATGTGTGACTGGTGCCCTGGGGTGTCAGAAGAAGGCACTGGATCCCTAGAACTGACCCCAGCCTTCTGGTTACAGATGGTTGTGAGCCACCATGTGGTTGCTGGGAACCGGACCTGGGTCCTTTATAAGAACAACAACGTTCTTCACATATGAGCCATCTCTCTAGTCTCTTTTTTTATTTTATTGTTATTTCCTATGTCAAGGTCTCATTTTGCAGCCCGGGCTGGCCATGACTTCCTAATGACCTTCTGCCTCTGCCTCCTGACTAGCCAGGATTACAGGCCAGCACTAGCGACCTGACCTCAAGGGGGTCTCTGAAATGAATGTGGCAAAAGAGAATACACCAATGACACATCCTCTCCCAAGTCTAGAGCAGGGCAGGGACATAGCTCAGGGGCACAGCACCTGGCTAGCACGCACAAAGGGTTTTGACATGGGTTTGACCCATGGTCAAAAAGAAAAAGACAAAACAACAAAAACAAAAGCAGCTTTTGAGCCCTGGCATTTGCCTGAGGCTCAAAATAACACTTAAAAATCAGTGGTGAGCTGGGCGGTGGTGGTACACACCTTTAATTCCAGCACTCGGGAGGCAGAGCCAAGCGGATCTCTGTGAGTTCGAGGCCAGCCTGGTCTACACAGCAAGATCCAGGACAGGCTCCAAAACTACACAGAGAAACCCTGCCTCAAAAAACAAAAAAAAAAAAAAAAAAAAAAAAAAGGGTGTGGTTAATTTAAGTTGTAAGAACTAATAAATAACAAGCCTGAGCAATAGACCAAACAGTTTGTAATTAATATTAAGCCTCTGAGTGATTATTTTAAAAGTGGCTGCAGGATGGGGCAGGAAAAGCTTCCATCTACATGGGGCACCCCACATGGGACACCAGATGAAGTGAGACCCCACAGAAGTTGGTCAACAATTTGTTAAGGAATAAAATGGGAATTACACATTCACAAATACAGAATGAAATGGTACTGCTGCCTCCTCATCCACCAGGGAAGGATGGGGAAAGCCCCGTCCCAGCTCACTGAACCGTGGCGTCAGGAAACCTTCCATGTCCTACAGAGAGAGTGTAACCCGCCTCTTCAGTTCTTATCTGGTCACATACATACCCAGACAAGACCACGCCCTAGGGCTAGTCATCCCAATACCACTGGCTGAATGGATCGAATTCCCATAATACATAGGTGGAGATGACTATTGTGGAAGACTTAAGGAAGAAGCATCAGATGGATGCTTCTAGGTGCTTCCCACCTTAAGGAATGAATAAGATAGAATTTAAGAGAAATAAGGTCAAAAGCCATTCCCCAACAATTGACACTAGTGTTAGGATAATACAAGGGATTTATTTCTAGATAAAGCCCTACATAACAGTTTGGTGGAGCATGCTTAGATTTTGCAAAACTCAGGACACCTAAATCGTGCAGAATTCAGAATTTTTTTAACATCTAAAATGTATTGTAAGAAGATCAACAAAATAAAATTTCTTCCTATGACACATTCCTTTAAAAAAAAAAAGACTTATTTATTTGTGTGCATGCACATGTGTCCCCTCAGAGGCAAGAAGAGGGCATCCGATTCCCTGGAAATGGCCATTTCCTTGGACCAGCATTAGTACTGGGAACGTAACCTGGGTCCTCTGGAAGAGCAGAAAGTGCTCTTAACCCTTGAGCCATCTCTCCAGCCCCATGTGATACACTCTTACTTGGATTCTCCTTCAGAGTCTAGACACTGTGGTTCCCAGCTACCAAAATGCCTGTGGCACCCACTTACGTTACAATATCATCAGACAGAGTGGCTCAGGCCACTTAGCACCCGGGAGGCCAAGGCAAATGGGTACTTCTGCATCCCCTATCAAGGCACACCAATGGTCAAAAGAATCTGGTTATATTTATTTCATCTCTGTGGCTCAGCACTGGCAACACATATTCAGATGTCAGATTACTGTTTCTTCATTGGATAAACAAGCGTGCAGATGAAGGGATTCACATTAAAGGGAAAAGAAATACCTCCCCTCAGACAGCAGGGCAATGTTAGCAGGGCTGTGTTGGACAAGGGATTCAGGAATGGGTCAGTGATAAGTGAATTTATGTAGTGAGCATTAAACCCAGTCTTGTATAAATATAATCTCCCATACCATCACAGACTTCATCTATGCCACAACAAAAGTCTGCAAATCACCTCCTCAAAGCCTTATGAACAGGTGCCATCACACACTGCGTCCTTTTGTGTCTACAAACCCAGCCCAATCAGAAGAGAAGCTCTATTCTCTGTTCAATGCAGAATTCACCTCCCAGGCTTCTGCACCAAGATAAGAGGCTTTCTGTACCCCAGTAAGCCAGAACAAACCGAATTTAAAACGTAAAAGACTAAGTTTGTTTTGAGTAAAGCAACTCCTGGGTGAGTCCTCCAGCCCCCAGAGATCGAGGTGGGAGAAAGTCACATGGCCAAACTAAAGGAGGGAGCTTAAATACCTGTAGGCGAAGGGTGATGACGAGTCTTCCATAAGCTGGTCTGTGCCCAGTTACAACGCTCTCAGCGGGAACTGGGTCCCCGCAACTTCAGGGGAAGAACTGCTACAGCTGCTGCAGCCCCCAAGATGCAGAGCTGGGCTTTGGTGGCTTTGGTGGAGATTCTCTGAGAGGTTGGGGTTTGGAGAGAGAGGACCGGGGCTTCCCAGATCACGCAGGGGTGAGCTGGAGGTTCCAGTGAAACATTCTCCTTGTCCAACCCAGACAGGAGCCGTGGCCCAAAGGAGCCTGATGCAGGGAAGAGAGCGCAGTCTCTCCCATCACATCTCCTCCTAGTCCTCAAGAAGATTGTAAATGTTAGGGTCTGCGAGAAGTCCCATAAAGTACCACCAATCATGTATGCAATCAACAAAAGCTTTTAATAAAAAAAAAAATTCCAGCATGCTGGGGTCAAACCATCTGGCAAAGTTTGCAGACTCCTTTTTTAAGCAGGATTAGGGGAATACCAACTGTTGTTAAGTGTCCTTTGAAGTGATTTGAGTATAGACTCTTACTGCTACAGAAATCATTTTATGATTGGCTCATGACATCTAGTGAGCAACTGTGGTTGTGTGTCAGGGGTCTGTCTGCTGTGCCAGGGGTCTGTCTGTTTGACTGAAAATAGCAAGAACAGTTCCTGCTTGTGGCTGGGTGAGAACCTGACTGGCTATCAGACTGGACGTACTTCCTGAGGGTCTGGTTGAAGCCAGACATGAGTCAACATAGGATGGTGGGGTAATATGGGGCAGAGGTCTTAGCAAACTGGCCCCCAGAAACAAACAAACAAACAAATAAAACCATGCCCTGTCAGGTTCAGTCCTGTTATAAGAGAGGATGTCCTCTTCAGTAAACATCAAGGAGATGGGGTGGGGGGCAGTCACCTCCTCGTGTAACTGAGGCCATGGCAAAGCACAGCTTGCTGGGCATGACAGGCCACCCAGCTTGTCTGGCAGATGTCAAAATGCAGGCTCTTTAGGAGGCCATTGCAGCTTCTCCACTGGGTTGGTCCTCATATAAACAACTTTGATCCAGTTCTGTGTGTGCGTGCAAGAGTGCAAGGGACTGAACCCAGGGCCTCCCGCGTGCTAGGCAAGTGCTCCTCTGCTGAACTACACCCTACTCTACCCTACCCTGTTGTTTTGTTTGGTTTTGAGACAATCTCTCTATATAGCCTAAGCTGGACTCCCCAACTATGTAGTGCAGCTGACCTCAAACTCAAACTCATGGTAATCTATGTAGCTCAACCTCCCAAATGCTGAGATTACAAACATAGTCACTTTTTTTTTTCCCCGAGCCAGGGTCTAAATTTAGCCCATGCTGGCTTAGACTCATCATGATCTTGTGCCTTTTGGTGATTTTTTGTTGTTGGTTTTCCGAGACAGGGTTTCTCTGTGTAGTTTTGGTGCCTGTCCTGGATCTCACTCTGTAGACCAGGCTGGCCTTGAATTCATAGAGAGTCCACCTGGCTCTGCCGCCCGGTTGATTTTTTTTTTTTTTTAATTACCATTTTCAGCTGAGAGCTGTGGCACGGACCTTCAATTCCAGTGTTTATGAGGTAGAAGCAAGAGGATCTGGAGTTCAAGGCCAGTCTGGGCTACATGAAAACCCATCTACAGAGAGAGAGAGAGAGAGAGAGAGAGAGAGAGAGAGGGAGACAGCAAGTACATGCTGTGTATTTGGGAGAGCATGATGTTGGAATCTGATCCTCAGAACACACATCAGGAACTCAGGCGTGACAGCGTACCTCTGTATGCCCAGTTCTGGGAAGGGGAGGAAGGAAAATCTCCGGGGCTTGATAGGCAACCAGAATAACCTATGTGGGCAGCCCTAGGACAGTAAGATACCCTACATAAAAAACACACAAACAAACAAACAAAAAACCTTCAGCTTCCACGACAAGGATTTTCCTTTTCTTCTCTTAAATTTTATTTTATTTATTTATTTATTTATTTATTTATTTATTTTGAGGGTGAGGTTGCAAGGGCAGAGAGTGGATACAAAAGGACAGGAAATGAATAGGCTCGAGATGCATGATGTAAAAGACACAAAGAGCCAGGCATGGTGGCGCACGCCTTTAATCCCAGCACTGGAGAGGCAGAGGGAGGCAGATCTCTGTGAGTTCGAGGCCAGCCTGGTCTATAGAGCAAGTTCCAGGGCACCCTGGACTACACAGAGAAGCCCTGTCTCAAACAACAACAACAACAAAGACACAAAGAATAAATTAAAAAAAAAAAAAAAAGACAGCACCTGAGAAACTGCATGAGAAGTTGACCTCTGGTCTGCACACACACGTGGGCATATACATGTGCTTGTGCATGCACGTGTGCACCAAGTGATATGAACACACACACACACACACACACAAATCCAAGCCTGGTAGCACATATTTGAAATCCCAACACTTGGCAGCTTGAGGCAGAAGGAGAACCATGAGTTCCAGGCCAGCCAGCCTGGACTAAAGAAATCATTAATTTTAATGTGGCATAGTAGTGCATGCCTACAATCCCAGGCAGTAAGTCCAAGGCCCTGGGCTACAGAACAAGTTCCAGCCAGGCTTCTTTTCTTTTTCTTTTTTTACTTTTTATTTTTTCCTGTCTCAAACAAATAAAAATTTTAAAAAAATTTTAAAAAACCACTAATTTTAGAGATCACATAGTTTAACAATAACACCTCTGAAATGTGGATTTTGTTTTGGAGACACAGTCTTACCTCACACCTCAAGCTAGCCTCAAACTCACTGTGTATCCCAGGCTGGACCTGAACTCTGGATCCTCTTGCTCCCATCTCCCAAGCACTGGGATCACAGGCAGAATTACCTTCCCTGGCTCCATATGTGGCATGGTAACAGTCACCTGGGCTACTTTTGAGGGACCTGAAGGTCATTATGTGTGTGTGTGTGTGTGTGTGTGTGTGTGTGTGTGTGTGTGTGTGTGTGTGTATGTGTGTGTGTAAGCCACCACATTTAGGTAAGCTCAGTGTTTAATGAAACCTTGGATATCAGAAGATCATAAACTCTATTTTTGTTTTATTTTAATTATTTTCTTGGTTTTTCGACACAGAGTTTCTCTGTGAAACAGTTCTAACTGTCCTAGAACTCACTTTGTAGACCAGGCTGGTCTCGAACTCACAGATCCTGCCTCTGCCTCCTGAGTTCTGGGATTAAAGGCATATGCCACCACCGCCGCCGCCGCCGCCGCCACCACCACCACCACCACCACCTGGTTTATAAACTCTATTCTTAAAGCATACTAAAAGCTTTATTTTCTGGACATGTGTCTGTGTTCTATGCTAGCTGCTTCCTTAGCTTGTTTTTCTCGGAGGCTTCCAGGCCAGCTGGGCTGTGTGCACGCACAACAGGAACAGCAGCAGCTTCCAGGCCAGCTAGCCTGGTGGGCACAGCCGAAAACACCAGCAAAAAGTCCCTGTTTCAAGCAAGGTGGAAGGTGAGGGCTGGCACCACAGCTGGCACCCAGCTTGTCCTCTGCCCTCCGTACTCTGTGGGGCACGAGTGCACCTACATCACACACCCAAGTGTGCGCGTGCTCACACACACACAAACCACTCTGTAGCAGAGGAGGACCCTGAACTTCTGATTTTTCTGCCTCTACCTCCTGAGTGTTGGGATTACAGGTCCTGGGGGCTAGTTTCCTAATGAATGAAGAAAGGCTGTCTTTGGGTGTGGGGAATAACATAAGATAGAAATTATACCTTAAAAAAAAATAACTTAAGCTGGAGAGTGGTGGTGCACACCTTTAATCCCAGCACTTGGGAGGCAGAGCCAAGCAGATCTCTGTGAGTTGGAGGCCAGCCTGGTCTACAGAGTGAGATCCAGGACAGGCACCAAAACTACACAGAGAAACCCTGTCTCAAAAAAAAAACCAAAAAAAAGAAAAAAGAAAAAAAGAAAGAAAAGAAAAGAAAAACCAAAATAATAATAAATAACTTAAAGAAAACTATCATAGATTTAGCTTAGAATACACTTACCACAATACTTTTTAAAATAATGAAAAACAGGAATAGAAGGGATAACTTAATGGTAGTGTTTGATTAGCTTGTACAAGGCCCCGGGCACTCGAAAACAGTATATGGTGGCTGGGGGTGTACCTTAGGGGTAGAGTACTTGACTGGCATTCCAAAGCCCTGGCTGGATTTGATCTCCAGCATCACATAAACTGGGCGTGAGGGCACATGTCTTCAATCCAAGAAGACGGAAGGTAGAGGCAGGAAGATCATCAATAATCAAACTGAAAATGTATAGACCAAGTCCATTCCCCTTATGAACATACACACTTGGGAGGCAGAGGTAGATCAATCTCTGAGTTAGAGGCCATCCTGGTCTACAGAGTGAGTTCCAGGACAGCCAGGAAACCCAGTCTCAAAAAACAAAACAAAAACAAAAACCAAAAAAATGAAAGAAAGAAAAAGAGAGGAGGGGGAGGGAGGGAGGGAGGAGGAAGAAAGAGGTTGAAAATGTATAGACTAAGTCCATTCTCCTTATGAACATACACATATACACAATAGAAACCCAAACAGCATAAACTAAATGTTCTTCGTATTGTAACAGAACCCCAAACTGACTCCATGATGGAAGTGTGATTCAAGCTGTAAAACTCAGCACCTAGACAGCGCCACCTGCCAAAACCAAAACAAAGACCTGATCCATCACAGTCCAAAGTTCTGGGAACGTCTCGAAATGTACTAACCTTGTTTTTGGCTCCTGTAGTTCTGCTTCTGGCTAACTGCTCTTGTTAACTGAAGTATGCCAACCTAGAATATGGTTGTGGTGCTTAAAAGCTCACCCTGAGAAAGGCTCGGGGCTACACAGGGACCTGGAGGACGCAGTGTAGTCGCTGGCCGGCTAATAAAGACTTCCTGCTGGTTTAAACCCATGTCCAAGCAGTCTTCTCTGGTGGACACCTCACAACAGTATTAGGTATGATAACATGGGCGAGAGAGAGAGAGAGAGAGAGAGAGAGAGAGAGAGAACTTCTGTAATGAGAAATTTTTGGAAAAAAAGAAAGAAAAATTTGAGAACCAGGTGTAGAAATGCACACATTAAACCCCAGCATTTGGAGGCAGAAACAGACAGAGCTCTGTGAGTTCGAATTCAGCCTGTCTACATAGCAGTTCCAGTCTAGTCAGGGCTACATAGTGAGACCCTGTCTCAAAACACTAAAGAAGAAAGGAAGGAAGGAAGGAAGGAAGGAAGGAGAAGGAAGGAAGGAAGGAAGGAAGGAAGGAAGGAAAGGAAGGAAAAGGAAACTGAGACTTATCTTTTGAAATACCACAGGGATAAAAGAGCACTTTAAAAAAAAAAAAAATCTCAGGACTGGAGAAGTAGCTTAGGCATTAAGAGTACTGTTCTTTCCAAAAGAGTCCAGTCAGAGAGAGAAGAGGGATTCTATGAGCAAGGGGGCATCAAGACCATGATGGGGAAACCTACAGAGACAACCAAACCAAACCAGTGGGAACTCATGAACTTTAAACCAACACCTGTGGAGCCTCCATGGACTGGCCTAGGCTCTCTGCACAATACAGTTGTGTAGCTTGATCTGCTTAAGGGGCCCCCTGGCAGTGGGATCAGGATCCATCCCTGGTGCATGAGCTGGCTTTTTGGAGCCCAGTGCCTATGGTGGGACACCTTACACAGCCTTGATGCAGGGTGAGGGGCTGGGACCTGCCTCAGCTGAATGCACCAGGCTCTGCTGACTCCCCATGGAGGCCTTATCTATTCGGAGGAGGGAATGGGAGTAGATTAGGGGGGAAGGATGGTGGGGGGGACGGGGGAGAGAAGGGCATCTGTGATTGGTATGCAAAATGATTTAAAAAATTCTTAACTAAAAAAAAAGTACTGCTCTTGGGCCTGGCAATACAAAAATAAAAAAAAAAATAAATAAATAAAAACAAGAGAGTAAGAGAGTTCTGCTCTTGGCCCTGCACCTGGCCTGGGCAGGACAATAGAGCCAATCCTATGGGCGGAGGTGTGGGTGAGCCAGCCCCAAAGTTGTGAGCATGGGAGAGCTGTCCCCATTACTCATCTATCACGAGGCAGCATGGACAGGGGAGAGATGCCCCCCTTCCCCGCCGCCGCCGCCGCCGCCGCCGCCGTCCATCAACACCTGAGGCAGGTGGGAGAGCTGGCCCTGAGGTTAGAGGGGCAGCATGGCTGCCCCTGCCTGCCACCAGCTGCATCGGGAGAGCAGGCCCTGCACCTCCAGTGGGCAGCACAGTAGAGCCAACCCCATTGGCAGAGGTGTGGGTGAGCCAGCCCTGACATTGTGAGCCTGGGAGAGCTGTTCCCATTGCTGGTCTGTCACGTGGTGTCCTG
Source organism: Peromyscus leucopus (assembly GCF_004664715.2). NCBI lineage: Eukaryota > Metazoa > Chordata > Mammalia > Rodentia > Cricetidae > Peromyscus > Peromyscus leucopus. The sequence continues at coordinate 54,479,066 of NC_051064.1, read as the reverse complement.
GGCGGGGACAATCCCACCACTGCCTGTATTCAGCTCAATAGATACTTGTTGGGGGGCAGGGGGTTGCAATGGCGCATGTCTATAATCCCAGCTACTCAGGTAGTTGAGGCAGGAGATCCTTAAGTTCAAAGCCAGTTTGGACTACAGGGCAAGTTTAGGGATAGCCTGGGCAACGTAAAATCATTCTGTCTCAAGATTAAAAAAAAAAAAATGTTTTGAAGGACCAGGCATGGTGGCTCATACTTATAATTTCAGCACTTGGAAGCCTGAGACAGGAGGATTACCCACAAGTTCAAGGCCAGCCTGAGCTACAGAGTAAGACCTTGTCTCAAAAAATAAAAAGTAGATAAACAATTAAATACGTAGCTAGGATTTGTTTGTATAATGTAAATTTTTTACAAACTATGTAGAGCAGTGGTTTTCAACCTTCCTAATGCTGCAACTCTTTAATACAGCTCCTCATGTTGTGGTGACCCCCAACCATAAAATCATTTTTGTTGCTACTTCATAACTGTAATTTTGCTACTGTTATAAATCATAATGTAAATATCTCTGTTTTCATAGCTCTCTGAACAGTTGAAGATAGGTTTCTTCTGTATTCCAGAAACTAATCAATATTTATATATATTTATATAATTCAGCTATCATTTGGCTTAAAAGGGCTTATTGGGAAATGTTATCATTTATACTATTTTCTACAGAGAAAATATTTTACTGTTTAAAAGAACCCTGGACTTTTAAATTATAACCTGTTTTTATGTTCAGGCTATCTGAGTATTATTTCTCCTGCAGTTGTATGTAAAATGTTTTTACATTTAAAAAAAGGACAAATACTATAGATTGTATTACATGAAATATATAGAATATACAAATTCATAGAGACAGAAAGATTAGACATTATCTCAAGACAGAGAAGAAAGGAACATAGAGTAATGATTTCCTAAGTACAGAATCTCTGTTTTGTGTGATGGAAAAACCCCACAAATGGACAGTAGTATCAGAACATAATATCATGAATGTAATAAATCAATACAATTAATGTAATTAATGAATATCATAAATATAATTGTTGAATGAATACTGCAAATGTAATCAATGAATACCACAAATGTAATTAATATCATGAGTGTAATTAATGAATATCATGAGTGTAATTAAAAAATAGAAAAAATTTTTTAAAAAATCTCTGTTTTCGGGGCTGGAGAGATGGCTCAGAGGTTAAGAGCACTGACTGCTCTTCCAGAGGTCCTGAGTTCAATTCCCAGCACCCACATGGTGGCTCACAACCATCTGTAATGAGATCTGGCACCTTCTCCTGTCTACATAATAAATAAATAAATAAATAAATAAATAAATAGATAAATCTTTTAAAAAAAATCTCTGTTTTCTGATGGTCTTAGGCGACCCCGTGAAAGGGTCAGTCATCCCCAAAGGGTTCGAGACCTACAGGATGAGAACCACTGACCTAGATGAAGTCTTCTATGCGTTGGGAGATGACCATATGTCTAAGACACTGAAATCACATTTGATAGTGCTGGTAGTCACTTCCTTCCTGGGACTCTTATCATGACTTTTCCAGTAGCTCATACCCCCTAGTCACCTCTCCACCCAAAGCCCAACTGACTTCTCACTACAGAATTCCTCTTCCTCCCCCGAAGTGTGTGGGCTTTTCCCACAAGGCTCTTTTTGTCCTTGGATTTCTACATGCTTTTGGCAGGGCTTGCTTCCCAGGTGAGTTCACCCATGGTCATGGCATCACCTGTCACCTCACACATACCTTCTGCGATGACTTGCTTGTTGGGTGTGAACAGGGTGCTACACAGATAAGGTATTTGGGGATTGCTAAATACCAATGGCGTGATGTAGCTAGTTCCTCCTGGAAGGAAGAGGAAGCCTCCTAAGACTCAGAAAATCCAGGGAACTTTCAAGGCTTACAAAGTGCCTACACTTCCAAGAGTCACCAGGTCCTTCCTGAGCTCATCGTAACAACCACTGGGAGAGGGGACTCTCAGAATGGATGAGTAGCCAGCAAGTTGTGCCAGGAGCTAAAGAGATGCAATTTTCATAAGTCATCAAGGCAGACTTTTTGGTGATGTGGCCACCTTCAAGTCACCTGCACGCCTGCAACTAACCCCTCACCTAGATTCCCCTAAGTGACCCCAGGAAACTCAACTCACTGGCTTTATGAAACTGGTTCTGTAGGGAATCCTTCGGTCTTCGGTGCCGTATCGGGAGTGCACAAATGTTTGCTCACATAGCCCTGAAAAAGCCACACGACAATGTGATTCCCCAAAGAAAAGACCGCCTGGAGGATGTGAGGAGAAGGTGACATCATCGACAATAAATTTATTTCCTCCCTCCCCGTAAAGCAAACCGAGTAAAAATAATACATAAATAAGAAAGTCAGCAGAGTGTGGTTTTAAAATTCTTGAGTTAAAAGGGCTGAGGATGTGTCATACTTTTGTTTGTGGAAGGAAAAAATGAATTCAATAATTAGCCGAAGGAAGCAATAAATTAGACTTCAGAATTTTAAAACTTTGGCTCTTCAAAAGATACCATTAAAAAATAAATAAATAATTTTTTGAAAGCTGAGCAAGGTGGCTTATACCTATAATCCCAAAACACAGAGGGCTGAAGCAGGAGGATGGTGAGTTCTGAAGCCAGCCACATGGGAGACTGCCTCAAAAACCAAATGGGCAGAAGAAAAGGAAGAAGGTAAGCACCAGCTGGGAGGAAGTTTTTTTGTTTGCTTTGTTGTTGTTGTTTCCAGACAGGATTTCTGTCTGTAACCTGGCTGCCCTGGAACTTGCTCTATAGACCAGGCTGGCCTTGAACTCAGAGATCCACCTGCCTCTGCCTCCTGAGTGCTGGGATCAAAGGCGTGTGCCACCATAACCAGTGACCTGACTTACATTTTTATAGAGTTGTTGACCTTCATGTAAATGGAGTCACAGAGATCTAACCAGGCAGAGGCAGGCGGATCTCTGTGAGATCGAGGCCAGCCTGGTCTATAAAGCCATTTCCGGGACAGCCAGGGCTGTCACACAAAGAAACTCTATCTTGAAAAACAAACAAACAAACAAACAAACAAAAAGAGTTGGTGTGAGTAGATGTCTGGGGCAGGGTGGAAGAGGATTGCTTTGAAGGATAGTATAGAGCTGGGCACCGTGGTACCCACCTGTAGTCCCAGATACGGAAAAGGTTGAGGCAGGGGGTTGCTTGAGTTTGGGCAACACATCAAGATTCTATCACACAGACAAAAGGGAAGGCTGACATCCTCATGCAGACATGCATGTGAGCAGAACACCAATGCACATAAAATAAAAGTAAATAAATCATTTAAAAAAAAAAAAAGAAAGAAAGGGGGGGAGGTATTGGAGAAATTAGTCAAACACACACGCCAGGAACCCACCAGTGTTCAAACCTGCGTTTTGCAGTGTCTAGCTGCCTGTATGAGACAAGAAGCAGGAACCTGGTTTTGGCTCTGTTTAGAATTGGTTATTAAATATTCTCAGGTTTAAGGTGGAAACTCGAGCCGTTGGGCGCCATTTGTTGCTGGAGAGCGTCTCTCCAGGTTCCACCAAAACCCGCAGTCCCACAATCCACATATAAAATAATCACTGACGCTTATATCACTTATAAACTGTATGGCTGTGGCAGGCTTCTTGCTAACTGTTTTTATATCTTAAATTAACCCATTTCTATAAATCTATACCTTGCCACGTGGCTGGTGGCTTACCGGCATCTTTACATGCTGCTTGTCCTGGCGGTGGCTGCAGTGTCTCTCCTCCTTCCTCCTGTTTCCCCAATTCCCCTCTCTCCTTGTCCCACCTATACTTCCTGCCTGGTCCCTGGCCATCAGTGTTTTATTTATATAGAACGATATTCACAGCAGGGAGGCTGGTTAAGAACGTGTATTGCTCTTACAGGGTACCCAAGTTCAGTTCCAGACACCCATACTGAGCATCTTACACTGCCTGAACTGCAGCCCTAGAGAATCTAACACCTTCCTCAGGCCTCCACAGCTAGCTGCACTCACATGCTCACACCCACATGGGTGCACACATAATGAAAACATGAATTTTTCAAAAGAGAGGGAGGAGGAACAGAGATGTTCTGTGTCTTTGCCGGGCACTAGAGGGTTACATAGGCACAGAGGCATGCACATCTGTCAGCTTACCACATCATACATCAAAGTGGTGTACTACTGGACAAGGTGGCCCGGGCACCTCCCAGCACATGAGAGGCTACGACAGGAGGACTGCTGAGTTTTAGACTAGCCTGAGATAGACAGTGAGTTCTAGTCCAGCCTGAGTGGCAGAGTGAGGTTTTGTCTCAAGCCTCCCGCAATCTGCTGAGTGTAAATTGTATATTGGTACAGTTTTTAAAAATAATTATTCTGAAGCAGTTAAGGAGTTATCAGTTGTAGCTGGCCCTAAGAAACCAAGGCAAATGTTTGTCAGGTATTTAGAACACGGTTAGCCTTGATCCTTTGGCTTTCTGAAAGGTTCTCTGTTCAGTGGAGACAATAGGTTAGGGAGTTGCATTTCCTCTTATGAGTTAACCTTACTTACTTATGTATTATGTACAGGGTTTCTTTCTATAGTTCAGGCTTTCCTGGAACTTACTACATAGCCCAGGCTTGCCCTGAACTCAGATCCTCATGGTTCAGCTTCCAGAGTCTGGGACCACATACTTAAGCTGTCATATCTGTTTTTTAAAGACCAGTCCCAAGCTCCGATAAGAGTTTCATTAAGACCTCATCAGAAGATTGATGCTCCCAAAGTAAACACTCTCCATTATGGCAAAGCAGGACACGTTGACTGCATAACTGACTGGGTCCTGAACCTTCCCAGGGAATCATCTGGTAGATGTTTCGGCGGGAGATGGACAAACATGACTCTCTCACAATCGATACAACACACGGAAGAGTGGTTTCCCGTTGGACGCACAGATTGTTAGAACTAGATGGATGTGGGTTCTCTTTGTAATTTAACCAACTTTGACTGTCAGTCACCGAAAAGACACAGGAAAAGGAAAGACAAAGGTTAAACCCACTGGCTACCCTACCTCCTCCTCTCACATGTCCCTTACCTCGCTGCTCACAACCCTCAGCACGTGTCAAAATCACGCCAGAGGGGCTTTGGCTAGACAAAAATGTAAAGTAGAAAAAGACTAGGATTGACGAGCGGTGGTGGCGCACGCCTTTAATCCAGCACTCAGGAGGCACAGCCAGGCAGATCTCTATGAGTTTGAGGCCAGCCTGGGCTACAGAGCAAGCTCTAGGACAGGTGCCAAAGCTACACAGAGAAACCCTGTCTCAAAAAACAAAAACAAAGCAAAAAGACTAGGATCAAGGTGTATAGATAAGAAAGGGGGGGGCTGATGGGATTCAGCGCTCTGGACATCTGTCATATCAGGTCACAACATACATGCCATCTTTCTGAGTCCTCTGATGTCCTTTCTCCCCCCTCTATGTATTAACCTTGTTGGAAGAATAGAATTCTTCACTCTCTCCCTCAACTGGAACATGAGGACGCCCTAGGGTTCTTCCTCCGGTCTTTGCTTTTTTCCTTCTTTTAAAAACTCCATTATTTTTTATGTGTGTGTGTGTGGAGGGCGGGGGTTGTGTATGTAGATGCCCATGGGTGCCGGAAGAGGGTGTTGGATCCCTTAGAAGTGGAGGTCCAGGCAAATGTGGGTGCTGGGAACTCGGTAACAGCACACGTGTTCTTCGCTACCAGAAACAAGGATGGCACTAACCAAATCACACTGGCATCTCAGCTTGCTCATTGCTAGAAGAGTCGAGGCAAACGTCATCACTGGCAAGAGCCTGGAAGGCTGCTGAGTACTCCCTGCTGGCAAGCCCTCTTTTGTCGGTTCCAAGCCTGGCTCCTTAGGTCCCCCTCCCTCGGTGACAAGTCTTAGAGCAGTAACATGAATACTTTAGTGTTGGGGACATGGCTCTCGATGGTGCAGTGCTTGCTTGTCATGAGCAAGGCACTGGGTTCAAATGGCAGTGCTGGAAAACAAGGGCCCGAGGGCCCTGAGAGATGCTCGGCAGGTAAAGACACTTGCCGTCCTGCAAGCCTGGCCAGGCTCCATCCCTGGAACCCACAGAAGGGTGGGAAGAGAGAACCAACTCCACAGGCACACTGCGGCATAAATGGCGCACGCCACCTCACGCACAGGAACAACAGTGAAAGAAATACTTCAAATTCTCCCTTCTCCTCTCCTTGTCTGTGTGTGTCCCCATCCCCCGTCCGTCCCCGTCCCCCCTCCCCACCCGCCATCGTTCCCCCCCCCCCCTCCCCCGCCAACTTCCCTCTCGTCAGAACTAATGTCTGTGTCCAGTTTGAGGATCTCATCCAGAGAATTTGATGTCTCATTCTTGGTTTTTTAAAAAATGTACCATGTTTGATACAAGTAGGCTTATATTATCCATGCTGCTATCCAGCTTTTCATGAGCCGTGGCATTTATTTGTTTGGGTGGAGGTTGAGACAGGGTCTTGCTGTGTAGCCCTAGCCGGCCTCCGTACTTAGATCATGCTGTCCCTGCCTGCTGGGTTCTGGCATATTTTCTCTTCTTACCACCTTTGAAGAAAAACTGCACACTGCATATATATATATATGTATATGGGGCTGGGGGTGGAGGTCAGAGGTCAAGCATCGTCTGACATGCATGAGGCCTGAAAATCAACCCCTAGTGAATCTCACTACTGTACAGCCCATTAATGAGTCACAGGGGGATGGACTGGGCTCACACTCGGCAGACAAGGAGCATGCTCACGAGTATTATTTCTCTGTTGGCAGCCTAACAGTAAATGCTAATTGTACTAGAATTCTTTTCAGCTAATGAGAGGCTTGAATGAGACCCCAGAGGGTCTCATTTCCCTTTCATGTTCTGATAATTTCCCTTTCCATCCTCACTATAGACAGATGGCTCTTTTTGTTAACCTCTGTTATTACTCCTATTATTAGTAATTGTATGGGTGTGTGACAGGGACCCAGTGCATGGCGCGCATGTGGAGGAGGTTGTTAAGCAGAGAAATCTCAGGTGTGGCAATGTTTCCAGAGCTGCAGACACAGCGGGAAGTAAGGACCTGAAATCCGAGCACCGAGGGGCAGAGAGGCAGCAGGGTTGGGGCAGAGACAGCAGGGTGGGGAGGCCAAGCACCCTAAGAAGCTGCATAGTAAAGCCGCTTCAGAACACCCCAACTTCATATGCAAACAAAGACGGCAACGGTATAAGTAATACAGAGCAGGAGGGAGAGGGGACGGCAAGGAGACAGGGTAACAGTTAATGCATAGTGAGACCCTGCTTCAATAAACAAACGACAGATCAGAAGCAATGCTGTTCTAGATTACAGTGGCGGCCAGCACTCTGGGCAGAAGGTTTTGGTGAATCATAAGGTAAATTAGTAAAATGAAAGAGGAACTCTCTACTTAGAAGGGTTGAAGACTTGAGGGATCCAGTTTCATGGCAGAGCACCTGACTAGCTACCACACACACAACCCTTCCTACAGTCCTCAGCACTACCAGGAAAAAAATAACGGTGAGATTTGAAGGCCACTTGTAACATTTATTGGCTGTATGACCTTTGGGATAGAGTTTCCCTGTTCCAGATCTCAGTTTCTTTGTCAATAAAATTATATTACAATATCAGAGGCTTTGACTTATATTTTAACAGCCCCCCTTTTTTCTGAAAAAAAAAAAAAAAAAAAAAAGTCTTGAAGGAAATCTAATTTGTGAAACAAATAAGATCAGTGAGACACGAGCTTGGCTACCCAGGTTTAATCCCCAGAACGCACGAAGGGCAGAAGGAGAGAACGGACTGTATAAAGTTGTTCTCTGACCTCCGTATGTACACTGTGGCTCCCACGCCCACACAGGAGGCATATACGTACACAATAAAAAATAAAGTAAAAGCAAGATTGTTCTAGTCGGAGCAAGGGTAAAGGCCCCAGAGTTTGTCCCACTCTCCTCTGCCACTTCCAAGTCACTCCTGGACCTCCAGGAGGCCGGAGGAAAAGCTTCAGAAACCTCTAAAGACCTTACCAGCTCTATTATTCGATGGCCCAAAGTGTAAAGTTGGCAGAGATACCTAGAAAAAAATATTGAGTGCTGCTTGCACTTAAATGCTTGAAAATGTTCAACTGAAGCTGGGCATGATGGTGATGCCTTTAATCCGGGCAGAGGCAGAGGCAGGCGGATCTCTGAGTTTGAGGCCAGCCTGGTCTACAGAGTGGGTTCCAGATGAGCCGAGGCTACATGATAAGACCCTGTCTTAGCAAATAAAAATAAATTTGAATAGTTGCCAGGAAGTTGTCATATAATAGAAAAAATTGAGTTTTGTTAAATTTGCCTGACTCTCCTTATAACAATTTAACACCCCAAACATCTGAATCTGTGCAAATGGTAACTTCTATATAAGCCATGATCTAACCTATATACACGGCCCAGATAATCGACTCCCTAATCATTTATACTTACTCTAACCTAGCATCCTATTTATTTATTTATTTATTTATTGTTTTTCGAGACAGTGTTTCTCTGTGTAGCTTTGGAGCCTGTCCTGGAACACACTCTGCAGACCAGGCTAGCCTCAAACTCACAGAGATCCACCTGCCTCTGCCACCTGAGTGCTGGGATTAAAGGCGTGCGCCACCACCGCCCGGTTAACCTAGCATCCTTATTCAGAAGGTCTTCCTTGTCAAGTCAAAATTCCTCTCCATTGTAGTCATTTTTTTTTTTTAAATGCTCATGTTCTGCTTTCTGGAGCTAAAGCAAGGGAGTCCAATCCATCCTGTACACCTTCGCAGGAAGAGAGCTATCAAGTCTGCCTTACTACCTCTTCTCCCTTGCTCCTTCTTGCCATGAATAGTCCATAAAGATGACCTTCTGTTTCCTCATTTCAGATCTTCCAACACCCACTCCCCAACACACACACACACACACACACACACACACACACACACACACACACACAACATACACTACACACATCACACACACATACACTACACACATCACACACACACCACACATATACCACACACACACACACACACACACACACATCACACACATCACACCACACACACACACACACACACACACACACACACGCACACACACACGCACACGCACACGCACACGCACGCGTGCATACACCAGGGTCTTATTCTAGTTCAGGCTGTACTGGAACTTGCTATCTAGCCCAGGCTGGTTTTGAATGCATAGTGATCCTTCTGCTTCAACCTCCTGAGTGCTGGGATCACATTCATGAGCTACCAAACCCGGCTTCAATTCAACATTTTCAAGTATTTAAGTGCAAGTAGATTTTCATTTACTTGTGGCTTTACAAGAGCGTGTGCTAGCTGAGTGCTCTCGCACAAACAGCTAGCTCTGATAATGACACGTACACAGAACCCACATTTTATTATTTGGCCACTGTTCTTTCCAGGCTAAACAGTAGCTGCTCTCTGTGTGTCAAAAGTAGATAGCTACAACTTTTGGTCCCAAGGAAATTATGAAGACATCTAGTTGGGGGGAGGGATGAAAAAAACATTCAAGACTCGAGGCTCAATGAAATAGGAATCGGTAATGTAAATAGATAGAAGCATCCTGCCGTCCAAGCTTGTGATCTAACCAGACTTCAGGGAAATACAATTCTCACCACTATGAAATCTGATTGCTGTCGAGGCAATAGGAAATAGCAGTGTTGGAACAAAAGCTTCATTCACTGTCCCTCACTAGACCCAATAAATCCCACGACCTCAGGAAGTCAGCGTGTGGTGTGGGCTGGGATACCTTCTAGTGTCAGGATTATGGGACACAGCATGTAAGAAGCATGACTTAGTCCCTAAGGAAAAAAGCAAGCAGCACAGCCATTGGCCATGATGCCTGTGGGGTTGCTGGACCTTTATGGTTTCCTGTGCTTTGGTTGCCCTGGTAACCTGAGGCCTCCCTATTTGCGTTGGCATCAGAGGCCGAGAGCGGAAGCAGAGCTGGAGCACCAGGAAGACGTGCAGGGGGAGAAATGTGGGCAAGGTAACAGTTATGGCACAGGAGGGTCAGGCCTAGGACAGAAGAGTTACTTGATTGTGGGTGGAAGGGAGTGTCGTATAAAATTCAGATCTCTGGATTTCACACCTAGCATTTCCGCTTAGCAGATCATCGAAGAGTTCAGGGGCCTATAAGTTCATGAGGCTGTCTCCTACCAAGGATGTCAAAGACACTAGGTTTTGTTTTGTCTTATTTTAGGCAGTGTCTTACTGTGTAACCCTGACTGACCTGGTACTTATGTAGCCCAGGCTGGCCTTAAACTTGAGGCCATCCTCCTGCCTCAGCCTTCCAAGCGCTGGGGTTACAGACATGCTACCACCACTGGCCTGGAGATTATTTGAGCATTGCTCTGAAAAAATCTCTAACGTTTTCTTTTCATTCCAGATCGTAAAGCTGAGACACACCCCAAAGCTACTCTGGTAGACTCTAAAGATAGTTTCTTGGTCTGCTTTTTAAGTTGTGCATTTTCCTTTTTTTTTTTTTTTAAATTCTTTTTATTTCATGTGTGTGTTTGCCTGCATGTATGTATGTGCATCATCTATGTACAGTGCTCCCAGATCTGGAGTCACAGATGGCTGTGAGCTGCCACATGGGTGCTGAGAACCATGTCTGGGTCCTTTGCAAGAGCAGCCAGTGTTCTTGATTGCTGAGCCATCTCTCTGGCCCCTTATTTTGCATCCAATTCTGCTATTGAGAGGCTTATCATCCCTTTGCCAGGCTTCTGAGCATAACTACGCTCCGTCCACCGAGGACACAGCAGCCATGTCCCTACGCAGTCGGTCACCTGGTGTCCCATCCTCCTTTTGTTCTCTTTAGTTGCTGTCCTTCTCACACCCCTTTATTGTCTCTTGTCCCATCTCCGTTCCTATCTCTTTAATGAAATTCACAAACAGTAGTTTCTGGGGAGTTGGAGAGATGGCTCAGTGGCTAAGAGCACTGGCTGCTCGGCTAGAGGACCCAAATTTGATTCCCAGCACTTACCTGGCAGCTCACTACCATCTCTAACCCCAGTCCCAGGGCATCCCATGCCCTCTTCTGGCCTCTGTGGGCACCAGGCCCAAATGTAGTGCACAGTCATAGGTAAAACACCTATACACATACAATAAAATTTAAAACCTAATTTTAAAAAGTAGTTCTGGACTGAGAAGACAGCTGGCTGAGTAAGGTGCTTGCCACACAAGTGTGGGGACCCACATTTGGCTCTCCAGCACCCTTGTACAAGCCAGATGTGATGGTGCACCCCTATAGCCCCAGAACTAAGGAGACAGGGACAGGTGAATACAGCCAGTCTAGCAGAGCAAAAATGGTTTAGTGAGACACTCTGTCTCAAGAAGTAAGATAACTTCCTGGCATAGTGGGAAAGCAGATACAGGTAGATCTCTGTGAGTTCAAGGCCAGTCTGGTCTATAGAGAGAGTTCCGGGTTAGCCAGAATTACACCGTGAGACTGTCTCAAAACAAAACAAAACACCACGAAAACAAAACACAAAGCAAAAACAATTACAGAAACCAAGTCATGTTGTAAAAATAACGGTTGTGATCACTTTGGCAGCACATATACTGAAACTGGAGTGATACAGAAGTTAGCATCGCTCCAAGCAAGGATAACGTATAAATTCATGAACATTAAACTGAGCAGTGGTGACACATGCCTTTAATCCCAGCACTTGGGAGCAGAGGCAGGCCAGCCTGGTCTACATAGTGAGTTCCAGGACAGCCAGAGCTACACAGAGAAAACAAAATAAATAGTCTCAAAAACAAAACAAATAGATAAATAATAATAATTCTCCCAAATTATTTCCAAGAGAAGAACTAAGAGAAAAAATGCAGAGATGAGCAAAAAAACAGACCAGTATCACAATTCTGTAGTAACAGTCCAGTCGGCAGCCTCTGCTCAGCCTCTGCTCAGTCTCTGCCTCAGCCTCTGCCTCAGCCGGCAGCAACCTGCTCCATTTAGCAGACAACCCGGCCAACTGTTGTCAGCAGTGAGTAGAAGTATAAATCAAACAAAAGACTGGAAGCCTTCTTAGTAATCTAGTTTTAAGTCTATTTTCAGAAATAGGGGGCTAGGCAGTAGTGGTGCACACCTTTAATACCAGCACTTAGGAGACAGAGGCAGGCAGATCTCCGTGAGTTCGAGGCCAGCCTGGTCTGCAGAGTGAGTTCTAGGACAGCCAGGACTGTTACACAGAGAAACCCTGTCTCTCTCTCTCTCTCTCTCTCTCTCTCTCTCTCTCTCTCTCTCTCTCACACACACACACACACACACACACACACACACACACACACACACACACACAGGGGTAGGGTAGACCTGGGAGGAGTTAGGAGAGGCGGGGGTGGGGGGTGGGTATGATCAAAATACATGGTATGTATGTATGAAATTCTCAAAGAACTAATAAAAGTATAAGTAATTTACAAATGTAAGAAAGGCAAGAGCTACAAATGGAACTGTAAGTGACCATTATTACAATCAGGTAATGCAGCAGGGTAGAAAGAGAAAGCCCACAGATGAATAGGGATGTCAACGAGGACTAGCCGGAGATTATTGGTGGGAGGAACTACCACGAATGTAGTAACTTACAAGCAAAAAACAATGTAAGCTATGAATAGAATGGCTCCAATGGTACAGTGACAGGGTGGGAAATTTCAACGTGAACTTTCATTTTGAGACAGAAGCTCACTCTATATATAGCTCAGGCTGGCCTCAGACTTATGGCAATCCTCCTGCCTTAGCCTACACCATACCCAGCCTCAGTGAGTCTGAACAGACAGATCGTAGTTGCAGTCAGGGCTACAGAAGGATCTTTTATAGTCTGTCAGAATATTGGGCTGTTTGGACACAGCAATTAGACACTCTTAGAAGTGTGCACCTCATCCATGTTCCTGCCATTCACCACAGCCTTACATCCTAATTCCTGAAACTCCGCCTCCTCAGTGAAGTTTCTTCAAGAGCATATGACCCCCCTCTCACCCTTCTCCAGGCTGCATACAGAATGCCAAAAGAGGTTGTCTGTTAAACTTGTAACTATAAATTCAGCCAATGTCATCTTCCATCCCAAAAATGTATTTTGTTTGACTGTAAGGTGATATACTAAATATATATATATATATTTGCTTTGGGCTGTTATTTGTGTATATGCATATTATAGCATTCATTCACTGAGATACATGATGCATCTTTGTTTGGGAAGCACTTAGGATCCAGTACCAGAATTATGGAACTCTTCACACAGCGCTGACTGTCAAGGCCAATTTAAAGTACCCATCAATGAGTTTTACTATAATTCTGGACACATCATGTTGAGAGAAGAATTTACAGGAACTGTGAATCTGAAAATGCTTTTTTTCCTCTCAAGACAAGCTCTTACTAGTCTAAGCTGGCCTTGAGTTATGTAGCTGAGGCTGAACTTGAACAGCTGACTACCCTGCTTCCACCTCCTGAGTGTTGGATTACAGGCACGCACCAAGCCCAGATGGTGCTGGAGGAGATCCAACCAGGGCTTATGCACGCTAGTCAAGCTACATCTCCAGCCACTGAGAACTTTAATAAAATAATAATAATAATAGAAACACAAACATCTTTTACTGAATCTGGAGGAAGGATTTTAAGCTGTGGTAAAAGTAGTTTAGAAATAATCTGGAATAAAAAAGAAAAACAGGTGATAGCAGAGGAAGGAAAGCAGAAATGGAGCGTGCAGAGTAAACAACCAGAGCAGAGCTTTTTAGAGACCCAAGGGCACATCAAAGAAAAACAGAGCATTTCAACAAGGGTGTTAAACGTGGGAGAGAGCCAAAGAGGGCCATGGGCTTTTAAAAAGGGGGCGCGAAGAAGTAGCGGTGTATGTTGGCAGAAAGAAATGAAGAGATGAGAGGAAGGAGAAAATTTATAGCAGAGGAAGCTGGTGTGGAGTTTTCCTCTCAAGATGTCCAGCAGAGCAAGAAGAAATAAAAGCCCTGGGAAGGAGGCCGGGAGGGGCTGGAACACCGTGAGACAGAGGAGCAGGGTCCAGAGTAGGGCATTTTCTTCTTTTGATGAACTGACCCAGATTTCCTTGTTTGCGACCAAAGACAACTGCGGAGTTTAACGCTCTTTAAATGACAAAGATCCTAACCCTTGCGATTGCCTTTGGGGCAAGATAGCACACATTATAAGGATCAAGACAGACTGTGTCGCAGCACAAACAAATCCATTTTAGAAGCCACTGTAAGTGGCTGTGCTGTAGACACACAACTGTGAGTTAGACAGTTGTCTTCCTCTTGTGGGCCACACAGCAAACACAGCAACTTAGGGCTGCCTACCAGTTCACACTAGACAGTCGGTAACCCAGCACACACGGCAGGACTGTGACCCGCTTTTCTTTGCCTACTGGAATCCGATGCCCATCCCAAGGAATCTTTTACTTAGGTCAGAGTGCACAGGACAGGCTAAAGGGCTGTGGAGGAAAAGTTAAGGTTAAAAATAAAGACAATTAACTAAAGGAAAGGGAAGCAGAAGTGTGTTGCTGATAAGAACCAAGACGGATATGCAGAATTCAGTGCAGTCCAAAAGCCCCGAGGAGCTCCAGATCAGAAAGAAAAACACTCAACATCATAGAGCCCATCCCCCCCACCTCTCTCTCTCTCTCTCTCTCTCTCTGTCCCTCTCTCTTCTTTCTGCTCTGCAATTCACCAGCTCAAGATGATCTTCCCACCCCAGCCTCCCCATCCCAAGTGCCGAGAACACAGGCAGGAGCCACCAGGTTCGGCCATATAATCAACTAATCTTTTAAAATGTTTTAAGGCTTATTCATGTGTATGAGTGTTTTCCATTCATGTATTTATGAGAACCATGGGCATGCTGGGTTCCCAAAATCAGAAAAGGCTGTCAGATGCCCTGGTACTGGGATTATGAGTGGTTGTGAACAACCATGTGAGTGCTGGGAATCAAACCCAGGACTTCAAGTATAAATGCTCTTAAACCCCAAGCCATCTCTCCAGCCCCCATAAAACTAATCTTAATGACCTAAGTTTTGGTATTAAGTCAAACACATAACATTGGTTTTCAACTTTTATCCACGATTTTATTTTAAAATTCAGTAAGAGTAAGTTGTTTTTTTAAGGTAGGGTCTCACTCTAGCTCAAGCTGGCCTCATGCTAGTGGCAACCCAGTTTTCTTGACTCAGGGCTGGTTATATGGAAACAACCCTAACGGTCTTACTTTGGGGGCCTGGGACGGGGGTACTGATGGCAGGCGGGTTGCTACAGTAGACAGATTACTTTGTTTTTACACCATCCACTACCTTTGCTGGGCCGGCCAACATGGTGTTCCAGGGTACTTGAGAAATCCAAACATAATTTCTCCACCACGGAAAGCCTTTTCAGAGCCAGGAACTAGTGCAAAGATCCAGATAATCGAACTCTCCATCTCCCTGAAGCCTCTCCTTCACACAGGCCTCTGGACACACACCTCTGGCCCATCACACCTTACCTGCTGGGGTGGTAGATGCTTTGCTCTCAGAAGCCTAACCCAGCCTGAGCCTCACCATCTGCCTCCCGGTTTTTTTGGATCCTCCTCTCTCTAGGAAGACTGCAGGACTACCCCCCTCCCCCCCCGCGCGCGCGCGCGCAAGTTTCCCAGGGGCTCTACCCTGCCTGGCTGCCTCTATTCAGAAACAAACTGGATTTGGGGGCTTTGCATTTTGCACTGTGGTGCCAGCTGTGCAGAAAGCCCCCTCCATGATTTCTTTGGGCTCCTTTAAGACCCTCCCCTCCCCGGGCTCCAGACCTCCAATCTCCCAGAGCCATGATCTTCAAAGGCCATGCTCTGTCCCATCTGGGCAAGGCGGGCAGTGTGGGGTGACTCAGCCCCGGAATGTGCTCACTTCCCCACTCTGCACACCTGCCTGCACTGCTGGAACACAGCCTGGCCCCCACCAGAGGATGTTTTCCTTCCCCTGCACAGGTGGCCGTTGCCAACCCCTACCCAGACTCCTGCCCTGCCCCTTGCCCCAAAGCTGCTCTCCGGAGACTCAGTGGGCTGCGCTTTAACCACCGATCCCCCTACACGTCCACAGCAGTGCCCAGGCCACCCCCCTACACATCCACAGCAGTAGCAGCCCATCAACCAGTTCTACACTGCCCTGAAACTTCAAAAAGTAATCCTGCTCAGCCCCAGCCTCCTTCCAGAAGTTCCCACAGCTACATGCCTGCTTCATCTGCATTCCAGGAGGCTAATTCTCACTTCAAAGTTCGCTGTGGGTCAGACACCAGTGCCCACCAGGTCCCACTTCTGGACCCCCACCGCCTCCAGGATCTCCAGCCTCCCACTAGCTTCTGCTTCTAGTCAGTAGTTACTGAGAAAATAGTCTGCATCAGCCGTCAGGTGGGTCCCCCGCAAAGCTGTGGTAGAGCTACCTGATGACTAGACTCCTAAGCCCTATACTATGCTTGATGCCTTCTAATCCCTTCTCCAGCCAAGACAGCAGGGAGTCAAGGCCATGCCCCCTACAGGAGCTAACCTAGGTGCACCCTGCTAAGTTTTCCTTTGCTTTTGTCTTGACACCCCTCTGAAAGGGAATCTTGTTCTCTCACTCAATTTGGTGGGGGGGGGGGGTGCTTGGGGTGGAACCCAGGACATTGAGACAAGCACTCTATCAACGAACCACATGCCCAGCCAAAGCAAAGGGCATCTTGGAGGAAGACAGCTAAGGAATTAGAGGGGACAGTGACTGCTGAATGAAGAGATGGCCAGCATCCCGCCAGAAGTAGGTCCTATGTGCTGTACTAGGTGATGGAGTAAAGCTTGGAGTGAATGGACTACAGACTTGAATGAAAAGCAGAGCAAACATCTGTGAGCAGGAGCAGGATAGTTGGAACAACGCTGGGCCTTTGAAATGTGGGAAAGTGAGGTAAAAGAAGTCCAGTTGGAGCAGGGCCTTAGTAACAAACTATTATAAGTGCTCACAAAGGAGATTTGGGATGCACATGAGGGGGAAAAAGGGTCAGGATCAAATAAGGAAAAAAAAAAAAAACAAAGTCCTAAAGCTAGAGAAAGGCAGGGAGGGTAAGACGAACCCTCTCCCAAGGTACTGAGGTGGGAAAGGAGGCTTAATCAGCAGCATGACCTTTCACACCAGATATGAGGGACATCAAACGTCATGACTGAAACCATGTGGCTCCCAGGTCCACATTTGCTTTGGAAGGAGGCAGTAGGGTACCTGGGAGCCTAAATGTGGAAGGCAGAAGTTGACCAGGAGAGTGCAGTCCACAGTAGAGCTGTTTCCTGGCTTCCAGAGGAAAGAACACCAGCATTTTGCCTGAGCTTTACCCTCAGTAAGTGGCTATTTTCTGAGGGCCACAGGCCAAAGACGGTGCTAAGAACATCCCACATGCCATCTCATGAGGAGCCCATGAGCTGGCGTTTCCACTCTCAATGTACAGTGAAGAAACAGGAGAGCAGAGGTGAGGTGACTTGTGTGAGGCAGATGGCCAGTAAGAGTCACCACCTGAATCCCAGCAGTCCATCTACAGCCTTCCAGAGCCTGCAAAACTCAAAGAATGCCCAAGACGGAAGTCCACGAGGCCTTGTTCTGCCACCAGGAAAGAGGGGGTATATCTGTGGAAGTGGGACGATTTCTGTTACGGTACTCAGAAGAGATGCTTCTCTTTGAGGTAGGGCATTGCTAGGCATGGGGCAATCTGGCATCTCCTGCCTATTTGGGGTAAAAAACAATGGAAAGTTTATCTTTGGGGTGCCCATGGATGAAGCCCTCTCCCACAATGCTGAGGGTAGCCATTTCTCAGATGCATCAGGGACACCCTGCCCAGGAACTGAAGGAAACGTGCTCTCCACACAGATGCCCGCTGGCTCTCCTGGAGTCTCTGGCAGTTGCACCCTGCCGCTGCAGCGCCTTGGTTTGGCTGGGGCACAGGATTAGCCATCCCCAGGAAATGCCTCCCTCCGGTCCAGGCAGGGATCCCAGCACACACACCCCTGGTGGTGGAGGGCGGGTTGATGGAATGCTTCCTCTCCGCAGGTCAAGGAGATCTGGGGACCACCTGGGGCCTTCAGCCCTCCCCCTCCTGGCTGGGGTAGTGCCCAGTCCAGTGCCCCTTCCACGGCCACCTCCCCCCTCCTAGCTGTGTGGGGGCATGAATCAGCTCTCACAGCTTGTTAAAAGCTGGACCTCTTGTTTTCATGCCCTCACCTCAGGAAACGGAGTTACAGCCTGTCCAGTTCTACTCAGCAGGGGGCCAGGGTCCTCACTTTATAAACATCTCCAGCCTGTAAGAGCAGAGGGCACTGCCATGGTATGAGACAGGAGCCCAAGGAGAGAGAAACCCAAGAGCCAAGGAGCAAGGCAAGGAAAGCAAGGGGATCCGGCCAGAGGAATCTGAACCCACGCCAAGAAGGGTCTGAGAGCTGAGCTGCAGGAATGGCACTAAGGATGCTCTGGGCTGGACAGGGCAAGGGGATCCTGGGAGGCTGGAGGATCATCGGCTTGGTGGTGTCTCTGCTCCTGCAGCACCCGGGAGTTAACAGCAAGTGTTACTTCCAAGCTCAAGGTAAGGTGGACTGATGCTTAGGGGAAAGATGGGGGTGGTGCCGACGGCTCAGGGGTGACCCTATGTTCGAATACTCAGTCCTTCGATCTGTGAAACCGGAAGGACGATAGAGAGGGCTGGTGTGCATGGCCTCTCTCCTGCCCCAGACCAGAAGGACTGTGGCCAGCACTCCCAATCCTCACCCACTGACAGGACGATTCATTCTTCTCTAGCCCCCTGCCGCTATGACGGGAAGTTCTTCACTCTGGGCGAATCCTGGCTCCGCAAGGACTGTTTCCATTGTACCTGTCTGCATCCTGTTGGTGTGGGCTGCTGTGACACGTAAGTGACCAAGAGTGGCCAGAGGGAACGCCACTGGTGTGACTGAGGGATGGCCGGGGACCAACTAGACTTCTGTGAGGCGAGAATAAACAGAAGAGCATCATGCAACCGCAGATGTGAAGGCACCGATGGGAAAGGGAGTCGAGGTAGATCTGGAGGGACACACTCCTGCTTGGAAAACTAAGAAGTCCTTCTATGGGACGAGAGAGCTAAGGGAGGGCGTCTGGGGGACACTGAAGGAGGCTCTCGGAGGATGGCTGAGAGGGAAGGGCATGCCGTGAAGGTGGCTCTTCACTGTTCTGACTCTCCTCATCTTTGGTTTCCTAGGTCTCAGCATCCCATTGACTTCCCCGCTGAGTGTGAAGTACGCCAGGAGGCAGGAACCTGTCAGTTCTCTCTGGTGCAAAAATCTGACCCTCGGCTGCCCTGCAAAGGGGGAGGACCCGACCTCGAATGGGGCTCAGCTAACACCCCTGTTCCTGGGGCTCCTGCTCCCCACTCCAGCTAAAGGATCACCCATCCGCTGACTGCTCACTGCTGCTGCCACTTCCAGGGAAACCACTAGCAGCTGCCAATTTACTCTGAATAAATAAATCAATGCCACAGCTGAAAGCCTGGTTCTCGTCGCCTGCTGCGTGGGGCCCCGTGTGGGAAAAGCGGGGCCCACCCAAGTCCAGGTGTTGAGTTTCAGCATCTAGAAGAAACCAGTGCCACGGTGGGCATGTGGGCCAGTCTCAGATAGTTACGCTGCTGGTGCTGGGGCCTGGGGCAGCGTATGAGGCCAGGGCGGGGCTTGTGGGAAGCACTTTGATGGGAAGGTCCCAGCTGAAGGTGTCTACAGGCACCTGCTCGGGCCCTGTCCAGCTCGCAGGTTCAGGCTGCTGCAATGGGGGCAGAAGGACCAATCCTGGTTCTCGGGATGTTACAAACTCAAAATGCAATCGCCACTTCAAAGACACTGTGAAAGGAAAAGACAGAGGGAGATACTTGAAAACCACTGTTCTCAACCTATGGGGCTCAACCCCCTCATGGGTCAAAGGACCCTTTCAGAGGGGTCGCCTAAGGCCATCAGAAAAGAGAGATATTTACACTATGGTTCATAACAGTAGCAAAGTTACAGTTATGAAGTACCAATGAAAATAATTTTAGGGTTGGGGTCACCCCAACATGAGGAACTGTATGAAAGGGGTCACACTGTCAGGAAGGTTGAGAACCACTGGTCTAAAAGGTCAGGTGTGGTGGCACACGCCTGTAATCCCAGTATTGGGTGAAGCCAGCAGGACCACAAGTTCAAGGTCAGCTTGACGCCAGCTGGGGGACGACATGAGACCCTAATATCAAAAAAGAAAAAAAGAAAGCAAGCAAGTGGTGGGCAGTAAAAGCCGATGACGGGATGTGGTTAGTAAATGAAACAACAGACTCAGAACCACCAGGGTGGCTCAGCAGGTTAAGGGGACTGGCCACCAAGCCTGGTGACCTGAATTTGGTTCCCAGGACTCCTATGGCAGAAAGAACCAGCCCCAGAAAGCTGCCCTCTGACCTGCACACACATGCTGCGGGGCACCTGCCCAGATCCTCACACAAAATACAATAAATAAATGCATTTAAAATTCCCTGACTGGGTGTGATGGTGCATGCCTTTAATCCCATCACTCAGAAGAGGAAGCAAGTGGATCTCTGTGAGTTTGAGGCCAACCTGGTTTACACAGTGAACTCCAGGCCAGCCACAGCTACGGTGAAAACCCGTCTTTAAAAAAAAAAAAAAAAAGCCATGCAGTAGTGGCAAAGCCTTTAACCCCGGCAGAGGCAGGTGGATCTCTGTGAGTTCAAGGCCAGCCTGGTCTACAGAGTGAGTTCTAGGACAGCCAGGACTACACAGAGAAACCCTGTCTTTTTTTTTTTGTTTTTTTTGTTTGTTTTTCGAGACAGGGTTTCTCTGTGTAGCTTTGCGCCTTTCCTGGATCCTCGCTCTGTAGCCCAGGCTGGCCTCGAACTCACAGAGATCCGCCTGCCTCTGCCTCCCGAGTGCTGGGATTAAAGGCGTGCGCCACCACCGCCCGGCGAGAAACCCTGTCTCAAACAAACAAAACAAGTAGACACAGGGCAGGAGCTTCGATCAAACATTTCTTTTTAAGAAGTCTGGTGTGTTAACATGTTCACCAGAGATGCCATTAAGGACTGCAGCATCAACTCCTAGAAACACAAGGTCACCATAGTCAAAACTAGGTAGCTTGAAGTAAATGTGCTGAGGAGCCAGAGCTCAGCATCACGGGGACAGGAACGGTACTTTAAAGCCAGCTAGAGTTCAGGGGTCAGCACATCTAACAGACAGGGAAAGAGGAAAGATGTGAGAAAATGCGAAGGCTTGGGTGTGTATGTCTGGAGTTTGGGGACCAGGACCCATTACATTGGACCTAAGCCCGGCATTTACTCCCCTGCGCCTATTCCCCGAAACAGTGGGGCGCTCACCAATGGCCGTGCAGAAGCCAGGGGTGGAGCAGAGAGGGATGGGCAGAGAGAAGCTGGTTCTAGTTGTATGTAGGCAGGACTCCTGGTGCCGGGCATGAGTCACATGGGACACTGAAGGGGCAACTCCTGTCCCCCGGCGTCGCTGGTATTCGGGCTGGACGCGCTCTTCAGTCTGCAGGCTTACTGAAAACTGGGAGCAAGAAGTGAGGTGTAGAGCAGCAGACATTCAGAAATATGGACTGTAGGTGAGTGGTAGCTCTGAGGAACCCCGATTTCCACTTCTACAAACCACCCCTCTTTATGCAGGCCCCCCTTCCACCCCAGCCCTCCAGGCTGAGCACAATAAAAGCTGGTCCCTTCTCACCTGCAAACAAGCCACAGTTCCTTCCCTAAGTTTAAGGTCCCCACCACATCCTCGCCGAGTCTGTACACAGATTTGAAGATACCAAATGTCCCGACTTTCCCTCGGCCATCGCTGATATTGTATAGATCTGGGAGAATAGATATCAAAAGGCTACAGTTTACCCTGGGGAAAATCTAGACTGAGTCTCAGAGGCCAAAACATGAGACTTTTCTTTATAACGGGGGCAAGATATTAGCGGACCATGAAGGGATGTGGTAGCCAGGAGACTTTTTCAGACAGGAATACACTAAGGGAAGGGCTGGATCAGGGCAGTTAGGAAAGGATTCTCACGGAGACTGCGGCAGGAGGTGGCAGCCATGAGGCGCTCCCCAGCCAGCTCAGCTAGCCATGAATCCCTCTTCCCACTCTCATCCTCCTCTAAGAACGGACTGGACGGAGCCACAGCCTCATCTTGGGGAAAGTGGACATCCTGAAGACCTAGAGAGAATGAGCAGAGGGAATGCTGGGAGGAATCAGAGATGTGAGCAGACAGCTGGTTTCAGAGTCCAGCCTGAGGAGGGTGAAGGGGAGCCATGCTTTAAGGTCGACGTCTCGGCTTGCTCCCCACTCATCCCCAGCACTGTCCCTAACGCCGCCGCCGCCGCCGCCGCCGCCGGGAGTCCTGACAGGTCCCCTTGGCAAGCCTCTGCCCCAACCCTCCCTCTAGGAACCTGACTCACCAGTCAGCACAAGAACTCTCAAAGGGACTCGGAGTAAAGTGATGGGCGAGTTGACGCGCTGGCAGCCAATGGTCAGTTTGTAGACGTACTTGACCGACTGACCCCGAAAGGAAGGTGGACCCTCGGTGGGCAGCACTTCACTGTAGGAGTCTGGTTGAGAAAACAGCAGTCAGGGCAGCTGGAGGCAGCAGCGTCCGCCCTCCAGGACACTTAGAAGGCAATTCCAGGCTGGAGGGCAATCACTCACATGATTTGGACTCTCCAGGGTCAAGCCTCAAGTCACAAAACAGAATTTTTGGTGGAGTAGAAAGGATGCACTGACCCCTCTCACCTATGAAAAATAAGGAAGACTGCAGTTAAATGACTCCACTGTCCATTACTGACCAGAGTCACACAGCAAGTGGAGGCAGGGAGAACCGCCACCTCTTTCTGTTGTAATATGGCAACAGTCTGGTAATACGGCCCCCAAATCAACAGTTAAGTACCTTCCCCTACACCTGTGGTGTGTTGGTGACTACATCACGTAAAACTTAGCTTTACCCCTGGGTGACAATGACTTCCCCTCCCTCCAAGACAAATACTCTCTCTCTCACCTCGGTGCGGCAGGAAGACGGTCTGGCTGTCAGGCTGCACATCTGGCTGGCTGGAGTCAGGGGGTGGCAGTGCTACTCGACTCTCGCTGGCATGGAACTGGCAGTGGATCTGGGCACTGGCCCAGGCCAGAGCCTCACTGTGGAAGAGGAAAAAGAGGGAATGGGAAGACAGTTCCTGACTTCACAAATGCTTTCCTCCGATACTGTCTGACCAGACCACCAAGGTGAGATGACTGTCTCGTGACCGGGGAATCCAGAACCCCCAAAGTGAAACCATCACACAATGCAAAGTGCATCCAGTTCAAAGAGGGAGGAGGAGGAGGAGAGGCGGGTAGGGGCCATGGCATCCGCATCTTTGTCGAAAAGCCCTTCCCTACAATGAGCAAGGAGGAGGTGACGGTAGCGCAGTGACAGGACAAGCAAAGCTCTGATTTCGAAGGAGCGAGCGCCACCACCTTCAGTGCCAGCATCCCCACCTGGATGCAGAAGTGGCGGTCGGGGGCAGGGGATTAGTGACAGTCACTAAACATTCCAGAGCCTCCCCCGCCAGAAATACAGGACCTCGACTCAGCTCAGCCACCACTTCAATCATGGCAGCTCCAGAACCAAATCTAGAAGGAAACACACAGTGCCACAAGTCAGTACCGGGGAAAGAAGTGGTGGTGCCTGGGACCTAGGGTTATGTCTCGATCTGGGTCCCAGGGGGCAAGACGTAGGGTTTTTCCTTTCGGTGCGGGTGGGAAGCGCTGGGATTTGGGGAGCTGCAGGCGGATTGGATGGGCGACGGATACCGACTCTACTGCCGGCGTGAGGGCGTCGCTCTTGCCCAGACCTCTCCGAGTCCAGAGTCGGACTAGGCCCCCTGCGCCGCCACCCACAGGCTCCCAGGCCTGCCTCTGTGCCCGCTTCCCTCGAGGCTCCACATCCTAGCCCAAGACCCCGCTGCGCGTCACACCCCGCATACAAAGCGCGGAGCAATCTGCAATCGGGTATGGGAGACCCGCGGCGGATCTCGAACGTTAGGGAGCGCAGGCGCTCATCGGAGATCGGGGTGCGGTCGCGCCGCTCGGCCGCGGGAGCGATGCCGTTGCGGGTGCGGCCGATTGACTATGCCCGGAGTTCGGAGGAGTACTTTGGTTAGAGGAGGTACATGTTGCCGGAGGCATAGCCCTAAATTGTAGTGGTTATATGTGAGGGCGTGGGAGATTTTTCTAGAATGGGTTGGGGAAACGGGGATTGACACCTGAGAGGCGAGAATAGGTGCGATGTTGCTACCGCGGTCACGATTATGGTGACACTTGAATACCCTTCGCGTACAGTGAGAACGGAGGAGAGATAGTAGCAAAGGGGTGCTTCGGGTATCCGCAGCGCGTCGTTATTGAGATCCGCCTGTGGGGGTAGTGGGGGGTAAGCGTTCAGTGAGTGTTAGTCTGTATTCTCTCTTGGTGAGTTGGGTCGCTGGGCTTAGCTACTGATAAAAATTATGTCGGTGGGGGCGCGGGCCGCAGAACATGATCAACTTTTAGGTCACAGCACAAGGGAAGGTAGACCGCTCTGAGTGCAACCATGCCAGTTTTCTTGTTGTTTTGTTTTAATTCTATTGGAGGTTGTCTTGTGTTGGTTGGAGGACTTTGGCTTCATAAGCACTTCTCAATAACAAAAGAGGAACCGGCCTAGTGTACACTGTTGTTCCTTCTAGTTCTGGTGAATCTGCATAGCTGGACTACACACACAGGACAAGGAGAGAGAATGGAGCGATCGAATTGGCCTCGAGCTAGTCAAATGGGCAGAACTCTAAAATAGGTCCCAGCGGCTAGGGACGGCGGTACCATGCAGCCGTGGAGACAGCTGGAGCCGGGCCGTGGCGGTGGTCCGAGGGTCGCCGGAGCTCCTGGGCGGGTCCAGGGGCGGTGCTTACGGGCAGGTTATCCTATGGGCGGCTCGCCCGTGCCGAGCCGTCGGGCCTTCAGGCGAGTCTGTGAGTGTCTCGACCAGGACTGGGAGACTGAGATGCTAAGGAGCCGTCAGAGACAACAGGCCCACCCGAAAGCCCATACTCCGACGCCTTTGACTATGTAATAAGCTGTGTGACACTAACGCTAGTAAGGTCACCAACAAGCTGCAGATAAATAAGAGGGGGGATGGCTGCCATAGAGTCAAGAAACCCGCGCTACTTACTTACGGGCTACACTGACCGCAGAGATGGAGGCACGTCCAAAAAACGATGCAGGGCCCAGAGCTTAACGACCAGACACGACTATGTCCGTTAGACGTGCACTAGATAACCGAGTGAGAGCGCTCTGGGAGCGGATACAATAGCCGCAGCGGATCTTTAAAGCGCGCCGCGCTCGAGGCGGGACCGCACCGTAAACCGCAACGTTAGGCGCTAGAACTGATCTCATTATATAGACGTTGTCGGTATTGACAGAGTGCACGAGAGGATGAGATAACGTTGAGATCCTGCACGCAGCAGGCGGGATCGGTGATAGACAGGTCATAGCGCAAATTCTATTCCCGCTGTAGAGAATAGGACGCTCTTGTAATCGGCCTTGAAGAGCGAACAGTCTGGACAAGGTCCCAGAGCGTGGAGTACGGATGTTATTTATTGCAAGCGGACTAGCAGGCGAGCGATTAGACCGGGCAGGAACCAGTGCGAACATGGAACTCTGCGTACCCACGGGGTTTCAGAGCGAGAGATGCGAGAGCTGTGGCCGAGAGAGCCCCAAGTTATTTGCATGAAGAATTACTGGGGAACCGGAGGAGCCGTGGCGGGGTTCCTGACTGCGGGAGGCCCTGACGAGGAGAGCAGAGAGTTGAATCTCGGGACAAGCGAGATTAGCCACGTATGGGAGCGCAATTCTGTTACGTGTAGCGGAGAGGATATTCCTGCGCGGAGCCACGCTCTAGTCGACCAAGATTAATATCCAACGAGTCGGTATAGCTCTGAGGGAAACAGTTCGTACCAGTCTCTCCCTCGGGGCTCGCAGCGCATTGCCTGCTGTATACAGGTGTATGGACGGAGTAGATCTGAGTTGTGGACAGAGGAGAGGAGAGAGCGCCTTGTCAATGTACTAACAAATCTCTTCTATATCTATATCTGTGGAGAGAGGCCGAAACTAAGCGAGCTGATATGATCGTTGAAGATGAGCGTATATGGGAGGGTGAGAGAGGAGAGCAGAAGAGACGCGTCACGAGAGAGCCTTATGCACAGATGCGACGGTGGCCAGACAATTTATCTTCCAAAAACTTGGATGCCGGCTAGTGCATAGTGGGAAAAGGATCCAATGGGCAGTCGGGCGCCTGGTGCAGCCACACACACGTCCCGCATGTCCAGCATCTCTTGTGAACCCTAGTGCCAGTTGTTCCGGGTGAATGAGAGAGCTGAAGAGGTTTCTGCCCACGCGACTTACAGTTCCTGGATACTCTATAGCAATCTTGCCCCACGCGTCCTGCGAGAAGGGACACATGAAGGCGTGTGGAATCCGCGATTCCCACACAAGTGTTTCGATTTATAGACTCCGAGGAGAGGAGGAGACGTTGCACTTCAATGATCGTCAAGTGCTGGCGACGGGTGTGTATCCGGATGGAGTGATGCGGTGAATAAGGCCCGATGCGGGCACGTGGTAGTTGCTATGATACTATAAGGCGCATTATATTAGTTTTAGTGGGGGAGTACGCGCAGACCACACAGACGGAGCGGTAACGTGCAGTGAGTATATGCAGGATAGTGAACAGCTTGATAGTACGACTGCTATAGGCTTAGACATGTGGTGTTGGGCGAGCTGTATCGGAACTGAGCTAATTACCACTGTATACGGGGCTAGCAAGAGTGAGTATCCGAACCTCACGGAGAGGGGGCAACGCAACGCATGCGAAGAAATGAGGGAAAGATTATTCGGTGGTTGCAATGTGTCTGCGCAGCAGTAAGCGGTAAGGCTTGGGACCGGTTTTGTGGGGAGTCAATCTTCCTATTTTTAGGCTCGCTCTGTGCACTCTCTTTCCAGACTTATACTTTATACTCTCGAGGTGGCAAAGTATAGTACCGCCTCTGTTGTCTGAGACAGTGATTATTTGCCGAGGAGGAGTTTCCTCCCAGCCCTTGTTAACTTGAGCAAGCTGAAGCAGTCTGTGTACTATTAAGCTGTGCCGCTTCAGTCCAGCATTCATCTGGTCTCTTTCTCTAGCTCTGAACTCCTGGCAGTCAGTTGAAGTCTGGCTGTGTCAAACCTAAGAGCGGGTGAGAAGTCACTCTATTCTGTGACCGAAGGCTTCTGATACAACAAAGACAAAGATATCGAGAATGAATGTGCATACCGAAAATATAGTGTACACAATATATGACATCTCCTACTTGAGAGGGGCCACGGCCTGAGGCAAGGGATTATTTGCAACTCTAAGAGCTGCAGAGAAAGACTGAACACCACAGTCGAAAGCCCCCAGGTCACCATAGGGGGAGACCTGGGGAGAAGAGCTCAGCGTGGGACACGCACCCACGACTGGAGGACTGATTCCACAGAAGCGCCGCTACGGATGAATATCTAGCCAAGAATGTGCTTCAGGGCTCAAAACAGTGCTAGTAGCTAGATCTTCCAAGACGGCACATCGCACGCGAAGTGTACCAACTTGCCGGGCTGTGTCTGGACCAAGGAGACGTCAGTTGGGCGACACCTCCGCTTCTCAGAGGTCTCACAGCACACTCGCGGCCAAGTCTATGTATGTTCTTATTAGACACCTCTGGACAGTACTGAAAGAACTAGCCGATGAGCCCACCCCATACCTAGTCACACACGAGACAGAGGTGCGATAGAAAGGCAGACAGCATTATTCTGAGGTCATTCTGACGTAGCGCACTTGTAAGCACAGTGCCTGGGGAGGGATGCATACAAACGGTTTGGGGAACTCAACCCGCACAGGCTTATAAACATAGGGAGAGCCCTTCCCGCCCCAGTGAGTGCCGGGGGCCGGCGAAAGTGCGGCACTTACCGGGGGGGAACCACACCCGCCCGACGGACATCAGCGAGCGAGGGCAATGGAGGAACACAGGACCCCTAAAGTACTGCGTGGCGACCTCGCAAAAAGAGCTCCCGTAGGTTACGGCCTATACATCCCACTCAACGACATGCAGCGTACCATTCATCGACGCAACCTCTTTCATCTTCCTTCTCTGGCCAGCCTTATGGAAACTGATATCTTGATGTTAGTTAACTTTTCTGTTCATGTGGCTAATGATCAACCGCGCGACAAAAGTAAGTGTGAACGGGCAGTTCTGGTGTTTTAGGCGTTAGACAGTTTTGGGCGGATACACTACGTCAGCAGGGTCTTATTGTAGAAAGTAACAGGTGGAGGAAATGAGGTGGGCAGGAGAAACGCAGCAGGTCAAAGCCATGCCAGCTAGAGTAGTGTCGACAGAGACCAGAAGCAGGAGCAAGGTGCAAGTGAGGTGAACGAGAGTGGACGGCAGCGTACCTAGTCTTATCACACGCTCCAAACCTAACCGCGCGTTATAACCATCTTATCATTTTCAAGTCGATCCGGGAAGCGGTTTAGAGACGTGACCACAGCCCGCATGGGGCGTGGCGGCGGCCAGCGCACCACTTAAGAAGCCACGGAAAGCAGTGTATATATAAGAACCACGCCCTGAGGACCCACATATATAATCGAGTTATCTCTATAGTGCCTCACTAACGGCATTGCCCCCACCCGTTGTGTCACGTCCTACATGAGACGCACATAAGAGCGGCAACCTAATTCACGAGCGTCCCACGATCAGCAACCATTGGCCCATATAGCCCAGTTGTGTACGTATCTATTGTATATCCGCAGGGTCTATGTACACGAGGGCGCACAACGACGGACAGCAGGAAGTGTTAACGTTCAAATGAGAGATGTCATTTCGTCCCATGGCCTCTTGCACTCAGTGTGGAAGAACTGAGTCGAGCGCGAGAGGGCGCTACCTAGGTTTATGATAAGCGGCGCGTCCTCACCACAACTATTGACTTGGCTTCCACCGAAAGTAGACCGGAACGGAGAGCGTGGTTAAGGCTCGCATTGGTAAAATCCACCCACGAGCGCGCTACGCTTAGAGCGGAGCCACGAGAGAGGAGGAGATCACGGAAGGTGCTGGCAGAAGAATACAGTAAGGAGTCTATCATTCAGGACGTTCGAGCAGCGTACATTTAATAGAGGCACACACACGAGATGCACTGAGCGACCGAGACTGAGCAAGGGAATACCCTGGAGTGAGCAATGAGAGAGAGGAGAGAGAGAGCACAAGGAGTGCTGTCAGGCTAGTTGTGGGAGTCTCAACTTCGAGTTCAGTTTGACTGCTGTCCCCTTGGCCAGTGTCTACTCCCTGACAGTCCTTTGCTCTGCCTGTCTTAGTAGTTTCTAATTCTCCAATCCTCTGGCCTCTCGCCACGGTCCTCTCCTCTAAACTGGCCCCCACCTATCCTTTGTCTTCCACGCCTTTTACCCTGTCTCTGGAGTTCACCCTTCCATTATTCTTAATACGTTCTTCCCTCCCAACTCTCGCTCCAGTCTGCCTTCCATTGTTCTTTCTATGTCAACTGTCTGTACATCCATTCACTTATGAATTCATCAAATATTTATGGGCTGCGGGCCCTGTGCCTTGTCCTGTGCTTCGAGCTGTGGCTGACATTCATCTAGTCTTGGTCATTGTCCCCGAACCCAAGGAACTTAAAAATGTCATGCTCACGTGAGGAACACAATGAAATAACAAGGCAGTGTCTAATTAGGAACTGAGATAGTGTGTGGCAGTAATCATACCTGTCACCAATATTCTGCTTTATGACTTTCTTATCTGTTAGGCTATTTGATCTTTCGGTGATAACATGAGGTAGCTAGGGCAGAGTTATTCCCATTTTGCAGATGAGGAAACAAAAACTTGAGGGTTCACATATCTAATTACTTGTTTAGATGTGACTGAATGTTGGGTATAAAGTGATTGGTTAAGGAGGAGAGTGGACGTGGGAAAGCCTGGCAGGCAGGGCTTGCTTAGTGACCCTCCTGAAGGAGAACGTATAAGGAATAAGACTAGAAACAGGCTGAGGCAGATGTCCTAGCCTTCAAAATAGAACCGTCTACTTGTATGGGACAGTCCTGATTGTTTCCTGTTAGATACAAAGGGAGGAGCAAGAACAGGGAAACACTGTGATTTGTTTGTTTGTTTGTTTGTTTTCAGGACAGGGTTTCTCTGTGTAGCCCTGGCTGTCCTAGAACTCACTCTATAGACCAGGTTGTCCTCAAACTCACAGAGATCTGCCTGCCTCCTGAGTGCTGGGATTAAAGGTGTGGGCCACCACCACCCGGCTAACGCTGTGATGTTTTAGAAAGCTTTACTATAGTGGGTATTTTGATTTTGTTTTATTTTGTTGAGACAGGTTCTCACTGATGCACAGGTTGTCCTGGAAATCATTATGTAGCCCAGGCTAACCTCAGTTCCAAGTGCTGGTTTGACAGGTGTGAGCCATCATACCCAGTTCATTTACTGGGTGTTTTTAAAGAGCAGAATCTGAAGGGGGACGGCCTCACAGGGAAATGGTCCAGGATAGAAACACCAGCGATCTCTAAGCGAGGTGCTTGGTCTCCCTGGTGTAGTCTTTAAATGCCACCGTTCATAATCATAAATAAAGTCATTTTTAAAAGAGGAAGTCCTTTTGGCAGCTTCTGCTTGTTTGGAAATTAGGGGGATGTGTAGAGGATGTAGCCAGGGAAGGGCAACTAGTCCTTTGAACACAGACAAAAGCTCCTGAGGTTTGAGCGCACACAGCGGTGGTGGAGTCAGAACAATCAGGTCTCCTTCAGAATAGAGAAACAAGGGTGTCCTGCATGTGGACTGGGGCAACTGGGAAGATAGGGGACCCTGAACTGGAGTAATCCAGAGGAAGACAGTTTGGAAGATATAGTGATGGGTCCTAGGTTATTGTTTGAGACAGAGTCTCACCGTGTAGTCTATGCTGGCCTCAAACTTGTGACCCTTCTGCCTCAGCCTTCAGAATGCTATGATTACAGGACTGTTCGTGGAGCCTGACATTCTTGGGACATTTAGGGGGAGATCACAGCAGAATATCAAGACAAAGGCAGATAAGAAACAGCCCACTCACCCTCCTACTCACATTGACATTTGCTCCTCAGGTACTTGAAGTGGTGGTACCGGAAGACCCAGGTGGAAAAGAAGACCCCTTTTATCGACATGTTCAACTCTGTACCCCTGAAGACAGGAATCTATGCGTGAGTCCAAAGCTCCACGCCCTTATAGAGGTCTGATTTTCTAATGCTTCTTGCAGAGGCAGGCAAAGAAGGCCTTCCTAAGTTAGATGCATACGCTGGCAATCTCACGACTGGGGCACAGGCCTACCTAAGGTTTTTAGAGCCCAGGACAGGAGAACCGTGGGGCAGGTTTGTGTCTTGCATGGTATCCCTATAGTTAGATATCTACTACAACCACACTGGACCACCGATCACTGTATGTGATTGTAACTTCTATTCTCTCTATGCTTGTCTATCTGTCGTGGAGTGCGGCAATCTGAGAGGAAGATAGAGAGGCTAAGTCCAAACCAGCACGTACGGGCTGGAATGAGAGGCGCGAGGTAATTCTACGTCGTGTGAACACAGAGCCCATGAGAGTCCGGACGAATTAACCAAGACAACATGTGCAGACCAAGTATATGCGAAGTAGGACAATAGACTACAAACATAGGGGCACTACAGGCATAAGCGATAAGCGTGGCTCGAGTCCGGAGCTGAGCCAAGAACAACCACAACGGATAACTGGAGGTGGCGAGAGAGAGAATATCTTTCGACAATCGACCTATGGCAGCAACTTCTATGTTAGCTTTTTCTACCATCAAAATGCTCAGCCAGCATGTCACCGCTCTACACACACGACACACGATTGACCGACAAAACTACGGTATATGCGAGAGATGAGATGGCAAGTGCGCACCAGAATCACACAAGCCGGCAGAAGAGTAAACATGCCTGATAAATTGCCTGTCATCCCCAACTGGTCTCCCAGCTCACAGTCTTCTCGAGTCATTGCCTCAGCCAGTACCAGGATTGCGCACAAGTAGTTAAAGAATAACACTCTCCCGACTGGCACTAAACCGGCATAGGATCGAAGACGTAGGAGTCGCGCACAAATCCCCTATCTCCAGCGAGATGACTATTTGGCGACCCACTGAGATGAATATAGCATCTAAAGTAGGTCACAACAGGCAGCTAAGAGAACTAGAGCACACGAGTCTGACACACACCGCGAGCCCTAGACTAGCCCGACACAAGATCAAAGATATATATGATTCTATGTATCGCGGGGTCAAGCACCCTAGCCCCATAGAACTAACGACTGCTCCTCACTTAATACAGGTGATTCAAGTTTAAGTGGCTGTGGCTTACTACCACTTTAGCATGCCGCACCAAAGCCTCACAAATCTTCTTGTCCACATCGTTTGCGCCAATCATCTCTATCCCATTTATTTCCAAGGGGAATGCACTTTGGAAAGCAACATGAGTCATGCATGTAATTATGGTAGCGTGTGCTACCTGTGTCAATACACTGTGGTAGACCGTGCTCGATTGATATCTTGACCTATTCCTTAACAAAAGCCATTAACAGAGAGTCTATATTCGGCATGGCCATTCCGTTTACAGGTATGAAAGAGAACACGAGGCGAAATCTACATCGCTGAAGTGAAATTAAGTAAAAGAATGGCTCAAGCACATCGGCTCAGCATGGTAGGCGAAAATCAGAAAGTCATACCAAGTACCGGTCCTGGTGTATTCTATATATGAAGACCGGGTGGTCTCTAACGCGAAGAGCGAGCGAGCCATATGAAAAAAAAGTATTTATTAGAGCTCAGGGGTCGGTGGCGCACACGCACCCATTATTAGAAGAGACACCGAGCCTCAGCGGAGCCAGAGAGGCATGATCTCTGGCGCAGTTCGAGCCAAACCATTGAGTTCCAGGATATGTCTCTGAGCAAAGCATACACATATGAGAACCCCTGTACTAGGAAACAAAAAAACTATAAAAACTATATATATATATCGAATAATCTCATTGTTATTTGGTTCCTCGCAAAGAGATTAGCGGTGCGAACACGAGCCCACGTATGCGCGAACGTCCGTCGGCGTACCGCACGAAAGGAAAAGGAAACACACATCGAACACCAACACACGAGAGAAAATACCAAATTAAAATAAGTAATGGGACTGCAGGGAAAGGAGAGAGAGTATAAACCGACAGAATGCTTCCTGATCTCTTCGGAGCCGCTAAAGTATCTTAAACCTGAGACCAGATATAAGACTGGTAGAGGGTCAGGACCCAAGCACAGATTACAGGCCCACATCGAATACGCTATTGTGGACCAATGTAGCAGGGTATAGACCACCGCAAAAAGGAGCTAGGGACCAGCTCAGAAACAGCCACCGAAGGTGCAGGGGGCTTTGTGCAGAGTAGACCAGACAGCCAACCATGAGGGGCTTGGTGCAGTATAGACAACAGATCTTATGCGCAACCCAGATGAGGGCGATCAGGATGTACCAGAGTGACAGTAAGAGACGAGGGACACAAAGAACAGGTTGTGCACCCCAACCTCTTGGGGCAGACTCTTCTAGATGGTCGAGCTAGCAACTCAACACCCCAGCTCATGAGAAGGGGGTCGCGCTGACGTCACAGCAGAAATGGACAATCTAGGTCTCTACCAACACGAGCGACAGACCCAGAGGGCGGGCACGCTGGGACCACCAGGAGAACGAGAATGCTCACACAAGACCATTGCACGAAACGTCTTAATCCATACACTTCGTCATTTGTGATATCGCCAGAAATAAAAGAAGGACGGATGCACATAACGACGGATGCAGTAGGCCCGCTGGACTGGAGAAGGATGGGCAGAGAGTTATAGAGATAATCTAGTTGTGACTCCTTGGGATATTGGAGAAATGAAAGGGCGATGCGATTGAACACTAGATCCGGAGATGAACATGGGCAGAGCTATGAAGAGGAATGGAAGAAGAGTGCTTTGCGTCAGCGATTTACAAAGAGTATTCAGTTTTTGTGAACCAGATAGGCGAGGCTGGTTCACGGCAAGTATTATGCCTCCTACAAGGGGAGGAGGACTGAGTGGCCTGTAGGAGTTCAAGCTCTGGAAAGTACGCGAGACCTCGGAAGGCCACGGGTTAGAGGCATACACAATAGTGTATGGATATCACGTCATTAGAGCGATTATGCGAGTTTTGTGACTGTCTCTCGCGGCATCATGATCAAAGGTTCTGACGCGCAGCTGCAGCTAGCATCACGCGGAGGCAGTAGTATGCGCGAGGAGACGTTGGATGGCTACAGGCTGGAGGGCGGGAAGCTCGGGGGAAGAGCAGCCTGCAAGGTGGTGGTGAGAGTCTGAGAAGGGACCAGTGTGTGTGGCTGTGGGTTACTTATTCCAGCCTGTCTGCTCTCTTGATCCAGTTTACAGTATGCTTGCGTCGGGATGGGCGGACTGTGTATCAGCAAGTTCTGTCCGTGGAGCGTCCAAGTGTCCTGCGCAGCTGGAACTGGGGCCTGTGTGGTCACTTTGCTTTCTACCATGCCCTTTACCCCCGAGCCTGGACAGTCTACCAGCTTCCTGGCAGGGGTGTCACTCTTACCTGCCGCCAGGTCACACCTATCTTGCCACATGACTACCAGGTGAGGCTTCCTCCTGCTTCCTCCACCACCTCCCCTCCCCAGATCCAGCTCTGGAGAAGTTTAATGACCGACGAAAGGGAGAGGTTGGAGCTGTGAGCATCACACTGGCTTCCCAGGCCCATTAATTCTAGCCTTCGGGATCTTCTGGTAGGCCGTTTTCCGGGAAGATGGGAGGATGGCGAGGAATACTTGAAAAGGTTCTCAGTGCCCGTGACTGATCCTGAGAAGCGAAGCCCAGGATGGATCCACCGAGACTGAGCCCGGCCTTTTATCCCCAGGACAGCTGCCTCCCTGTAGGAGTCTTTGTGTGGGATGTAGAAAACGAAGGAGATGAAGCTCTGGATGTGTCCATCATGTTCTCTATGCGGAATGGACTAGGGGGTGAAGAAGATGCACCAGGAGGGTTGTGGAATGAGCCCTTCTGTCTGGACCGGGATGGGAAGACTGTGCGGGGCCTACTCCTGCATCACCCCAGCCCCCCGAACCCCTACACCATGGCTGTGGCTGCACGCTGCACGGTAATGGGAGAGGCTGCCCTGTACCTCTACGCCTGCGCCCCTGCCCTCCCAGCCCGACCCTGAACCTACTTCACCTCTCAGTCTCTCATGTCGTCAACTCCCAAGTCCCATCCTCATCCCAGCCCTCAGCCTCCGAACTCGGAAGTGGAGTGTGTAAAGGAGCAGAAGAGCCAGGCAGCATCCCGTGTCCTTGTACTTCACAGAGTCCTTGACCCCTTTACAGGCAGACACCACGGTGACCCACATCACAGCCTTCGACCCTGACAGCACTGGGCAGCAGGTGTGGCAGGACCTACTTCAGGATGGACAGCTGGACTCCCCTGCTGGTAACGGGGGTTTGACTGGGAGGTGTTGGGAAGAAAGGCTGCGTCCTGTCTTAGGACCAGAGTGGAAGACCTAATAATGAACAGGTCTTGTCGCTAGCTCTGGGGCTCAAGGGAGTGCCCGTGCTGAATTCTTCTGTGCTTCTTAGGCCAAAGCACCCCCTCGCAGAAAGGAGAGGGTGTTGCTGGGGCTGTCTGTGTCTCCAGCAAGCTGCCACCACGGGGCCGGTGCTGCCTGGAGTTTGCACTGGCTTGGGACATGCCCAGGATCATGTTTGGAGCTAAGGGCCAAGTCCACTACAGGTAAACGCAGGGATCCAAAGGCACCAGGGCTCTGACCCAGTACCCGGTCTTATGCCTTTCCTTCCACCTCAGGCGCTACACACGGTTCTTTGGTTCAGATGGTGATGCGGCACCTGCCCTGAGCCACTACGCACTGTGCCAATATGCAGACTGGGAGAAGAGAATCTCCGCATGGCAGAGCCCAGTACTGGATGACAGGTGCCCGCAGAGCCCTCCTGTACTTTTTCCCAGGCACTTACTCCAAATGGGACTTGATCTGTTTCTACCCTCCACTCAGTAGGGCTGTGTTGGGATTCACTTAGTGCCCCACTCCTCTGAACTCTAGAATCCTCTCTATCCTGGTAGGCTCATAAAGATCTATTCCCTCCTCTTGGCTTCCCAGATCCTTGCCTGCCTGGTACAAATCTGCACTGTTCAATGAATTATACTTCCTGGCTGATGGAGGCACAGTATGGCTGGAAGTTCCTGAAGACTCTCTCCCAGAGGAGCTGGGAGGCAGCATGCATCAGCTCCGCCCCATCCTGCAGGACTATGGGCGATTTGGCTATCTTGAGGGTATGGGCGGCTGGTGGGTTGGGGTGTTTTGGGCTGGCTAGTGTCCTGCATAAAGCAAAATGATAGATTTTTGCCTGTCCCAAGATATTGATGGGGTAAGGGTATAAATGGTGACTATGGACAGATGCGTGTGCCCTACTTCCAACTTTGAAGGGCTATCGAGTGGAAGCTGGGATTCTTGCAACACTGTCTCTCTCTGTCCTCCCTCCAGGCCAGGAGTATCGCATGTACAACACATATGATGTCCACTTTTATGCTTCTTTTGCCCTTGTCATGCTGTGGCCCAAACTTGAGCTCAGTCTACAGTACGATATGGGTGAGGGTGACTTCTCTTAGCTTACTTTACCCTTGAACCTTTGTAGTCTCAAATGATGTGTCCTTCCCCTTGCCACAAGCATACATACCTACCTCTTGCCTATTGGTGTTCCTCCGGGGTCACACACACAGCTCTGTGACCCACCCCGTGCCTGCCCAGTCCTCGCTTTCCCTCACCTACTTGCGAATCTGCTCCCCCAGCTCTGGCCACTTTCAAGGAGGACCTGACACGGCGACGGTACCTCATGAGTGGCGTGGTGGCGCCTGTGAAAAGGAGGAACGTTATCCCTCATGACATCGGGGACCCAGGTAAGGGCCCGCCATCCCAAGGTCAGCTTTCCTGTCTTCATACCCTCTATCCTGTCCACCGATGCAGATAAAGCACGTCCCCTCCCCTCCAACAGATGACGAGCCATGGCTCCGGGTCAATGCATATTTGATTCATGACACCGCCGACTGGAAGGACCTGAACCTCAAGTTTGTGCTGCAAGTTTACCGGGACTACTACCTGACAGGTGACCAAGGCTTCCTGAAGGACATGTGGCCTGTGTGTCTGGTAAGGCATGTGTATATAGTATCCAGTCCACCAGGGACATGAATGATGTTTCAGGAGAACCCAGATGGCTAGTACCTTTCTTAGAACCTCTGGCCTCAGTGTCTTGATCCCTCTCTAGGCTGTGATGGAGTCTGAAATGCAGTTTGATAAGGACCAGGATGGACTCATTGAGAATGGAGGCTACGCTGACCAGACCTATGATGGATGGGTTACCACAGGCCCCAGGTTGGGGGGTAGGGATTTCCGGGTCTGAGGTGGGGAACTGGGCACGTCAGGATGGTAGCGCTCATGCATGGGAGGGGCTGGAACTGCCAATCTCACCCAGCCCCTGTCCCTGATCAGTGCTTACTGTGGAGGGCTGTGGCTGGCCGCCGTGGCTGTGATGGTTCAGATGGCTGTTCTGTGTGGGGCCCAGGATGTCCAGGATAAGTTTTCTTCCATTCTCTGCCGAGGCCGAGAAGCTTATGAGAGACTGCTCTGGAATGGTGAGTTAAAGCACCCTGGGGCATCTAAAAGCTTGTGTCCACGGACACAGGCAGCTTTACTCTGTCCTTCCTCTACTCCAGGTCGCTATTACAACTATGACAGCAGCTCCCAGCCTCAGTCCCGTAGTGTCATGTCTGACCAGTGTGCTGGGCAGTGGTTCCTCAGGGCCTGTGGCCTGGGAGAAGGAGACACTGAGGTGAGAGATGAGAAAAGCCAGGAAGATGGCTTTCCTTGGAGGTGGGAAGCAAGTCTAAGAGACTCTCTGTGCCTCTGCTCTGCCCGCTCTAGGTATTTCCTACCCTGCATGTGGTCCGTGCTCTCCAAACCATCTTTGAGCTCAATGTCCAGGCCTTTGCAGGGGGAGCCATGGGGGCTGTGAATGGGATGCAGCCCCATGGTGTTCCTGATAGGTCCAGTGTGCAGTCGGATGAAGTTTGGGTGGGTGTGGTCTACGGGCTGGCAGCCACCATGATTCAAGAGGTAAGGTATTCCCTTTCCCATCCCTTCTCCATTTGTACTGTGGTCCACAAAACTTCCTCAACCACTAAATTTATTCCAGGAACATCCTAATGTCACCTTACCCGTCCACAGAGCCCCCCTTTCCCTAGCATGTGATGTGTTCCACCTCTTGCCTTTAGGTCCTAACCCGAGAGCAAAAGGCATACTGTCTTCTCTGCTCAGCTAAGGTAATTGTGCCACGAGGCCAGTTATTATGTATGGCTTCTCCTCTCCGCGCAGGGTCTGACTTGGGAAGGTTTCCGGACAGCTGAAGGCTGTTACCGCACTGTATGGGAACGCCTGGGCCTGGCTTTCCAGACCCCAGAGGCATACTGCCAGCAGCGAGTGTTCCGCTCACTGGCCTACATGCGGCCGCTGAGCATCTGGGCCATGCAGCTGGCCCTGCAGCAGCAGCAGCAGCAGCAGCAGCAGCAGCAGCAGCAGAAGGGCGGCGGCCAGTCGCTGTCCTCACACAGAGCACAGGACTAAGCACAGAACCTGAGTGTGGACCAAAGCTAAGTCCGGAGCGATCCCTCTGCACTGTGGAAGCCCAGCCTGCAGACTGGTCTTCCTCCTTCCCATACTCCTGCAGCCCTGAGCCACTAGGACAATCACGCCCCTTCCCTTCTTCCTCCCCAGCTGTGCCAGTAAAAAGGGGCTGAAGAACCACTTATTTATTTCTTCCCCTCCCCGTTCCTTCGTGGATGAAATAGTCAAGGCCAGTAAATTTCTCCAAGTCTATTCATGGAACAACAGATACACATGGGTATAAATAAAAGATCCCTAAAGCTAGCGAGTGTGGTGTGTTTGAGCTCCCGGGCATCCTAACAGGCACAAGAGCCAAGGCCAGCTTTTCTTTCCCCCATTCCTTTTTATTTGAATACAGACAGGAATCCTCAGGCTGAGGATATTCTCACCTCTAACCTGAATACCTGCCCTGCAGGAGGACAGAAGGGGGGCTGTGGGGAGGCAGCCACCCCTGTTTCTTTGAGAGATTTGCCTGCGGGGGAGGGTTGGAGCCTGAGAAGGGGGTCTCTGAGGAACCATCAAGGGGCCAGTGCTGGGGTGGCTCTTCCTGGGGCACGTGGTAGAGCAGGCAGGAAAAGTTGCCGGAGGCCTGGAGCCTGTGTTCGGAGCTGCCCAGCAGCCGGGTTGTGCTGTCCTTCGGAAACTCTGACCGCTGGGCAGGCAGCTTGGTCTGAGGGCGGTCCTCACTGGGGAGGGCACGAAGCTGACGGTGCAACACTGAAGGGACAGAGACTTGTCTGTCTGAGACAGCACTCAAGAAGCCCTTTACCAGAGCCCATGCCTTAAAGGTGGCCTAAGCCTCTTACCGACATACTCAGCGGGCACGCTCCCCCTGGTGTCTGAGGAGTACATGGCAGGAACAAGAAGAAGACAGAAAGAAAAGAGAAGGACCTGGAAAACAAGGAGAGGAGATGAAGAAAGGGCCCTGGCCACACGCCCTGTCGCTGCCAGGAAAAGGATCTCTGCCCCACCCTCTCACCAGGACACAGGTGCTGCCGCTGCTGGATTTGTTGGCTATCTCAACAACCAAGGCCTGAAGTCTCCTCAGCTGCTCTAGAAGGGACCTGAGGGAAGAGAGGAAACAGTGGTGAGCGTGCCCTGGCCTGGCACCGAGTCACACCGAAACCCTCCGGTTCGGCCGCCCTCTCCACCGGTGCAGTGGCTCCAGTCTCTTAACTGCCTTGCCTTTTTTCCCCAAATGACTCCCAAATGTCCTCTTTGTGGACAAATGCCTGTAGTTCCTTATTGAAACAAACAAAAAATAATAATAATAAAAACTTCTCTGCCTTGACTTAAACTCCTTTGCAAATACGTTCCAGAATTCTCTTACCACCTGGTCAGCTATGCATGTAATCCTCACCGGGTACTGTGTTCTCTGCTTTCTAGGTCAACCCCCCAGTGCTAGAGTTCCGGCCAAACACAAATGTATTGTCTTCTCTCCGCCTAGAATGTTTTCCCCACCCAGTCCCATCCCCATAATTGCAACTGCTCTGACGTTGACTACCTCCAGTCTTTTCTTATCTCCCCTCTCTTTGTCTTGGTACTTAATTTCTCCTTAACTACTTGTGAATTTATTTACCATTACTCTGAGCTTGAGACCTGGTACTAAAGGCCAACCACCAGGTGTTTGCACTTAGGAACCGTCCAGTTAGAAGTCAAATGTGGAATAGTGGAAAGAGTGAGAAAGCATTGAGAAATTAATGACGGGGCTGGAAAGATGGATCAGTGCTTAAGGCACTGACTGCTCTTCCAGAGGACCCAGGTTCAATCCCAGCACCCACATGGCAGCTCACAACTGTAACTCCGGTTCTAGAGGACCTGACACCCTCACACAGACATATATGCAGGCAAAACACCAATGCACATAAAGTAAAAATAAGTCATTAGAAAAAGGAGTTTAAAAGATTAACGGCCATGAATGGTTGCTTACAGATTCTGTTCCTCTAGAAGCTGTACTTTGTTCTGTAGCTCCTGATTCTGGGCTGTGTATTTCAAGACCCTGGAAGACAACATGGACGTCAAAATATTGCCCGTGTCTTCCCTTAAAAAATGTACGGCTTCCAAAGTTTTCCCCGTGTTCTTTCTTTCCTACCTGCTCTCCAGCCCTCCTACATACACCTTCTTCTTCTTGCGGCTTTCCTGAGCAGCTCTCTTGTTTCGAATCTTTCTCCGCACTCGTTTGAGAACCTGTTCCTCCACCTAAGAGAAGACAGGAAAAAGGTCATCCTAGGTGTGTTATTATATACCTATATCGTATTATTCAGGTGTGTTGGACGGCAGCTAAGGTCAACCCTCTTCCCAGTGAAAGACTCCCACAGCTTCTATGATCAGTAGGCATTCACCTTCTGTGTGAATGCCTCCAAGGACCAGGTGCTTAACGCACAAAAGCCAGACTATTTTTTGATATTTTTATGTGTATGGGTGTTTTGCCTGTGTGTATGTCTGTGTGTAATGTGTCTGCCTGGTGCTTATATAGGCCAAAAGAGAGTTTCAGATCTCCTGGAACTAGAGTTACAGTTGTGAGCTGTCGTGTGGGTGCCAGGGCTCAAACCTGGAGCCCATGGAAGAGCAGAAAGTACTCTAAACCACTGAGCCATCCTTCCAGCCTTTAATTTAATTATTAAAAAAAAAATTCCTCAGCTAGATGTGGTAGCACAGGCCTGTAATCTCAGCACTTGGGAGGGAGAAGAAGCAGATCAGGACTTCAAGACCATCCTTGACTAGAGTAGTTTGATGCCAGACTGAGCTACATAAGACCATGCCTCAAAACTAACAACAATAACAAAAAAAAAAAAAAATCCATCCTTAACCTAAACCAATATCAATCTTCTTATAATTCCTACCCATTGTATTTACCTAGAATCTCCAGGACTATGTAGAATATATCCTCATTTTAAGGCACTTAAACTTTTTTCAGAAGTTAAAACTGAATAAAGTTGTTAACTCTTATAGTCTCTGATATAGTCTTGTCAAACCTGGACACTAGCCAAGAGTGATGTCATTCACCTGTAATCTAGTCCCCGGGAGCAGGAAGATCAGGAGTTCAAAGGCATTTCTTATGCACTCCATAGTCTGAGGTCAGCCCTGCCAGGGCTAAAAGACCCTGAACAACAAACAGGGCTGGAGGATGTGGCTCAGTGGTAGAGCACTTGACAAGCATGTATGAGGTGCCATATTCAAATCTCAGTGGGTGGGGGATTAAGGTACGTCTGGCCAGTGTAAAGGAGGACAGTTACTGTCCTATGGACAGAA
Source organism: Peromyscus leucopus (assembly GCF_004664715.2). Classification (NCBI taxonomy): domain Eukaryota; kingdom Metazoa; phylum Chordata; class Mammalia; order Rodentia; family Cricetidae; genus Peromyscus; species Peromyscus leucopus. The sequence continues at coordinate 54,436,947 of NC_051064.1, read as the reverse complement.
CCACTATTGATAATTTCCAAATTCTATTTTCTTTCCTATTAACTAATATAGTGCTCACTCATCTTGTAATGGTGGTGGAGGAACAGGAGACAGAGGCTCATGGAGCCCAGGCTTGCCTGAACTCAACATGAAGCTAAGTCTGGCCTTTAACGCCTGATTCTCCTGCCCTAAATAATTTAACGTCTATATAACAAGAGATACCATGAAAACATTAAAAAGGAAAATGACATAAAAAGGTTTGCCACAAAAGCTAGATGTAGTAGTGTATGCCTGTAATCCCAGCACTTGGGAAGTGGCTTTGATTTTAGGAGGGCCTTCTTGCCTCTGCCTCCAGAGTGCTGGGACTATAGAGGTGTGAGCCATCATGCCCAGCTTTGATAATTGTCTTTGTTAGACTGGTTCAGCCTCCCAAACATTTCTACCATTGAGCAAGAGGTGGAGTACCATGATCACAATGAAATCTGTATTGGCCTGTTGTAGAATATTATTCTAAGGTATGCTTTTTTTATGTTGCATTTGTTTAACTCCTGTGAAGCTATGTTACTGTGCCTGTCTAAAACACCTGATGGTCTGATAAAGAGCTGAACAGCCAAACAAGGCAGGAGAAAGGATAGGTGGGGCTGGCAGGCACAAAGAATATATAGAAGGAGAAATCTGGGAAGAGAGGGTTGAAGGAGCCAGAGAAGGAGGAAGGCATCATGGCCCAGCCTCCCAGCTCAAGCCACGGAGTAAGAATAAGATGTACAGAAGTAAGAGAATGGGAAAAGCCCAGAGGCAATAGGTAGACGGGATAAATTAATGAAAGCTGGCAAGTAATAAGCCAAGCTAAGGCCAGGCATTTATAAGTAAGAATAAGCCTCCATGTGTGATTTATTTGGTAGCTGGGTGGTAGGCCCCCCAAAAGAGTAAAAATAACCACCAACAAAGGCCCTTCATTTACAGTCCTTTTCAAGGCTCTATACTGTTAGTTGGCATTTTAAAAATTATTTTTTGTATGTGGGTGTGGGCTTATTTGGAGATCAGAAAACTTGTAGGAGTCAGTTCTCTCCTTCCATCATGTGGGTCCTGGAGATAGATATCAGGTCAGGCCTGGCAGCAAGGGCCTTTTCTTGCTAAGCCATACACTGGTAATTTTGAAAGGAACACCAAAATGTATATACACCCTACAAGATCAGGAACTGCCCTTGCATCTAGCCCGTTATCTACCTCCCTGTCCCAGCTTCCCACCAGCAGCAAGTTTGCTTAGATTCTGACCTCAGTCCCTTTTCAAGTTACTGGTATCAAATAAACTGAAGTTGCCTTCTTGGGTCATACAATCCCCCTCCAGCTTTTGTTCCCCGGACAGAAACATTACCTTAGTGAGGGGAAGAGTTGAGGGCAGGGTAAGCCCCTCCTTCTCCAAGAGCCTCTTCTCTTCCTCAGTCAGCATCAGCCTAGAAATCTCCTTAGGGTTGGAGGAAATAGTGGAGAGCAGAGTTGCATGGGGATGTCAGAGCAGAATAGGGGAATCTTGGCCCCAGTCCTGCAAGATGAGATAATCCTGAAAAGTCAAGTCCAGTACCTGCTCTGCTGCTGTTTCCTCCACACGCAGTGGAGTCACGCGGAACCCCTCCTTTTCGTAGCTCCCAATATCTGCGAAAGCGAAAGTAGGGCTAGCTAGGCCAGTGAGCTCTTTCCTCCCCCATCACTTAACATTCCACACTCACCTAGATCTATGGAGACATGTTCCTGTGGGAGGGAATAGTTGTGATCATGGCGAATGGAAGAGCTGGAGGAGCTGAGAACATCCAGCGATGCCGAGGGACTGAGCAGAGAGCTCAGTAAATCCTCTACCTCCCAGTCGCTCAGTTCTTGCACGGAGTTCTAACAAATTTACAGGCCTTGATTTAATCTCTGTACCCTTGGGTCTCACGGACGTCGCTTTTCTTCCCCACCAGAACCCCCACCCACCTCGGAAGGCGACAGCTCCAAGTCCAGCGGAGCCTCCACGTCCTGCTCGTTCGCAGGCCACAAATCTCCGCTTTCCTCTAGCAGGAAGCCCAGCAGGTCCTGATCACCAGGATCCAAAGCTAGCTGGTCCTGACCACCAGGATCCATTTGGGATATCTATGGATAGAAATCCCTGCACGCAGATCCAGTCTCCGGACCTTAGGTACGACCCCTGGGCCTAACTGTCAAATCGGCTTGACTTACCTTAGTCACTCTACTCCAGGATGCAGGGCCGAGGACCCAGCGGTCACTCTAAACAGCCACCTCCCAGTTCCTAGTCTCCTCAGCCTCCAACACAACGGAAGTGATGCACCGAGAGCCTCATGGCACCCTGGGACTTGGAGTTCCCTCCAACTCGGAAGTGGCTCGTGTGCGCCACGTCCCGGGGGCTATGCAAATTTAGGGACGTCCCTACAGCTTCCCACACCCCAGGGCGGGGATCTGGGAGATCCGGGTCCGCCTTCGCCGCGAGCTAGGAAAAAGAATACTGAGTCTAAAAGAATACTGAGTCTAAGAGGGAACTTCAGCCTAGTTTGGGCGTTCTCTCCCGCGCGCCGCGCCCTCGCTTCCTGGCGGGGAGGGGTGGCCAGGCTTCGCGGGTGCCCGAGCATCGAGAGCTGCGGCTAGAGCAGCTTCCTGAAGTCTGCGCGACCATAGAGCGCGGGCCCAGGGCGCCGCCGGCGGGTGGGGGACGTTTCCAGGACGGAAGTGGACCAGAGTGTCGAAGGGAGGGCGAGGCCGGAGCCCCAGTGCAACCCAGAGAATCCAGAGCGGGTAGCGGGCCGGCGGGCGGGGCGCAGAGCCGGGCAGCGCAGGTAGGCCAGGCGGGCCGCGCCGGAGCGTCTAGGTGGGGCTGCGGGGACAGGCCAGCCCGGGAAGCGGCGGGCGGGGCCCCGATCCTCCTGCATATCCTGTGTCCGGTCCGGTCCTGTTGGGGAGGTCAGCGTCCAGCGCGTTTCGTTTCGGGTTTGGAATGAAGCTAGCCGTGGTGCGAGAGGCAGGCCCCTTTCGTGGGAGCGGGCAGTTCTCTTGTCTCTGCTAGGTTTGGGGGAGGGTGAGGAATGGGGTGGCAGTGAGGCGCTGGGCGGGGATGGCCTTTGGTGTTAGCAGATAGTGAGTATGTGGTTAGGAAAGCTTTGGGTGAGTTTGGGATTAGGTCGGGTTTAGGAGGCAAGGTAGAAGTTATGAAGCTGGACTAAATTTTAAGCATTAGCTTCATGAGTCAAGCCTGTTTGGTGTAGGTGACATTTAGATTGAGGTCATTATTTTGTTCTCTGGAAATGACCAGCATAAATCAGAGTACAGGATCAGGTTAAGGATCAACAAGAAGAATTGGCTTAGAAGCCCGTTTTAGGGATTAAAGGCCATTATCATGGTTAATATTAAGAATGAACAGTGAAAAGGTGAATTAGGAAGCAATTTTAGAAAGGAGCTTTAGTGGAGGGATGTAGGCTTAAAAATAAAAGCTAGATTAGTACGAGTGTCTGCCATGAAAGGGATGAGTGTCAAAGTATGGGGAATTAGGAAACCAATTAAAGTCAGGGTTAATGTTAGGAATGGTGGCAGCCTCGGGGTCAAGGTTGCAGCTACTGTTGAACAGGTAAAAGCGTGAGAGGTTGGCGGCAAGTATCTGCCTTTGTTTTGTGGTGAGGTCCCTTATTCCTGTGTAATCACAGAGGCTTCTTTTACCCAGAGCCGACAGGCTAACTTCAGGCCACAGTCCTGGGCTTCAGCTAGAACTACCGACGCCTGGGACTCAGCTTTCTTTATTCTGCTACCTAACCCCCAAGACTTCCTGAAGCCACCATGGCTGGAGGCAGGGATTTCTGGACTGTGCTGTTTACTAGGTGGAAGGTGGGAAGTGGAGAGACAAGGTCTAGTCCGAAGTGGGGAAGACTAGGAAAGAGGAGGCCCGAGACTGAGGGGGAAGCTGACCAAGGAAACAATGTTTCCACTGAGTTGTGACAGTTTAACCATACAGCTTCATTGCCCTCTGTCAGTCTCTGGTCCCTGGCCCTACACTGCCCACCCTCTGTACTTCCTTATAGATCCTTTCCTAGCCTTGAGCTTTTCCTTGTTGTCCATCTTAGCTGTCCATTCCCATCCTCTTTCCCCATCTCTTCATCCACACATCCTGCTTTAGTTCCCATCACTCAGATCTGAGCTTTCCCATCATCATAAAGCACTTTTCTCCTACCTGCACACTCCCCTGAGCCGCTGACACCCTCCTCCCCAGCTTTTGCTGGGTGTCCCCCTAGTTCCTGAGTCCCCTTTAACTTCTAGGTCCAGCTGTAGGTCCCCTTCCCCCACTCCCCAACGGAAAAGAGGAAGTGATACCCAAAGAGGAAACTGGGTCTTACTGATCCCACGCCCAGCCAGGCCACTGACCACACTCCCATGTCACTGCCGGCTTGACCCTGCCACTGACCACAGTACCGTCCCCTACCCAACCTGATTCAGCCACGGGCTCTACCCCATGCTGCCCCTCCCAACCCCAGCATTGCTTAGACACCGCCAGTGTCCCGTCACTACCCCAGCCCCAGCCTAATTTAGCCACTTACCACATCCCTAGCTCGTCTGAAACGCCTGACCTGGCCTCTGACCTCACTCTGTCATTCCCCAGCTTAGTCACCATCCATGGAATCACTCATCTGGTTCAGATGCTCAGCACATGTCTCGTTCCTGCCATCACCTCCCCCCTGTCATCTCCAGTGGCGGTCTGATGTAGTCAGTAGCTCCACCCATCTGCCTCTACCTACACATCCTATCGCATCCCATCCCTCTTCCCCCCAGCTCATCCCACCTTCCCATCCTAATCGAATCCCATCCCCTTCCCTAGCTGCATTACTTAATGAAGCTGTCTCGTTAACAAATGGCTCCTGGTCTTAGGAGGCTGACTTTGGGCTCAGGTTTCTGGGAGTTGAGGCTCATTGGTTCTACTCTCTGTTCTACTTTTCCTTTGAATGGCAGCTTCCTCTCCACACAGCTTTAACTCTGCCTCCATTAGCTCTTTTACTAATAACAGTCTCCTAACCTGGCCCCAAAGTTACCCTAAAATCCAGTTCTGGGGATGTCCCCGCTCAGAGTTCCTTGCCCTCCTGTTCCCCTCCGGGCAGTTCAGTTCCTCCTGCTCTTGGCTCAGCGTTTGCCTTCCCATCTTAACCCTGACTTCCCCACCCCTTGCAGGTACCCTGCGCTTCAGCCAGCTTGCCTACTCACTTTCCTGAATGTTCCTCCACGATTTCCTGCCTCTCCACCTTTGCTAATGCTATTCTCTCTGCCTGGATGCTACCTTTGCCTCATCTTCGACTGACCTAAAGGAGAGAGCTTGGGCTTTGGAGTCAGAGAGACCTGGGTTCGAATCTTGGCTTCACAACTTACTATTTGGACAAGTACTTTGGGAAAGTATTTAACATTCTGGAGCCTCAGTTTCCTCATCTGTAAAAATGGAAGTGATGACACCTACCTTGCAGGGTTGTTGTAAGGATTGACTGAAATTATGTATGCAATGCAATTAACATATAGTCAATAAATGGCACATCGCTATTGCTTTTCATTATCTTCATGTTTTTAAAATCCTAACTGCAAATGATACCTTTCAGGAATGCTTTTGGGTCCCACTTCCCTAACCTAAAGGGATCCCTTTTCTGAGCATACACATTCTGGCTCTGTTTACATCCTGCCCTCTGTTGTAACTCTGTATTTAGCTTATCCACCCACCTGGAAGGCTGGCAACCTACGGGAAGCAAAGTCTAGGTCTTACTCATCTTGGTTCTCAGCCACTGAGAGTTTGGCCCAGGGCCTTCCCGCAGCGGGCCCTCCAAAGAAGGCATAGAGGGAAATGTGCACAATGGAAGGAGAGCTGCGGGAACCTGGGCACTGGGGCCTGGTGCACGGGTGAGAAGCTGTGTGGCTGGGTGGGTGGTACCTACAAGAAGATAGATCTTTTGTAGGGGCTGTGAGGCCGAGATAAGGTCTGTGTACAGACAGCGTAAGTAGCTTTGTGGGAAAGAGTTGTGTGTGTAGGCTAAGGTGCCTTGCTGGAGAATGAGTCTGCGTGTATGGATAGGAAGACCCTATGTTGGAGGAAGTCAGGTCCAGCCCATCAGCTGCCCAGTCCAGCCTTAAATGAGCCTCCAGCAGCCCGAGGCCGGATATGTCAGTCTCACCCACAAACCCCTCCCCCTCCCAGCGGTTGAGGACTCAGAGGCCAAATTTGGTAACAGACTGAGTGTTATTCCCCCAACCCTCGTACATTCTGACTCTGTCTTCAGCTCTCTCTCTCCTTTTGTCCCCTTTGTACCTCCCTGTCTTTCTCTAGTTCCCTCTTGTAGGTACCTATACTGATGATATTCTCCATGTACCCCAAATTCCTTAGCCCTAGTATACTTGCATTCCATTCCTTGCTGGGTTTTGACCTCCTGTCCTCCACTCCCCCCCTCCAATTGCCCAACGCCTCTGGAATGCATCTCAGGAATGTATTGAGGGAGGAGGAGTTCTCTGGGAGGGGGACACGGAGGGGGTGTTGTCGCTGTTCATAAAACATGATAGAAGGGGGCCAGGGTTCTCAGATCAGGACAGGAAGCAGATAGCTTCTACTCACACTTCCAAGGATCTTGTCTGCCACTAGTCCAAACTCAGTGTCCAATTCCTTGACTTCCCTTCACTCTCAATTAATTGTGTGGATAACTACTTAGAACGGTCTGGAAGTTAGGGCAGGCATGACTCAACTCTCTTATCAGGGTCTTACCAGAGGAAGAAGTGGGTATCCATATGTCCGGAGGAAATGAGGCGGAGGGGCATGCATGCAGCTTCAGCTTAGGCTGAAGGGTCCTTTCAGTCCTGCTCCGGCTCCTCGGACTCCTGCTTCTCTGAGAGCCAGGTCTGTCCCACTGCTGGGAAAGGTTCCCTGGGAATAAGGAGAGGGCAGAGAGCTGGGGCCGAAGGGCTGGGAGGGTCCTCTCGTCTGGGTAAAGATGGAGAGCAAGCTATGCCACTTGGCTTCTGCAATCCTGGCCTGTGTGTATAGTCAGAAGCTTTCTCCTGGTCATTGTTCCAGCTATTTCCTACAGCTCTATCTGGTTTCTATCAAGTCTCCACTCTCCTGCTCCGTCTTTCCCAAACTCTTTATCCTCTACCCTTTCCTAACTTACCTGGTTCTCCAGTGCCTTCTCTATCGTGACACCCACCTATTTCCCAGTCTTTCCCTAGTCCTGCTTACCCCCTTGGGCTAGCAGTTTGCCAGGTAGGGAATGGGAGGCTGCCTTCCGTCCCTTCCCTCTTAGTTAAGAGGCACTCAGTCACATACCACATTGGTTCACATCATCAGCTGCTGGGCAGGCCTGTCCTCCTTGGGCCTGTATGCAATCTGCTGTTCATAGCGGCTTCTTTAGCCCACTGACAAGTGGTGGCTGGAAGGTAGAGGCAAGGAGTTGGCTTTGCAAATGCTGAGCTGCACTGGAAGCATTGTCTGGGCACCTGGGAAAGGTGGGGACAGTCTGAGAAGGATCGATGAAGGAGAGTGTAAGACTGCGGTAAGGCTGGAGTGTCAACGTGGTCACTTAGAAGGGTCAACAACTGAGTTTAATGGTCTGGGCACTTTGTCTGGCTTGCCTTGAACTTTCTCCTCTCAGGAAGTGTTGGCTGGGTCACTTCTAAGGTCGGTAGACAGGATCGTAGTTCTACCTTGACTGCACAGCTCCTTGGGAGGCCCTGCGTAGACCATTCGGGTTAGAAGAGAGCAGGGACAGAAGTAGGTGTCCCCGACCACGCTAGCTACAGACTGTTTGCGGGATTCCGGAGCCCCTGGGAGTCTGCATTTTGCCAAGAAGAGGGCAAAAGCTGAGGGGAAGGTCACATGATGGGTCAGGGCAGCGCTCTGAAAATCCCAGGACAGAATGGGAGACAAAGAAAAGGAAAAACACTGACCCAGGAAGAGTGGAAAACAAGCAGAGGCAGCGCTGGGAAAAGAGGAGAGCCTGAGGCACTGGGAACCAGAGAGGCACAAATTCCAGAGGTGCAGGCGGGACGGTGTCCTCAGGTGACATTGCATCTCAGGCTGCCGTTGTACTCAGAGACCAGCCTCTCTGGGATGCCTCAGATGGTCAGGGCTGAGCCATCTGATAGCGGCAGCCTTTCACCTTTGAAGTCATTCAATAGGACAAACAATGTTACTATTTTCTCTTGTGCTGAGTCCCCTGAAAGTCCTCTCCCTGGGACTGTCTGGGGGACTCCAGTGAGAGTATACGCTAATGCTGTGACGCCACGGGCCAGGTACAGCCAGGCTGAAGAGCAGAAGCCGTCACCATGGTGGCCCTTTCGCTGAAGATCAGCATTGGGAATGTGGTGAAGACGATGCAGTTTGAGCCGTCCACCATGGTGTATGATGCCTGCCGCATGATTCGTGAGCGGATCCCAGAGGCCGTGGCTGGCCCTCGTGAGTCTGACTACCCAAGTGGTGGGGGGCAGGAATCTTCCATCCCTTACCTCGGCTCTTAGCACATTGTGTTCTAAGACTCCTCACCTCTCAGGCCTATGCTCCAGTGTCTCTTCTCCTGTTGAAGTCTAAGGTCATGGGAGAAAATAATAGACAGAGACAATGGTATAACCGTTTGGCCACAGTGGCTTTTTTATAAGTCTAAGGTGATCTACCATCTCTTTCAGCCAGCGACTTTGGGCTATTTCTGTCAGATGATGACCCCAAAAAAGGTATATGGCTGGAGGCTGGAAAAGCTTTGGACTACTACATGCTCCGAAATGGGGTGAGTGTCTTCATCCGTGACCACTTGCGTCCTCTCCCCGACGTCTCACTAGTTTCCACACTGTAATGGTCTCTGCCCCTCCTCTCTCCTCCTCCCTCATTACCAGTTCCTTCCCCCAGCCCCGGGCTTTGCACGCACCAGATCCGCATACCCCCAGCGTGCCCATGTGGCTTTCGATTACAGCAGTCAGAACTCCTTTTGGATGAGCCCCATAGTCCTCCTTTCAGAAGTCCACTTCCCTTCTCCTTGGCTGTGTGAAGGGAACTAGTTTAAACAGGCCCTGACTACATTTCCCGGCTCCAACAGGACACCATGGAGTACAGGAAGAAACAGAGACCCCTGAAGATCCGGATGTTAGATGGAACTGTGAAGACGATCATGGTGGATGACTCCAAGACTGTCACTGACATGCTCATGACCATCTGTGCCCGAATTGGTAAGGGTCGTTGGGAGGGCAAAGGCCTGGGCCAGGACGTGCCAACTCTGGCAAAAGGCTCTTCTGCTTGAGGAGGTAGCAAGCCATCCCCTTTCCCTAGGCATCACCAACCACGATGAGTATTCACTGGTTCGAGAGCTGATGGAAGAGAAAAAGGACGAGGGGACCGGGACCCTAAGAAAAGACAAGACCCTGTTGCGAGACGAGAAGAAGATGGAGAAACTCAAGCAGAAATTGCACACAGATGATGAGTGTAAGCAGGACCAGAAGGGTCTTTGAGAATGGAGGGGAAGGGGGGCAGCCATTTATCCTGTGCTTACCCTGAGTCATGGAACTTACATGTTGATGAGGGAAGCAGGCGTGAAGAAGTGAGAGCCCAGCACTAGGCGGCATGAGGACCGTGGGGCTGGTGCTGAGGGCGCTGTCTGTGTTCCAGTGAACTGGCTGGACCACGGGCGGACACTGAGGGAGCAGGGAGTAGAGGAGCACGAGACGCTGTTGCTGCGGAGAAAGTTCTTCTACTCGGACCAGAATGTGGATTCCCGGGACCCTGTGCAGCTGAACCTTCTCTACGTGCAGGTATGGAGTAGACCTGGATGGGGGGAGATGGGGCAGGGCAGGTGTTAACAGGGCTGTCCCTGCACCCACACAACATTGGTTCCTTCTGTGATCTCCAGGCACGAGATGACATCCTGAACGGCTCCCACCCCGTCTCCTTTGACAAGGCCTGTGAATTTGCAGGCTTCCAATGCCAGATCCAGTTTGGACCTCACAATGAGCAGAAGCACAAGGCTGGCTTCCTTGAGTAAGTGACCCACGTCCCATACCCTGTCGTGGTTTGGAACCCCCTGCCATTGTGACCCAGTGGACCGGTCTGCATCCCAAGCCTTCCTCCCCGATTTCCTCTTCCAAAGTGTGAGGATCTGACACCCACAGGTCATCATGCTTCAGCCACAGTCATCCACTGTCTCCTCACTGGCCCCATCAGAGAGTGAATGCTGTTCAGTGTCTCTGCCCTGTCCCCTGTAACTTGTTTTTGTTTGTTTTAGATTCTCTGAAGAATTTGCTATATTAGCCAGAGTAAAATAGGACAACATTTCCTTGTGGGGAACATTAGATTAAAAGGTCCCCCAAATTTCATTCACTGTTATTTCTCCAGATGCAAAGACCTTAGTAAGGCCTTCTGAGTTTCCTGAGTGCATGGCCATCCTTCTAAGGAGTCTCCTCTCTTCTTGGCTCCCTCTTTCTCAGAAAACAAGGCCGCCAATTTAAGTTTCCTCGACCACCCCCTCCCCAAGAAGGCACAGGTCGCTCAGGAGCTCATGCTGAGTTCCCACTAGTTCAAAAGCCAGTGCAGACCAGTTTCCTCAGTCTCTCAGAGGTGATACTGTCCTAGACATTTCCTCAAACCTCTAGGCCCACATGGCCCTGATGCTGTCCACCACATGCTGACCCTCCCTTTTCTGGTGTAGCCTAAAGGACTTCCTGCCCAAGGAGTATGTGAAGCAGAAGGGAGAGCGGAAGATCTTTCAGGTGAGTGGGGTAGGGGAAGGTGTCTGGGTGGCCCGGGAGCTTGGCTGCATGATTCTCCTGGCTAAGTGGCCCCCACCTCCTCTCCGTCTCTGCTCACCTGCTTCTGCTCTCCAAGCTGTTCTCCCCACCCCACCCCCCGACTTATGCCAAGAAAGCAGAAGATTTGGATTTTAGTCCCAGTTCGTCACCAGTTTTGCTATGGAATTTCCATTTTGGTTTTGCTTTTTGTTTGAGACAGGGTCTCACTTTGTAGCCCAGGCTGGCCTCAAACGCACAGCAATCCTCTTATCTCAGCCTCCTGAGTATTGGGATAGTGGGTATGAGTTACCGTGCCTGGCACAATTCAGTATCATCCTTGGGTTGTCTGGGATAATAGTGCCTGCACGGTGGAAGCCAGATAGGAGCATCCCTGGGCTATTGCACCTGAAATGACTGTGTGATCTTTTTTCCCACTCTGAATACTCAGCCCCAAAGACCTTCTCTTTGTGAACTCGGACGATCCTGGATCCTCCTGCTTCTTACCTCCCCAGTCCCATCTCTAGAATGTCTGCAAGTTCCTTAGCTTTATTCCGTACGTCGCCAGCCCACATTGCATCCCCTCGTCTCTTGCATTCCTAAATCTTTCTGTGTGCCCATGATACTCTGTCATTACAGTTAACATCCCAGCTTGACTCCTCTTTGCAATACTATCCCCAGATCGCTAACTTTTCCCCATTTCCTACTTGAAGGCACACAAGAATTGTGGGCAGATGAGTGAAATTGAGGCCAAGGTACGCTATGTGAAGCTGGCCCGTTCCCTCAAGACTTACGGCGTCTCCTTCTTCCTAGTCAAGGTGGGTTCTGGCTCCTTCTTCGGGTCTTCCTTGTTTCTAACTCTTACCCTTTCCTGTCTCTCCAGACTCCTCTGACTCTGCCCTCAGACTTTCCTACCAGTTCCCAGGAATCTAATTCTTAATTGTGCTTTGACCATGTAAAAACCTGCCTCTTTTCAGTCCCCATCGCCGCCGCCTCCTCCTCTCCCCAGCAGAGTCCTCTGCAGTAGGGCTTTGTCCGGGGCCTGCTCCTGAGCACAGTGGTTTAGCCCTCCTGGCTCCTCAGCAGCCCTTGTGGTCCAGAGCTGATCTGAGCATTTGCCTCCCATTTGACCTCTAACCCATGACACCAACTGCAACCTCTGTGTCACAGGAAAAGATGAAGGGGAAGAATAAGCTCGTGCCCAGGCTGCTGGGCATCACTAAGGAGTGTGTGATGCGTGTGGACGAGAAGACGAAGGAGGTGATCCAGGAATGGAGCCTCACCAACATCAAACGCTGGGCTGCCTCTCCCAAGAGCTTTACTCTGGTGGGTGCTGGGATTCCAATGAGGAAGGGCTTTGGGGTCGTCCGAGAAGAGCTAGTACAAAGGTCTTTCCTCCCTCCTTTAGGGGACTCCAGAAAAAAAGAACTGTTGTGGGAAGTGGAGGTTAGAGCAGATAGAGAAACTCAGGGGGTGGATGATGCATAAGTGGAACAGGTGATGGATACACGCCTTAAATTCAGCAGAGGCGTGGAGAGTGTTCTTGACTTCCTGTTGCTGTGCTGAAACACACTGCCAAGGCAGCTTACAGAAGGAAGGCTTTATTTGGGCTTATGGTTCCAGCGGGATAAGAGCCCGCCATCATCACTAGGAAATGCCCTGAAGCAGTCACGGTGGCTGCTGCAGCAGTGAGCTCAGAGACCATATCTTAAACCACAGGCAGGAAGCGGGGAGCAAACCAGCAATGGCTCAAGTCTCGAAGCCTGCCCCCGGTGACATACTTTCTTTAGCAAAGTCACACCTCCTAAGCCTCTCTAAACAGCACAGCCGAGTGTTCAAATGCCTGAGACTGTGGGAGGGGGCATCTCATTCAGACTACCACAGTGGGGCTGTAAGCTCAGTGATACATGCTTGCCTAGCATTTGTCAAGACAGGAGTTCATGCCCAGTACCACACACACACAAAGTTGGGCATGGTTGTGAGTAGAATCCCAGCACTTAGCACTCTGAGGCAAGGGGATTGCTACGAGTTGAGGCTAGCCTGGACTAATTAGTGACTAGCAGACCATCCAGGGCTATATAGTATCAAAAAGAGAAAAGTCGACAGAACGTACTACGGCCAGCTGAGGCTATGTGAATGTGAGGAAATGCTGATAGGAAGACACGCCTCCCTTCTTTGAGCACCAGCCATTTACAGTAATTCTTTCCCTCTGGCTTTATAATTTTGAGCTTATGAATTGAATACTGATACCAACTTGATAGAGTGCCAGATAATGGGAATAGAAATGATAGATGCTATTTTTCCACTTTGGATCTTTTTGCCAACCTTCAAGTATGGTCATTTAATAAACAATGTCCTCCCAATTGTGTCCTCTGGGGAAGGGTAAAAGAGAACTTTTAAACGGCTTGTATCTGCAACTGTGGCAGAAAGGCCACTACTCAGAAGAAAGTCCCCTCGAGGAAGGGAGGTCAAGAAATCAGTGGTTGAAGAAAGGTGGGCCGGCTTCCTGGAGGGCTGTTGGCATGGGCGTTCACTTTGCCAGGTGGACGTGGAGCCTTTCCTCCTCCATTTCCCCCTGGGTAGAGTCTTGTCTCTTGCTCAGCCCCCCCCCCCACCTTGTCACCATAGGACTTTGGAGACTATCAGGACGGTTACTACTCAGTACAGACGACTGAAGGCGAGCAGATCGCACAGCTCATCGCCGGCTACATCGACATCATCCTTAAGAAGGTGAGTGCTGCCCCCCAGCCTGTGCACTCCTCGGCTCTGCTCCCCAGCGCCCCGCCCCCAGCCAGCCCTCTAGAAACAGGCCCAAGGTCTAGGCCTCTTACTTAACTGCCTCAGCTCTTTTTCCCTCTTCTTCTTACAGAAAAAAAGCAAGGACCACTTTGGGCTGGAAGGAGATGAAGAGTCTACTATGTTGGAGGACTCGGTGTCTCCCAAAAAGTAGGAAGGGAGTTGGGCTGATACCATTCCATGAGTAGGGAGAGGAAGGCTTGAGTGCAAGGAGTCACTGGGTGCTGGACATCCTTAGAATGGTTTTCTTTTCTCTCTCTTCTTTTTAAAAAAGGTTTTTAATTGTGTGGGTGGGTTCAGATGCTCTCAGGCCAGAGACTTGGGTTCTGAGAACTGAATTCTAGTCCTTGCAAGAGCAGCAAGTGCTCCTAACTGCCGAGCCTTTTGTCCATCCCATAGTTCTTTCACTAGGCTCAGGCTGTAACGAGACCCTATGACACCCTAGACCAGGGGTTCTCAGCCTGTGGGTCACAGCTGCTTTGGGAGTCTCATATCAGATATCCTGCATATCAGATATTTACATTATGATTCATAACAATAGCAAAATTACAGTTATGGCCAGGCAATAGTGGCACACGCCTTTAATCCCAGCACTCAGGAGGCAGAGGCAGATGGATCTCTGTGAGTTTGAGGCCAGCTTGGGCTACAGATCAAGATCTATGACAGCCAGGGCTACACAGAGAAACCCTGTCTCAAAAAAACAAAACAAAAAATTTCAGTTACAAAGTAGCAATGAAATAACTTTATGGTTGGGGTCACCACAGCATGAGAAACTGTATTAGAGGGTCTCAGCCTTAGGAAGGTTGAGAACCACTGCTTTAGAACCTAGGTTGCAGAGGTTGTAATTGCTCATTCTGTCTCCAGGTCGACAGTCCTTCAGCAGCAGTATAACCGCGTGGGGAAGGTAGAACATGGCTCTGTGGCTCTGCCAGCCATCATGCGCTCTGGAGCCTCTGGTCCTGAGAACTTCCAAGTGGGTAGCATGCCACCTGCCCAGCAGCAGATTACCAGTGGCCAGATGCACCGGGGACACATGCCGCCGTTGGTAAGGGTGCTCCTACCTCTACCGTGGTTCCTGGGTCCCTCTTGCAAGTGTCACGAGTGAGCAGTGTTTTATACTCCTCTCCCTAGCCTCTGGCTTTTTCTTCCGTCTTCCAAAAGTCCTGTTCGAGTCGCTGTTACTCTTTTCCTTGTCTTTAGACGTCAGCCCAGCAGGCACTCACTGGAACCATTAACTCCAGCATGCAGGCTGTGCAGGATGCCCAGGCTACTCTGGACGACTTCGACACGCTGCCTCCTCTTGGCCAGGACGCTGTGAGTATGGGGCAGAGAAGAGCTAAGTGATTTGAAGCTGAGCTCTAAGGAATGAGAGGGGATGATTAAACCAGAATAGACCCTAAGGTTTTTCCTTCCTCTCTCAGGCCTCCAAAGCTTGGCGTAAGAACAAGATGGACGAATCAAAGCATGAGATCCATTCCCAGGTAGATGCCATCACAGCTGGTACTGCCTCCGTGGTGAACCTGACGGCGGGTAGGTGGATGTCAACGTGTGTGTGTGTGTGTGTGTGTGTGTGTGTGTGTGTGTGTGTGTATGACGGGGATGGGGAGCCAGTGTGCACAAGCATTGTATGTGATCTCCGTTTCTTGACTCCGTGGAAGGTTGTGTGCGTACATCTCTCTCAGGACACATGCTCCTTCCCCGGCCCACCTCAGCTTCTTCCTCCTTTCTGTCTTCAGGAGACCCCGCAGAGACAGACTATACCGCGGTGGGCTGTGCGGTCACCACCATCTCCTCCAACCTGACGGAGATGTCCCGCGGGGTGAAGTTGTTGGCCGCCCTCTTGGAGGACGAAGGCGGCAATGGCCGGCCCCTTCTCCAGGCAGCCAAGGGCCTCGCAGGGGCAGTATCAGAGCTGCTCCGCAGTGCTCAGCCAGCCAGCGCTGAGGTGAGGGCCACGGGGCGGGCGGGGGAGGGTGGACACACGGTTCCACCCCAAGGAGGAAGGGCCGTCCAAGGTGGGGGTTGAAAATGTGACCCAGGAGCCTGTGAGCCCTGTGGGCACATGGCCAGGGACCACGCGGCTTCTGACGGTGTTCCTTCTCCACAGCCCCGTCAGAACCTGCTGCAGGCAGCTGGGAACGTGGGCCAGGCCAGTGGGGAGCTGTTGCAGCAAATTGGGGAAAGTGACACTGACCCCCACTTCCAGGTTGGTGATGTACCCAGCTCCTAGAACCCCCGCTACCAGGAGGTAATCTCTGATCCAGAATTCAGATCTCAGTCCCTAGTTCTGTAAATTGGCCCATCCAGACCAGCCTGGTCCTGTTTCCAGGGATGAGAATGAGAACTTCTCGTCTCTTGGGGTGAGAATTGAGACCCCCTAAATGCAAATATAATCTAGCTCTCTTTGGGCCTCATTGGTGACGTTCTTAGCCCTGACGTCCTGTGCATAGCCATGGCCCCAGCTCTCAGCTGTCTCAGACACCCCTGCCACACTGAGGATGGGGCTCCCCCTCCCCCACCCGAGGCAAGTTGCCTCAGCTGACTTTTCATCCTGGATTTCCCATGCAGATGTGTGTACCCAGAGGGGCTGGGGCTCGATCTCCCCCCGATTCCCCTACGGTAACGGCCTCTGGCCTGGGCCTTCCCAGCTTGGTCCTCTCTGAGCCGCATACACTCGCTTCCTCCACACCTCTTCCTCAGTCTCCTAGGGGAACAGACTTGATGGGAGATGGGGAGGCCTAGACTGGCAGGGTTGGAGAAGAGAGATCAGACAGGGCAGGACAGGCTCTTGCTCCTTGCACACTGAGATTGAGAGGCATGGAGACATGAAGCACCCACCCCATTGTACTACCCAGTCCTCCCCCATCACTGTCCGAGTGTATCCGCCTCAAGCATTTCTCCCTTTGGTGTAGACTCTCTTTCTGTTGGTGAGGGTTTGTTCTCGGTGAGGGTCTGTCCTTCTGGGTGCTCAAGGTAGAGGGGCTTGGGACAGGTTCTGAAGGCTTCTGCATACGCTGTGCTCTGATTGGAGCGGTGGGGATAATGAAGCTGCTGAGCCTGTGAGAGGTACCCGTGGCTCCTAGGCTCAGGCTCAGGTCTTCCGGCTGCTCTTTCCCCACAGGATGTCCTAATGCAGCTAGCAAAGGCAGTGGCGAGCGCGGCAGCTGCCCTGGTCCTCAAGGCCAAGAGCGTGGCCCAGCGCACAGAGGACTCGGGGCTTCAGACCCAGGTCATTGCTGCAGCTACACAGTGTGCCCTGTCTACCTCCCAGCTGGTGGCCTGCACGAAGGTGAGCCCGGCTTTGCTGTGCCCTGTGCCTGTGGCTAGTGTGAACACACACTCCCACAAACCTCTTTTTATCTCTGACTCTCGAGGCCTTGTCAGTCATCCCAGTGACTGCTGTAAGAACCACAAACACCCCATCTCGTGGCCTCTCTCCCTGGCCACAGCTCTGAAGCTCCGTTTCCCCGTAGGTGGTAGCCCCTACGATCAGCTCACCGGTCTGCCAAGAACAGCTGGTGGAGGCCGGACGACTGGTAGCCAAGGCTGTGGAGGGTTGTGTGTCTGCCTCCCAGGCAGCCACAGAAGATGGGCAGCTGTTGCGAGGGGTGGGAGCCGCAGCCACAGCTGTCACCCAGGCCCTCAATGAGCTGCTGCAGCACGTGAAGGCCCATGCCACAGGGGCTGGGCCTGCTGGCCGGTACGACCAGGCCACTGACACCATCCTCACTGTCACTGAGAACATCTTCAGCTCCATGGGTGATGCCGGTAAGAGTCCTCACCCCCAGGGAGACAGAAGCCCCAGTGTGGACATTTCCCTTAGACCCAGCTCTGCCACCGCTGAGGATCGGCACAGTGGCCTTCCCAGCTGTGTGACCATAGGCTCCTTCTGGAGTCTGGAGCCTCCACTTCCCCGTCCATCGCTAAAGCAGAAAGATGGCCTTGTTCTGTTTCGTGCAGCATTTACAGACGATACCAACTTCTGCACAGTCATAGGTGGCCAAGGGCATGGTCAAGAGCTAGCCCTGCAAACGAGAAGAGGGGGGGATGTAGCCTCCTCCACTTTACCTTTGTACCCCAAATCATTCAGAGACTGTCTCTCTTCTCAAAAGACATTTACTGGAAATGCTGGCTGGAAACTGTCCTTCCTCCCGTGGGAGCTCATTGGGAGATCTGTTCTCCAAGATCTTAACCCAGAAAGCTGGAACTCAGAGGAAATCACTCGAGAACTTCGCCAGTCTCGTCGTCTCTGTCTCCAAAAGCCCTGTCTACGTTGTCTGGCCCACTCACCCTCCTCCCTCACCCTCTTCCAGTGTCTCTGGCTTTCTTACTTGATGATAACCCTGTGTTCCAGGGGAGATGGTACGACAAGCCCGCATCCTGGCCCAAGCCACCTCGGACCTGGTCAATGCCATCAAGGCTGATGCTGAGGGGGAGAGTGATCTGGAGAACTCTCGGAAGCTCCTGAGTGCTGCCAAGATCCTTGCTGATGCCACTGCCAAGATGGTGGAGGCTGCCAAGGTACAAAGTAGTTTTCTGTACAGACCCGGAACTGGGCCCTTCCGAAGGGAAGGAGAGAGGTCCAGGTGGGGACCTTGTCTGATGGGAAGACCCAAGAAAAGCAGGAAGTAGAACAGATAAGGAAACCCCCAGGAAACCCCCAGCTCCCAGCCTGCAGTGGGCCACCAGCCAGGCTTCCAGCGACTGTGACTCCCAGTGACTCTGGCTGTAAGCGTCCACGTCTTTTCTTTCCCGTTGAAGGTCTGCTGCTCCCATTTCCTTCTGACGCCACCACGTCCGCATGGCGTCTTTCCTGGACCCCTGTGAGGGCAGACAGCCTTTTGGCCCAGGGGTCTCTGCTAGCCTTACACAATAAGATAGCATTAGATGTCAACACACAAAGGTGTGAAGACTGTCGGAAGGAGGCACCAGAGATCCCCTGAGCTTTGCAGCTGCTACAAATTGCTGTGACCCCTTCTCCTGAGAGTCTTCCTCTTCCCAGGCCACCCTACATTAACATAGCATTCTGAGTATTCTGTAGAGAACAGCAAGAAAAAGACTCCTCTCCCCAGGGAGAGGAAGCAGGCACAATTCCAAGAAGGGATTCACATCCCAGAGGAAATTAAGGACCTGGGACCCGCCCCCCACCCTCCCACTCCCCCCCACCCCCACACTTCCCTTCTGAAACAGTTCTCAACTCTGAGCAGTTCCTACCCGAGTGCAGGTAGTTAGCAATTACTTTAGGAAAAGGAGTGAGCTTTCAGCTGGGTGTAGAGGAGTCGGAAAAGAGTGTTTCTGCTCCTATGAGGATGGATGATGACTGTCTCCTCTCAGGGAGCAGCTGCCCACCCTGACAGTGAGGAACAGCAGCAGCGGCTGCGGGAGGCCGCTGAGGGGCTCCGAATGGCCACCAATGCAGCTGCACAGAATGCCATCAAGAAAAAGTTGGTGCAGCGCCTGGAGGTAAGGCTGGGCAGTCTGGGAGCGGCTCGGGGGATAAGTGCATGGATGCAGTGAGAGAAATGGGCAGGGACGGATGGGTAGTCAGTATTTCCTTAAGGTACACTGTGGGCCGGGTAGGCCAGGGCCTGGGAGTGCCTGGTCTTCTGATTACTCTGTCCTCCAGCATGCAGCCAAGCAAGCTGCAGCCTCTGCTACGCAGACCATCGCCGCAGCCCAGCATGCAGCCTCTGCCCCCAAGGCCTCTGCAGGCCCCCAGCCCCTGCTGGTACAGAGCTGCAAGGTAAGTCTCCAAGAGGCACGTGGGAGTAGGGAAGGGTGGGAAGGAAGGTAGTACTTTACTTTCCCTGAGTTCAAGAGCATGGTACTCATGGTCCTTTGACCCACAGGCTGTGGCGGAGCAGATTCCATTGCTGGTACAGGGCGTCCGAGGAAGCCAAGCTCAGCCGGACAGCCCCAGTGCTCAGCTCGCCCTCATTGCTGCCAGCCAGAGCTTCCTGCAGGCAAGACATTCCTCCCCACTTCTAAGAGCAGACTCTCCCTCCTTCCCAAGATCTTAGATCTCCCGCAATCTGAATATCTGCTAGTAGCTAAGACCAAACCCGAGTGCTTACTACATCGGTACTACCAGTGTCCGTTGGAAGGCTAGAGAGAGGGTGTCGCCCCTCATTTGCATATTCTCCAACAGCCAGGTGGGAAGATGGTGGCGGCCGCCAAAGCCTCGGTGCCAACGATTCAGGACCAGGCTTCGGCGATGCAGCTGAGTCAGTGTGCAAAGAACCTAGGCACTGCTCTGGCAGAACTCCGCACTGCCGCCCAGAAGGTAGGCGCTCACTGGGAGACGAGGCTCTGCATGCTGTCGCCTGGGACGGGGAGCATTTGCCCAGTATAACCTCTAAGAGGGTGACTAACCCAGCAATGTCGCCATACCCCCTGCCGCTCACTGTCACAGGCTCAGGAGGCATGTGGACCTTTGGAGATGGATTCTGCACTGAGTGTCGTACAGAATCTAGAGAAAGACCTGCAAGAAGTCAAGGCAGCAGCTCGGGATGGCAAGCTGAAACCCTTGCCCGGGGAAACAGTGAGTAGTCTTAATAACATGCCCTCACTCAGACCCTGAAAGTCTGCTCAGCTGTGCTCTAGAACCTTCATTTAATCTGCCAGCTGTCCCCAAGAACCTTCTCGGGTGCCCTCTCACTTCCTCCTTCTAAGCCTTCACCCCCTTGTCTGCAGATGGAGAAGTGTGCCCAAGATCTTGGCAACAGCACCAAAGCAGTGAGCTCGGCCATCGCTAAGCTGCTGGGGGAGGTTGCCCAGGGCAACGAGAACTATGCAGGTATGTAGGCGCAAGCTAGGAGTGGAGCATATGATAGGAAGTGGAGAAGCAGGAGCTTGTTGAGTGAAGAAACTGATGGAGGGGCTGGAGAGGTGGCTCAGCGGTTAACATGCTCTTCCAGAGGTCCTGAGTTCAATTCCTAGCACGTATATGGCGGCTCACAACCAACTATAGTAGGATCTGATGCCCTCTTCTGGCATGAAGTCATACATGCAGATAGAGTACTCATACTCTCTCTCTCTTTTTTGTTTTTTTGTTTTGTTTTGTTTTGTTTTGTTTTGTTTGTTTTTTGAGACAGGGTTTCTTTGTAGCTTTGGAGCCTGTCCTGGACTAGCTCTGTAGCCCAGGCTGGGCTCGAACTCACAGAGATCCACCTGCCTCTGCCTCCCGAGTGCTGGGATTACAGGCGTGCACCACCACCGCCCTGCGTAAATACTCTTTAAAAAAAAAAAAAAAAAAAAAAAAAAGCCAACCCCTTTTCTCTGTGTGTCCCCAGGTATTGCAGCTCGGGATGTGGCCGGTGGACTGCGGTCACTGGCCCAGGCTGCTCGGGGCGTAGCTGCCCTGACCTCGGATCCTTCGGTGCAGGCCATTGTACTTGACACAGCCAGTGACGTCCTGGACAAGGCCAGCAGCCTCATTGAGGAGGCAAAAAAAGCAGCTGGCCATCCAGGGGACCCAGAGAGCCAGCAAAGACTTGCTCAGGTCAGGTGTTGGGAAGGGCTCCTGCCCACCCCTCCCTTAGACGTCTCCATAAGGCCCACCCTTACAGGACACACTCTTCATGCGTTCTCAGGTCTGCTCATAGCGGGCCTCTCTGAATCCCACCCTCTCTCTTGTCTTAGAAGTGTGTTAGACTTAGGCCCAAAACTTGCAGAGCAGCTGGTTTGGGGATGCTTGGTGATTATTGTCTGTGACCTTGACCTCAGCTTCTTCCAGTTTCAGTGGCAGGGCAGCTGGTTATCGTCCACGTCCCAGTGTGGAAGGAGGGTCTCCTGGATTATTCCGTCTTTGGCAACCCTGTTTCTTTCTCACTCCAGGTGGCGAAAGCTGTGACCCAGGCACTGAACCGCTGTGTTAGCTGCCTGCCTGGCCAAAGAGATGTGGATAATGCCCTGAGAGCAGTTGGAGATGCCAGCAAGCGACTCCTGAGCGACTCGGTAGGAACAGGTTTGGCTAGCAGAGGAGAGCGTTCTGACGTGGGCTTCTCCTTTGACCCTGCCTTCCCAGAGCTGTCCCTTTTTGTTAATCCAGGTCCTGGGCCCATCTCACTAGCCTGCTTTTGGAAAGCTCTGTCTCACCTCTCATTCGTCTTTCTGACTTTCCTCCGACCCTGCAGCTTCCTCCCAGCACGGGGACATTTCAAGAAGCTCAGAGCCGACTGAATGAAGCTGCTGCTGGATTAAATCAGGCAGCCACAGAACTGGTGCAGGCCTCCCGAGGAACCCCTCAGGACCTGGCTCGGGCCTCAGGTCGATTTGGACAGGACTTCAGCACCTTCCTGGAAGCCGGGGTGGAGATGGCAGGGCAGGCGCCGGTACGCAGGGGCAGAGGGTGCAGTGAGGGGTACGGTAGGAAACACGTGGGTATCCAGAGTCTAGGTCTCCTGGTTCCCTCCTCCCCAGTGTCCAACAAAACGTGTATGTTTGGGAAAGAAGAGCCTTTTAGAAACAGACATGACAGGATGATGTATGGCATCAACTTTAACAGAGCCAAGAGGACCGAGCCCAGGTGGTGTCCAACTTGAAGGGCATCTCCATGTCTTCAAGCAAACTTCTTCTGGCTGCTAAGGCCCTGTCCACAGATCCTGCTGCTCCCAACCTCAAGAGTCAACTGGCTGCAGCTGCTAGGTAAGCAGGAACTGGAAAGCCCAGCTCTGGGGACCTGTGAGAAGGCCAGAGAGGGGACATTCCATGAGACATCCCCAGGTTTGCCAATAGTAAAGCAAAAGAAAATATATACAGTCCCATGCACACAGGACTCAGGAAAGATCACCTACTCACTCAGTCCCTCCCCCAAATCAGGGCAGTGACAGACAGCATCAACCAGCTCATCACCATGTGCACCCAGCAAGCACCTGGGCAGAAGGAGTGTGACAATGCCCTCCGGGAACTCGAGGTGAGCCTTCAGCACGGTAGCTGGGCCTAGAGAGCTAGGGCCGAGGGACTGTCTCAAATTTCATGTCACTCCCCACACAGACAGTCCGAGAACTCCTGGAGAATCCAGTCCAGCCCATCAACGACATGTCTTACTTTGGTTGCTTGGACAGTGTTATGGAGAACTCGAAGGTTAGTGGAACGGGGACCTCCGGAGGCAGGGACAGGAACGTGGCCTTAACACCTTGGTGCCCAGGACGTGATCTGACTCTCCTCATCCCCCTCTTCCTCAGGTCCTAGGTGAGGCCATGACTGGCATCTCCCAGAACGCCAAGAATGGAAATCTGCCGGAGTTTGGAGATGCTATTGCCACAGCCTCCAAGGCCCTCTGTGGCTTCACCGAGGCAGCTGCACAGGTAATTTCTCTCCGTGGACCCCAGAGCAGCTCTCGCACTCCATGCCCATGCTCCCTGCGCAAGGACATAAATCAGGACGCTAGTGCAGATTCTGGGTGCCCTGCTGTGGGGAGGGGATGTCCTCAGAGGTTGTTGAACACCAGCAGTTCAGGTTGCTGTAACTCTTGGGTCTGCTTACATTGACCAGTTGTGAGGCTTTTTTTTTTTTAAATGGTGCTCGAATTGAACTAAGCCTCGTGGCATGTTAGGCAAGCACTTACTACTGAGCTACACTCCCACCTAGGTGAAGCACTCTTATTAGAGTAGTTACAGGGAAAGCAGGTCACGTGTAGTAGTGTTTGCCTTTACTTCTAGCATTAGGCAGAGGCAGGTGGATCTCTTGAGTTTGAGGTCAGCCTGGTGAACATAGTGAGTCCCAGGTGACCCTGTCTCAAAAAAATAAAAACCACCCTGAGAATTTCTTTCCAGCTATTTTTTTTTCCTGGAAGCCTACCATTCTCCTCCCTCTCTTACCTCCTTTTGCCCTGGGTTCCCTGCTGTAAATGGCTTGAATTTTTAGTTATAATTTTTTTTCATTTTTATTTATTTATTTTTCTATTATTAGCTTGATACAATACAAATTCCTCCCCCCCCCCCCCCGAGACAGGGTTTCTATGTGTAGTTTTGGTGCCTTTCCTGGATCTCGCTCAATAGACCAGGCTGACCTCGAACTCACAGATCCGCCTGGCTCTGCCTCCCGAGTGCTGGGATTAAAGGTGTGCGCCACCACCGCCTGGCGATACAGTACAAATTCTTATCCTAATAGTGAAATGTTTGATTGAAGCTTGCCCAGTAGTTAAATAAAACCAAAACTTGTTATAAGCCACAGTCATTCTAGGGTCCCCCCTGCTATGTAGCCTCCCTGGATCTGTGGGTTGCAGTCTGATTGTTCTTTGCTTTATATCTAGAATTCACTTATGAGTGAGTACA
This sequence comes from Peromyscus leucopus, assembly GCF_004664715.2. Taxonomy (NCBI): domain Eukaryota; kingdom Metazoa; phylum Chordata; class Mammalia; order Rodentia; family Cricetidae; genus Peromyscus; species Peromyscus leucopus. The sequence continues at coordinate 54,413,140 of NC_051064.1, read as the reverse complement.
TACCATGTTTGTTCTTCTGAGTTTGGGTTACCTCACTCAGGATGATGTTTTCTAGTTCCATCCATTTGCCTGCAAATTTCATGCTTTCATTGTTTTTCTCCTGCTGAGTAGTACTCCATTGTGTATATGTACCACATTTTTTTCATCCACTCTTCAGTTGACGGGCATCTAGGTTGTTTCCAGGTTCTGGCTATTACAAATAGTGCTGCTATGAACATAGTTGAGCATGTATCTTTGTGGTATGATTGAGCATTCCTTGGGTATATGCCCAAGAGTAGGATGGCTGGGTCTTGCGGTAGATCGATTCTCAATTTTCTGAGAAACCGCCATACTGATTTCCACAGTGGTTGTACAAGCTTGCATTCCCACCAACAGTGGAGGAGTGTTCCCTTTGCTCCACATCCTCTCCAACATTGGCTGTCATTGGTGTTTTTGATCATAGGTGTAAGGTGGTATCTCAGAGTCATTTTGATTTGCATTTCTCTGATGACTAAGGATGTTGAGCATTTCTTTAAATGTCTTTCAAGCCATTTGAGATTCTTCTTTTGAGAATTCTCTGTTTAGCTCTTTAGCCCATTTTTAATTGGATTGTTCAGTATTTTGATGTCTAGTTTCTTGAGTTCTTTAAATACTTTGTAGATCAGTCCTCTATCATATGTGGGGTTGGTGAAGGTCTTTTCCCATTCTGGAGGCTGTCTTTTTGTCTTTTTTTTTTTTTTTTTTTTTTTTTTTGCTGTTACTTTTTTTTTTAAATTTATTGATTTATTATGTATACAGAAGAGGGCGCCAGATCTCATTACAGATGGCTGTGAGCCACCATGTGGGTGCTGGGAATTGAACTCAGGACCTTGGTGCTCTTAACCTCTGAGCCATCTCTCCAGCCCTCTTTTTGTCTTATTGACTGTGTCTTTTGCCCTACAAAAGCTTCTCAGTTTCAAGAGGTCCCTTTATTAATTGTTGTGCTCAGTGTCTGTGCTACTGGTGTTATATTTAGGAAGTGATCTCCTGTGCCAAAAGTACTTAAACTCCTGCGTTCAAGAGTACTTCCTACTTTCTCTTCTCTCAAGTTCAGTGTAACTGGATTTATGGTGAGGCCTTTGATCCACTTGAACTTGAGTTTTGTGCATGGTGACAGATATGGATCTATTTGTAATCTTTTGCATATTGACATCCAGTTATGCCAGCATTTGTTGAAGATACTTTCTTTTTTCCATTGTATAGTTTTGGCTTCTTTGTCAAAAATCATATGTGCGGTCTTCAGTTCATTGGTCTGTATGTCGGTTTTTATGCCAGTACCAAGCTGTTTTTATTACTATAGCTCTATGAGTGTTTTGCCTGCATGTATGACTGTGTACCATGTGAGAGCCTGGTGCCTTCAGAGATGAGAAGAGGGTGTCAGATCTCCTAGAACAAGTTATGGTTGTGAGTCATCATGTGGGTGCTGGGAATTGAACCCAGGTCTTTTTTGTTTTGTTTTGTTTTGGTTTTTTCTGAGATAGGGTTTCTCTGTGTAGTTTTTGGTGCCTGTCCTGGATCTCACTCTAGACCAGGCTGGCCTCGGACTCACAGAGATCTGCCTGGCTCTGCCTCCTGAGTGCTGGGCTTAAAGGCGTGCGCCACCACCGCCTGGCTAACCCAGGTCTTTTGCAAGAACAAGTACTCTTAATTACTAAGCCGTCTCTCCAGCCCCAGGCTCGACTTTTAAAAATCTTCCTAGTTTTGTTTCTTGTTTTATTTTTGAGAAAACATACAGAAGAAAAAGCAAAACTATCCTATGTTGACTGAAGTATGAATTAAACATTATGATGATCTTCCCATTATAAGAGTGGTAAACATTGCTGGGCATGGTGGTGCACTCAGCAGGCAGAGGCAGGTGGATTTCTGTGAGGTGGAAGCCAGCCTGTCTGCGAGCCAGTTCCCGGATAGCTAGGACTGTTACACAGAAATTCTGTCTTGAAAAACAAAACAAACAAACAAACAAACAGTAAGTGTTGTATCCATCTGTTGCCACTTCGCAGACTCCAAGCTTGACAGTGCTGCTGATGCTAACTGGCTTAAGAGCCTTAGAGTCCTAGAATTGTATCTTCTGTTTCTTTGTTCTTTTTGACCAGTCCTTGGCTTGTCTCAAACTCACTATGTAGACTAGGCTAGCCTCAGCCCTTCATACACTCCTGCCTCTTTGTATGCATGTGCCTTTCAAATGTTTATACTCCTTCTTAACAGTGCGCTGTACTTTGTACTTTTCCTTCTGTGATCCAGCACAGACACACATACTTCTAAACGGAGATGAAGTTCAGTAAAATCCTTTGTGTGTGTGTGTGTGTGTGTGTGTGTGTGTTGTTCTGTTCTGAGATGGTACCTCACTCCTCCAGGCTGTCTTCACACTCAGCACCTCTGTCTCCTGGCGTTGGGGTCACAGACGAGCACTGCCGTCCTAGCCTATCTACTTCTTTAGTCTTCTGAAATGCTGAGGTGTCTTTAACAACACGAGCAGGGAGGGAAGCTGCGGTCTGTTAGTACTGCTTCTGTGCACAGAGCTCAGAAAGACACAGCTGTCCTCAGAGTTGCCTTCTCCCCCACCATGTTCATTTCTCCTCAGGCAGCGTATCTGGTTGGTGTCTCCGACCCCAATAGCCAAGCTGGCCAGCAAGGACTGGTGGAACCCACGCAGTTTGCCCGGGCAAACCAGGCAATTCAGATGGCCTGCCAGAGTCTGGGGGAGCCCGGCTGTACCCAGGCCCAGGTAATGCAAGAGTGCAGGTACCGTGGGCAAGGCTGAGGAAGGATGGGCAGACCCTGAGAGGAAAAGGGGGGAGGAAGGACGTGTGAGGGAAGATGGGGTACACCTCCACCTTCCACAGAACGCCTCTCTCAGGTCACAACCTCTCTAGACACCTCTGAGCTCTTCCCCCCACTTGCCCCATTTTGATTTTTCTCCATTAATGTATCTGTTGTCCGTTTTAACCACCCCCACGTCCAGTTCATCTTTAAGCACCTTTCTCTCCCAGGTCTCCACTTTTCCAGAAACTCTCTTTCCTGTCAGACTTCCCAGGGAGTCCTCCTCCATCCTCCACTCGAAAATGGCTCCCCTTAGGTCTGCGTTCTTCCTTCCTGCTCTTGTCTCAGCTGTCCCATCTCTGTGTCCTCAGGTGTTGTCCGCAGCCACTATCGTGGCCAAACACACTTCTGCGCTCTGTAACAGCTGCCGCCTGGCTTCTGCTCGGACCGCCAATCCTACTGCCAAGCGCCAGTTTGTCCAGTCAGCCAAGGAGGTGGCCAACAGTACAGCCAATCTGGTCAAGACCATCAAGGTTCGCAGTGTTTGAGTTTTCAAGTCCCCTGGCCCATCCCTCCTTCTCTTCCTGAGTCTAGGAATGACTAGGAAAGTCACTCTCGAGCACTGCCGTACTAGCCTATCTACTTCTAGGTCTTTTGCTAGATTCCCCTGGCCTTGCCTATCCAGACTTACCAGTTCCAGCTCGTCAACTCTCTGCGCCCTTGAGGATGGCCTGGGTTTCACTTGTGTGCCTACTTACTGAGTCCTGAGGCCCCCTGTTCAATTCCAGGCACTAGATGGGGCCTTCACAGAAGAGAATCGTGCCCAGTGCCGAGCAGCGACAGCCCCTCTGCTGGAAGCTGTGGATAATCTGAGTGCCTTTGCATCCAACCCTGAATTCTCCAGCATTCCTGCCCAGATCAGCCCTGAGGTGAGGCTCTGTGACAGAGAACTGATGAGCCACTTCATCTTCGTGGACACAAGTCATGAGGCTTGCCTCCCTGCCTCCTCTCTCCTCAGGGCCGAGCTGCCATGGAGCCTATTGTGATCTCTGCTAAGACCATGTTAGAGAGCGCTGGAGGGCTCATCCAGACAGCTCGGGCGCTAGCCGTCAATCCCCGGGACCCCCCACGCTGGTCAGTGCTGGCTGGCCACTCTCGGACTGTCTCCGATTCCATCAAGAAACTCATTACCAGCATGAGGTACTGAGGGTTAGGAAGCGTGTGTGGCTAGGGACAAACAGCATGGCAGATGGCGGAGCTGGAATGAGATGGCACACTGTCGGTGGACAGGATTCCAGATTTGGGGATGTTGAGGAAATGGCCTTTAAGAGATGGTCTTTATGTGAACCCTGTGGTGTACCTGCAGAGACAAAGCCCCAGGGCAGCTGGAGTGCGAGACTGCCATTGCGGCTCTGAACAGTTGCTTGCGGGACCTGGACCAGGCTTCTCTTGCTGCCGTCAGCCAACAGCTAGCTCCCCGGGAAGGAATCTCTCAAGAGGTGAGGAGAACGTATCCAAGAACGGAGACGTCAGGCTCCAAGATGGGGCTGGGGGAGAAGGATTTCAGGGATATCTTCACAGACACATCCAAGGGCTGGGACACGCTGGATCTGCTTCAGGCGGTAGATACGGAAGGACACCTAGGGGCGGGGGTGTAGCTCAGGGTAGAGTGTATGCTCCGCACACACACAGCCCTGGGTTCCATCTCCAGTACCATGCCCATCCCCAGACAGTTAGAAGGAAGAATGAGATTCTGTACCCCAGCGGCCCTGTTGCAGTCACATCAGGCCTGATGTCTGCCTTCTCCCCAGGCTCTGCACACTCAGATGCTCACCGCAGTCCAGGAAATTTCCCATCTCATTGAGCCGCTGGCCACTGCCGCCCGGGCTGAAGCCTCCCAGCTGGGACACAAGGTACCTAGGGGATCGTGCAAGGAGTCCCAGGGGACAAGTTAAGAGAGTACCTGACCCTCACCCCAACTTTTGCTTCAGGTGTCCCAGATGGCCCAGTACTTTGAGCCACTCACCCTGGCTGCGGTGGGCGCTGCTTCGAAGACACTGAGCCACCCGCAGCAGATGGCACTTCTGGACCAGACTAAAACGCTGGCAGAGTCTGCCTTGCAGTTGCTATACACTGCCAAGGAGGCCGGCGGTAACCCCAAGGTAGTGAGGGGCCCGGGAGGGTAATTGCTAGTAAGAGCCAGACAGGCAGGAGCTACAGGCTGTCTTCGCTCGTTGTCCCGTAGCAAGCGGCACACACCCAGGAAGCCCTGGAGGAGGCCGTGCAGATGATGACAGAGGCTGTGGAGGACCTGACGACAACCCTCAATGAAGCAGCCAGTGCTGCAGGGGTCGTCGGTGGCATGGTGGACTCGATCACCCAGGCCATCAACCAGGTTAGAGCCTTGGCTGCCTCTGGACACAGGGGCTGCCCTGGTCTGGGGACTTTGGGCTCAGTAGCAGTGATCCTGACCGTCTTTCTCTTTGCTCGTCCTCTTCCTCAGCTAGATGAAGGACCTATGGGTGAACCAGAAGGTTCTTTCGTAGATTACCAAACAACCATGGTGAGGACAGCCAAGGCCATTGCTGTCACTGTGCAGGAAATGGTAAGTCTGGGACATAAGAGGACTACCCTAGAGAGCCGAGCTTGGTCAGAACTTCACTTCTTCCCTTACCACTAGGTGACCAAGTCCAATACCAGCCCTGAAGAACTGGGCCCTCTAGCCAACCAGCTGACCAGTGACTATGGCCGACTGGCCTCACAAGCCAAGCCTGCAGCTGTGGCGGCTGAAAATGAAGAGGTAAACATGGAGGCAGTTTTGCCTTTTCTCAGGAGAGACCGGGTTATGCCCCTTGTTCCTATGGCAGCTTCCAGAGCTGTCCTGAGCTCCCTCTCTCTAGATAATGGGCACCACCTTCACGGCCACTCCATAAAGAGTGAGCAGGACTGTGTGTAGACGTGAAGGGTCAAGCCTTCAGTCACAGGGACAAAGGGCAGCTCAGGACCCGTAGGCTTCTGGGTTCTGCTTCTCTTGCCTCTGCCAACCCCTGTGAGGCCTATGGCATCTTCTCTGCTGGGCCGTGAGTCTCTTCCCTCCTCGGTACTTACTGTTGCATACTCAGGAAGCTCGCTCTTGCCCGAGCTCTTGGCTTTTCTTTCCAAGAAAGTGAGTAACTGGATCTTAGCAGGACACACCTAATCCCCAAACCCTCCATAAACCCCAACAGGCTGGCGGCTCCTAATCCATGGCTCTGATTCAGATAACCAGGCATGAAGTACTTCTCCCCCTCGTCCCATGGTGCTAACACAATCCTCACACAGTGGCGCCTTCTCACTGTGATTTTCCATGTGTAGGAGGGGACTCCTGCTTGAATAAGAAATCCAGAAAGGCTGTGCTGGGAACCTTTTCTTACAACTCCATTAGTCAGTGTACACATTTCTTTTTAAAGTCTATTTACTTACTATTGCTAGTGTGTGTGTGCGATGTGTGTGAGCGCACATGTGGAGCCGCACACGTGACAGCTTTCCAGAATCAGGGCTCTGCTTCCACCGAGAGTTCCAGGAGGCTCACTCAGGTGATCAGGCTCACACACCAGGCGTTCCTGCCCATCCAGCCATCCCGCTGTTCCAGTTTTTATGCATCCTCAGTGATTCCTCTAGGTGCAGTGGAGGTCCCCTGGGCACCCTTCCAAAACCATCAATGTTCCTTATGTCATTCACAGATAGGCGCCCATATCAAGCACCGAGTACAGGAGCTGGGCCATGGCTGCTCTGCTCTGGTCACGAAGGCAGGCGCCCTGCAGTGTAGCCCCAGTGATGCCTACACCAAGAAGGAGCTCATAGAGTGTGCCCGGAGAGTATCCGAGAAGGTGAGCACTGACCTCCTGGGGCTGCATGTGTCCCCTCCCCAGCCAAGCGTGGGTGGCCTTCCCCTCTGACTGCGCTGTATAACTCTGCCGCAGGTCTCCCATGTGCTGGCCGCGCTCCAGGCTGGGAACCGTGGAACCCAGGCCTGCATCACCGCGGCCAGTGCTGTGTCTGGGATTATTGCCGACCTGGACACCACCATCATGTTCGCTACTGCTGGCACGCTCAACCGCGAGGGTGCTGAGAACGTTTGCGGACCACCGGTGAGGAGGGAACTGGCCGGAGGGAGGCAGGTCGGGGCCTGAGCCTGGGGAGCAGGGGCTGGAGGCTTGGGCTCTGAGGAAAGCTGACCAGGCTGGGACTTCCCAGGGAGGGTATCTTAAAGACGGCGAAGGTTCTTGTGGAGGACACCAAAGTCCTAGTGCAGAATGCAGCTGGGAGCCAGGAGAAGTTGGCACAGGCTGCCCAGTCCTCAGTGGCCACCATCACCCGTCTCGCTGACGTAGTCAAGCTTGGTGCAGCCAGCCTGGGAGCTGAAGACCCGGAAACTCAGGTATTTGCCTAACATCCCCGGTCCTGTCCCGAGCCTCACTTCCTGTTGCCCTTCTTTCTCCCTCTCACAAACCAGTGACCTCTCCCCCCAGGTGGTGCTGATCAACGCTGTCAAGGATGTAGCCAAGGCCCTGGGAGACCTCATCAGTGCGACGAAGGCCGCGGCGGGCAAAGTGGGGGATGACCCTGCAGTGTGGCAGCTCAAGAACTCCGCCAAGGTGGGAGGCCGTGAGGAGCAGGAGCAGGAGGGTGGTTAATGCTCTTCCTCCTGCTTCTTACGATCATCTCCACCCTCATCCCACTGCTGCCCTCAGGTGATGGTGACCAATGTGACATCATTGCTCAAGACAGTGAAGGCTGTGGAAGATGAGGCCACCAAAGGCACACGGGCCCTCGAGGCAACCACAGAGCACATACGTCAGGAGCTGGCGGTGAGCACAAGCCCGGGGCGCTGGGTGATAAGCTGAAGGTGGACCTCACCTGCATTCCTCAGCCTTCTGCTTGCTTATTACCAAACTCCCCACCTGACCTCCTGTCATGTCTCTGCTGAGCTGCATCCCGGCCAAAAGGCACTGCTTAAATTCCAGACAGCCTCCCCGGTCAGAGCCGTGGCCGACCGTGGCTCTCTATTAGCTGTGATGCAGGCATATCCGCAAGGACTTGACCTACAGTGGCTATTCAAGAAAAGCTTTCTGAGCTGGGCAGTGGTGCCGCGTGCCGCAGGGGCAGAGGCAGAGGCAGGGGCCAGGAGGATGATAAGTTCAAGGACAGCCAGGACTACACAGAAAAATCCTGTCTCCAAAAAAAACAAACGAAAAGAAAAGAAAAGCTTTTTGAAGGAACACATGGATGTGTGGACTAAATCACGTGACTGTTTGTCTTCCAGTCTTAGACACTATAAAACCTTCCATCTTTTTTTCCCAACAGGTCTTCTGTTCCCCAGAACCACCTGCCAAGACCTCTACCCCTGAAGATTTCATCCGAATGACCAAGGGTATTACTATGGCAACAGCCAAAGCTGTTGCTGCTGGCAATTCCTGCCGACAGGAAGATGTCATTGCCACAGCCAACCTGAGCCGACGGGCTATTGCGGATATGCTTCGGGCTTGCAAGGTAGGAATGCTGGTAGTGAGGGGGTCACACTGCGGGATTCGGGAGGCCTGAAGCCCTAACGCTAACCTGCTGCTCTGGGGACAGGAAGCAGCTTTCCACCCAGAAGTGGCACCTGAGGTGCGGCTTCGAGCCCTGCACTATGGCCGGGAGTGTGCCAACGGCTACCTGGAGCTGCTGGACCACGTGCTGCTGGTAAGGAGGCATTGCCCCTCGTCCCAGCCTTTTGCAAACACAGTCAGTTTCCTGAGCACCTCGGACCCAGACCCACCCTACCGCCTCTTCCCAAATTCATTCTCCTTTCCAAGTCTCCTTTCTCTGGGACCCCATTGTTCTTACGGTCGTTGTTCCTCCCATTCACCTCTTCTTTCTTCCTCTTCTTTTGTCTCCTTTCCCCTCCTGACCCCTCCTTCTCTACCTTACCATGTCCTCTCATTTCATCATTCTGGCTTGTCAGCCGGTGAGTGACAGCCCCCCTGCACTGTGTGTGTGTAGCATGATGCACGCACTGTGTGTACTTGAGTAGGACAGTGTTGGGGGCTGTGCTGTGGCGTGCTTTGGGGACTGGGGTCGGGAGCAGGCTCTGCCTTGGTTCACAGGCTGAGGTGGAGCCTCGGGTCTGATGCTCTTTGTTGTGCGCTCTCCCTCCCCCAGACCCTTCAGAAGCCAAACCCAGAACTGAAGCAGCAGTTGACAGGGCACTCCAAGCGGGTGGCTGGCTCAGTGACTGAGCTCATCCAGGCTGCCGAGGCCATGAAAGGTGAGGGGGATGAGAGGTAGGAGGCAGGGGAAAGTCTTGTCTTGGTGTGGTCTCTGCTTGCTGGATGGATGGCTAGCTCTGAGCTGGCCCTGCTTCTGGTCCTCATGGGTGCCAGGGACTGTGACGCTAAACAAACTCCCCGGTGCTTCTGCCTCCCTGCCCTGCCTCAGCCTCCTCCTTGTGTCTCTTCCCGCAGGAACAGAATGGGTGGACCCAGAGGACCCCACTGTCATTGCTGAGAACGAGCTCCTGGGAGCTGCAGCTGCCATCGAGGCTGCAGCCAAAAAGCTAGAGCAGCTGAAGCCCCGAGCCAAACCCAAGGTCAGGACTGTCCCCTCCCCTCCCCCGGGTCCCTTTTCTTAGAGCCTCCCCGCGCCCTGCCCCTCTGTGACCTCTCTTTGTAGGAGGCGGATGAGTCCTTGAACTTTGAGGAGCAGATCCTGGAAGCTGCCAAGTCCATCGCCGCAGCCACCAGCGCACTAGTAAAGGCCGCCTCGGCAGCCCAGAGGGAACTGGTGGCCCAGGGAAAGGTCGGTACTTCAGCCACATCCTTAGCCAGAGTCCCCCCCCCCCCGAAGGAAGGACAGCACAGGTCTAAGTGGGCTCGCTTCTCTCTTCTGCAGGTGGGCGCCATCCCAGCCAATGCACTGGATGATGGGCAGTGGTCCCAGGGCCTCATTTCTGCTGTGAGTGTACAACACCCACTGTGTCTTTCTGAGCTGGGTAGACTTGAGGCTGGAATGGGATGGGCCAGAGTGAGAGGCATACTTTAATCTTAACTCTTTCTCTCCGGTAGGCCCGTATGGTGGCTGCGGCCACCAATAATCTGTGTGAGGCAGCCAATGCAGCTGTCCAGGGCCATGCTAGCCAGGAGAAACTCATTTCCTCAGCCAAGCAGGTCGCTGCCTCCACAGCCCAGCTCCTGGTAGCTTGCAAGGTCAAAGCCGACCAAGACTCTGAGGCGATGAAGCGACTTCAGGTGAGAAACCCTGACCCATCCACTGTCCCTCCGCTGCGCTGCTTTACAGTGCCGGCTGATGATCAAGTACCCCAGCAAAGAAAGCAGTTCAGGGAGGAAGTTCATCTGGCTCTCAGTCCTGGGTTACCGGCCATCACTGCCGGTGACTCAAGGGAGCAGGAACTTGAAGCAGTAGTTACATTATATCCACAGTCTAGAGCAGAGAGCAGTGAATGCTGTGTGCATGCTAGCCTTCAGCTTCTCCCACTCCCACAGTCCAGAGTGCCCAAGGAATAGTGCCTCCCAGCTTAATTAACGTAGTCAAGACAGTTCCCCGCAGATACACCCACAGGCCCACCCAGTCCAGACAAGCCTTCGTGTCTACTCCCTCCTCAGGTGATCCCAGATTGTGTAAAGCTGACACTTAACACTGTCACACCCGAGATAACTTTGTTTGTGGGAGTCAAGGGACTCTCTGCACTAGACCCTTGGATTCTCAGGGGTTGCCGTTTCCTTCCTGTGCAGGCTGCAGGCAACGCGGTGAAGAGGGCCTCAGATAACTTGGTGAAGGCGGCCCAGAAGGCCGCAGCCTTTGAGGACCAGGAGAACGAGACGGTGGTGGTGAAGGAGAAAATGGTTGGGGGCATCGCCCAGGTGAGCCACTCCGGGGGCACTCAGATGGGGACGCGGTCACCCGGCCTCCGCCCCTAGTGCACATCTTATTGAGCTCTCTTGGCCTTCCTCCCTCAGATTATCGCAGCCCAGGAAGAGATGCTTCGGAAGGAGCGAGAGCTGGAAGAGGCGCGGAAGAAGCTGGCCCAGATCCGGCAGCAGCAGTACAAGTTTTTGCCTTCAGAGCTTCGAGATGAGCACTAGGGAAGCCGCTTCTATTTAATGCAGACCCAGCCCAGAGACTGTGCCTGCCACTACCAAAGCCTTCTGGGCTGTCAGGGCCCAGCCTGCCCAGTCCCAGCACTTCCCCAAAGTGCCTGCCAAACCCGGGCTTGGGCCTGCCCAGCCCCTCCGCAAACCCTGTCCTCTTCCTGACTCCAAGTGCCTTCGTACCCTAGGGCCCCTAAGTGCCTGTTTCTCCCCAGAGTATTAACGCTCCAAGAGTATTATTAACGCTGCTGTACCTCAGTGTGAACCTGCCAGGGCCCCAGCTGCTCCACCCTGCCAGCAGCTTCCAGCCAGTCCCCACAGCCACAGCCGCTCAGCTCAGCCCTTTTTGATACTATGTCCCCTACCCCAGCTACCTATGGAGCTTGAGGGTTGTAAACCCTAAAAAGGTCACGCTCCAATAAAGGTGATTCTACCTACAGCTGCAGCCTGGCTTCGTGAGGAGATGGAAGATCTTCCCCAGGGGCACTGGGGGAGAGCGAGCAGGAGTGAGTTCTGTCCCCTGGCTTGATTGGTTCAAGAGGGGAGCAGAGGAGATTGGAGCTCATGGGCCCCTTCCTCCTGCCTGCACCCCGCAGTCACCTCCTCGGGAAGCTGTGCCTGCAGAACCACCCTCTATTCCCATCTCACGGGCCAAGCACTGCGCTGCTAGTGAGCCCCAGCTCAGTTAGGAGTATATAAAGAGATTTCAGGTTTAGTCCCTGGCCAAATGCCAGTTTTCAAAAGCAACCTCACTGGAAATTAATAAGCGTATAAGGCTGGAGCCATAGTGGTTGAGCACTGGCTGCTCTTGCAGAAGATGTGGATTCAATTCCCAGCACCCACATGGCAGCTCACAACTGCCTGTAACTCCAGTTCCAGGGGGATTCGATGCTGCCTTGTGACCCTGTTCTCCTTCACGTGAACTCACATAAGCGCATACACATAAGTAAATGAAGACGAGAATATAAATGCCCTCTTCTGGCCTCCAGGGGACACGCACACAAATCCTTTTTTAAATATTTGTGTGTGGTTCTCGGGTGGTATTGTTGATTGATTTGGGGTATTCCTGTCAAAAAACAGGAAGAGGAACTTGATCCACCTTTGAGACTATAGTCTTTTAGAGGGGCAGAGCGCCCCCTGGTGGCCAGGCAAGAGTTGGTTACTGTCCGGGTTCCATGAAGGGAGCCAGTCAAGGAGGTACATACATACTGCCTTCCACTCCCCTCTTCCCCCCTGCCCACAGCATGACAGCCCTCTTGTGTCAAAGAGTGTTTTTATGTGTGACTTTTGTGGGTCTTGAGCCAATCCTGCTGCCCAGTGTAGTATTTCAGTACCTCGCCCTCCAAGTAGAAAACAGCGCTCATTTGCTGCTGCTCTGGGTACCTCGCACCATCGGCTTCCTCCCCATTACAGTAAGTTTGAAGAGGATGGAAATGGTTTGTCCTCTCCAGGGCAGCCCACTGGGGTCGGTGCCAGCTTCCTACCGTCACTCCTGTCGCCTGTGATTCAGCCATTCAATATTTACTAAGTTATGCCTGTGCAAAGCACTGGAAAATCAAGCTGTATTATCACTTCTCTGACGCACAGACTGGGAACTCCACCACGTACGGCGGTAGGCCCTGAACCCCAGATTCAATGTCACAGTGCTGTGACTTGAGGGCCCGGGAGATCAAGTCTCTTCCCCAGCCTCCCACATGAATAGTAATCTAGACAGCTCCAGCCGTGAGTCCAGGACAGCTGCTTCCTCCTGCTGCACTTCCTTATGGTGTCCTCAGGAACTGCAGCCAATCACGGCCATCTCTGTGGTGATAGCCTGGAAACCAGGGAAGCTGCTGCAGCAGCCTTTGGCTGTTCACTGTTCAGATGGGGTCTCCCCGTCCGGCTATCCAGAGGTCAAAATTAGCTTCACAATGAGGCACTGAAGAAAAACTTCTTTTTCACACCATCAACATTTCACAGTGTAGAAAAAAATACTGTGGAGTAAAATTGTCACAGCACAGATCAAGGTGGTGGCCCCAAATTACACTAATCATTATGTAGTCACTATACATTAGCATATAAGACAAATGCAACTTCGTAAGCTTTTTGGGGGGGAGGAGGGTCAGGCTTTCGCTATGTAGCTTGTAGCTTTGACTGGCCTCAGACTCAGAGATCCACCTGCCTCTGTCTCCTGAGTGTTGGGATTAAAGGTGTGCACTACCACATCCTGCTTATTTAAGAATGTTCTTGAGTATCCTAGACATGTTGACATGTAATTCCAGCATGAGAGAGGTAGAGGCAGAAGATTCAAGAGTTCAAAAAAGTCTCAAATAAATTGTAAAAAAAATGATTAATTTTATTGTCTTTGAGATTTTTGGTGTGTGCACTTAGTGTATGTAAATGTGTGTGCACATACGTGTGCACATGTGCTCATGTGTACACAACTGTGCATGTGAGGAGGCCAGAGAAAAACATTGATGTCCTCTTCACACTCCACCTCATCCTCTAGAGACTGGCTCTGTCACTGAGCCTGGAGAGTGTAGCTGAAGTTTTCCTGGTCCTGACTGGCCCACGGTCAGGACAAATCTCTCTCACCCGCCAGTCCCACAGCCCCTTGGACCCAAGCAAACACACAGAGACTTATTACTTATAAACTGTATGGCTGTGGCAGGCTTTTTGTTATCTACTTCTTCTATCTTAAATTAACTCATTTCTATAGATCTATACCTTGCCACATGGCTCGTGGCTTATCAGTATCTTACATCATGTTTCCCAAAGGAGGTGGCTGGCAGCATCTCTCTGCCTCAGCCTTCCACTTCCCAGAATTCTCCTCTCTTCTTGTCCCGCCTATATTTCCTGCCTGGCTACTGGCCAATCAGCACTTTATTTATCACTCAATCATCCACAGCAGGCGAGGCTAGTGGCTAACAAGTCCTAGCAATCCCGGCTTCACCTCCCACAATGCTGGGGTTAAAGGTACATAGGGGCCACACCCAGATCTTTAAGTGAGTGCTGGGCTATGAATGCTCATGCTGGCTCAATAAGTTCTTACCCACCTAGCCATCATGCCATTCCCCTCTTTAAAAGAAAAAGTCTCAGGACTGGGAAGATACCTCAAGCATGAAGACCTGAATTCGGGACGCCCAGCACCCACATAAAAACTGGGTGTAGCTGGGCAGTGGTGGTGCATGCCTTTAATTCCAGCACTGAGAGGCAGAGGCAGGTGGATCTCTGTGAGTTTGAGGCCAGCCTGGTCTACAGAGTGAGTTCCAGGACAGCCAGGGCTACACAAGAAAGCCTGTCTCAAACAAAACAAGACAAAATAAACAAAAACAACAACAACAACAACTGGGTGTGCCCATGCAGATCTATAACCTCGTTCTAAGAGTCAGAGAAAGGCAGGCACCAGAGCCTCAGTGGCCAGCCAGTGTAGCCTAACTGGAAGCTCCATGTTCATTAAGAGGTCCTGCAACTTGCTATGTAGACCAGGCTGGCCTTGAACTCATAGGTGCTGAAGATTTATTTTCATTTTATGTGCGTGTGGGTTCACCCATTCGTAGTGTACCTGAATGTATGCATGTGCACCGCATGTGTGAAGTACCTGCTTTAGCCTGAAGAGGGTGCTATATCCTCTGGAACTGAAGTTACAGGCCATTGTGGGCTGTTATGGAAACCAAACCTGGGTCCTCTGCAAGAACAGCAAGTGCTTTTAACTGCTGAGCCATCTCTCCAGCCCCTGGATCTTAATTCTTAAGTAAAAACTTTACTTTTCTTCTCTCTTCTCCTCTCTGTGTGTGTTATTGTTGTTATCTTCGTTTGGGACAGGGTCTCATGTAGACCAAGATGGCCTCAAATTCACTATGTGGCCAAAACTGGCCTTGAACTCCTCATCTTTCCGTCTCTACTTCCAAGGGCTAGCATTATGACCATGCTGACTATGCCTAGACAAAAGCCTTTTCAGTGACTCCTCCGATGAACTTTGAAATACACACGAAGCACTTCATGCACAAGTGTGATGGCTTCCCTGAGGAACGCAGGCCGTTTGTAAGTGTGTGTGTGATACCATGTTTACTTGAGAAGTGACCGAATAACTCTGGTTCTCAGACTTGGATATCTGGCAGATCTGTTCTCACAAAGGAACAATGAATCAGTCACATCAGAGAAAAATCTGACAGTATTTGTTACCAATTATACAATTAAAAATTTCAAGTGAAACCGGGCGGTGGTGGCGCACGCTTTTAATCCCAGCACTCGGAAGACAGAGGCAGGCGGATCTTTGTGAGTTCGAGGCCAGCCTGGTCTACAGAGCAAGATCCAGGACAGGCATCAAAGCTATACAGAGAAACCCTGTCTCAAAAAAAAAAAAAAAAAAAAAAATATCAAGTGAAAATTCTAATTTTAAATAACTTTTCTCTGACACCATGACTTCATAGCTTCCCCAAATTAAAACATAGTTGTAGACTCTCTGATGAAAAAATCAAGATATTGGGCTGGAGAGATGGCTCAGAGGTTAAGAGCACTGACTGCTCTTCCAGAGGTTCTGAGTTCAATTCCCAGCAACCACATGGTGGCTCACAACCATCTGTAATGAGATCCGATGCCCTCTTCTGGCCTGTAGACATACATGGAGGCAGAACACTGTATACATAATAAATAAATAAACCTTTAAAAAAAATCAAGATATTAAGGAATGTAATATTTTGATATAGTAAATTTATTGAAATGTGTCAACATTTGGAACATCTGTGTTGGTCAGTGAATCAATATTTTCTAAATGACCAATGAATGATATAACAAAACTATATGTGAGTAAATGATTACCCCAAAGAAGGATAAGAAGTTCAAGGTGGACATGGTGGCACACACCTTTGATCCTGGGCAGAGTAAGGTGAGAGGTCCAGGCCAGGCCAGTCTGTATAGCAAGTTCCAGATTAGTCAGGGCTACATAGAGAGACTCTGTGTCAAAAAAAAAAAAAAAAAAAAAAAAAAAAAAAAAAAAGTTCAAGGTCATCCTCAGCAATTCAAGACCAGCCAGCCCTGGGATACATGAAACCCTGTCAATCCCCTCCCAGAAAAAATTAACAAATGTAATCATTCCTATGCTCCACTAATTTGAGCAAGGGGGATATACTTTATTATTCAAAATGTTATTTATATTAACATGATGGTGTATAATAGGTGTGTGCGCATGTGTGTGTGTGTGTATATGTGCATATGTGTATGTGTGTGTATGTATGTGTGTATGTGTGTGTAAGTGTGTGTATGTGTATGTATGTGTGTGTATGTATGTGTGTATGTGTATGTGTGTATGTATGTGTATATGTGTGTGTATATGTATGTGTGTGTATATATGTGTGTATATGTGTGTGTGCGCACGTGCGTGTGTATGTGTGTGTGTGTGTGTTGTTTGAGACAAGGTCTAATGTAGTCAGGCTGACCTTGAACTGGATATGTAGCAAAGGATGGCCTAGAACGTCTGCTCCTCTCACACCGCCTGAGTGCTGGGATCACTGGTGTGAGCCACACTGACCAGTTCATGCTGTGTTAGGGATGAACCAGGCTTGGAGCATGCTAGGCAAACCACACCAGCTAAGCTCCATCTCCAGCCTTGACTTTTGTGGTTTTTAATGAACTCATGACTATTTTTTGCATTTTCTGGGGGCTTGCATCCTAATGTAGCGAGTGTTGATTCTAATAACACCTTCAACAAAAGCTATTGGGGGATCTTCAATGGTTTCTAAACTCATAGTTCTAACAGCAAAAACAGTTGCGGCATTCTGCACTAGGTAGGCCGTTCATTTCTCTAAATCCACAGCATATTAGCTGGCGTATTTGAGTGCCTGGAAGCTACGTAAAATCCACACTGCGAATATCTACTACTTACTCTAAGCCTGGTACTGTTCAAGGGGCTGTGGACTCAACTAAGGACAAGAGTCCTTGCTCTGGAGGACTCACAAGACAAACAGGCACAAGAATTTGTAGCAGACTAGGCTGAGAATCAAGGTTTACACTGGAAAACAAGGGCCTCCTAGATGGAAGGGGCCAGGAGGGGCAGCGGCCAGGGAAGGGCTTCCCAGAAGAGCTGACACCTGAGCTGAGCCTTAAAGGCCACTGGCAATCAATTTAGGGAAGGGTGTTTTAGAGAGAGGGAACAGCATGCGTAAAATGTGGACGCTGTTAAGAAAGGTCTGGCTATTTCCAGCCCCTGTCCACAGCTCAACATGAATGTGAGGTGAAGCATTAATCTGAGGGGCTGGAATGAGGCTGGAAACTGAAAATGAGGCTAGCGAAGCAGGCAGAGGCCCAAACAAAGAGCACTTCTACCATATTAAGAAATGTGAATGGGCTTTGTTTTTTTTCTTTTTAATATTGAAGGGATGGGGATGGGGCACTGGAGGATTTTTCTATTCTACTAACTTAAAAAAAAAATATTTGGCAGCAAAAGCCAGGGGTAGTTAAATAAATGAAGGAACTAGAGAACCAGAAACAAGAAAGGCCACAACCGACCCAGAAAGCACCAGGAACTGTTCAAGAAAGCAAGCTCGGAGCCCACTTCGACTTCCAGGAGCCAGAAGGAGCAAGAAGGCTCTCCAAGATTCTGGGCGTATGAAGAGTGAAAGACAAGGACCAGGAGAAAGCTAAACCCTAGGGGTCTAGCATCGGCTTATCGGATGGACGGGAGGTATCTTTGTCTTTCACAGACTTTAGGGAACACGCCGCAGTGGGCTGGAGTCAAGGCCAAGGTCAGTCCTGTGCGCTCTAGCGGGTGTGAGTCCACTTAGCGAAGCAGATGAGGAGTGGTCTGCCCAGGATTCCCACGGTGGTCCTCAGCCCGCCAGCAAATCCCAGGCCTCCCACCCCTCTGCACCCGCTGGTCCCGGCGAGGCGCTGCCCACTCCCGGGCGCCGGGGCGCTCGCTCCCCTCGCCCACCCCGGAGGGGGAAGAACCCCGCCACGGTCACCCAGCTCCGCCGAGGTTCTTAGAAGCCTCGGAGGAGGGGACGTCTCACCGCCCGCTCCCAACGCCGGGCGTGCCCTTCGGCTCTCGGTGGCCCGGCCCCGCCCCTCCACGGGGAAACATCCCAAAAAAGGTCAGAAAAGAAAATTCGGAGTCAAGTTGGCCCATTGGGGAAGACCGCCGAGTCCGCTGGGAGACGTGGGGAGGAGGGCGGGCGCCGGGGAAAGAGAGAGCGGCGAAAGTGGGGGGAGCAGACAGAGCCCGGAGGGGGCGGGAGCGCCGGGTCCCGGGTGGGAGTGGGGGTGGGGAGAGCACCCTGGCCAGCCGGGCTGCAGCCTCGTGGAAAATATGCGGGGCACGTGGGGGGCGGGGCGGGCGGGCGCGGAGAACCTGGCTCTGGGCACTGAGACTGGGAGAGGACAGACACTAGGTTGATAGATGCCAGGCCCGCCCTTGGGGGGGCAGCAGGCCTCCTGCCTCAGTTTCCCCAAGCACTCCAAGAGACTTCACCACCACCTTCATGTCTCGGTAGCGCAAACCCGGAGTCTGGGACCCGGGGTAAACTGAGGCACTCGAGGCGTGCAGGCGATCCGCCTCCTAAGAGACATTTAATCTGGGGGGATTTACAGGAAACTTCTAAATTAAGGGCAGCGGCTGCTGCTAGCTGAGGGGGGGCACGCGGTCCCTGCGCCCGGGCAGCTGCCGTGAGCTCACGCCCTGAAATAGCCCCGCGGGCCCCAGCCCCAGCTGCCACTGGGCCCGGCTGTCACTCAGAGGAAGCGCTGAGCCCCCGGCCCAAGGGTCCTAGCCCCTCTGCTGACCAAGGTTTTTTCAGCCTTTAATTTTCCTTCCGACGGCTGGCGGGGGAAGAGGGGAGGCGGGGCCAGGACCCGAGGGGGCGGACCGGAGGGGTGGGCGCAAAGAGCAGCCGCGCCCCGCGACCGGGCAGTGCTTCTGCCCCTACAAGGTTTGGGACTCGGTGGGGGAGGGTCCCGGCCCCCGGCTCCGCCCGGTCCCTCCCCGCCTTTTAGGCGCCCGCGCTCCTGGGACATCCCAGTCCCTCTCGGTCCTCCTGATCTGTCCCCTCCCTGTGCATCCAGGGCTCGCAGACAGCCGAGTCTACCCAAGTCTTCACAGCCCGCCCGTCGGCCCACCCCCCACTGCAGCCATGGACGCCATCAAGAAGAAGATGCAGATGCTGAAACTGGACAAGGAGAATGCCATCGACCGCGCGGAGCAGGCCGAAGCCGACAAGAAGCAAGCTGAGGACCGATGCAAGCAGGTGGGGTCCAGTGTACCCCCTCCCCCTCTCTCCCCCAGCCTTGGGTCTGCT
Source organism: Peromyscus leucopus (assembly GCF_004664715.2). Lineage (NCBI taxonomy): Eukaryota > Metazoa > Chordata > Mammalia > Rodentia > Cricetidae > Peromyscus > Peromyscus leucopus. Next base: position 54,393,963 of record NC_051064.1, on the reverse strand, counting down.
CTCCAAGGCCTTCCTATCAATGTGGGGGCTGGGCCTTCCCCGGACCTTCCTGAGCTCAGCCCTAACTGGAACTTTCACCCCACCCACCATAGCCTGAGGGGTCCCCAGTTACCGCCCCTGTCATCCCAAAGCTGCAATGGGTCCTTGCCTCTTGAGGTTTATACTTTCTCCTCCCAGGGCCTCCTGCGGACTGGACTGTCTCTCCTTCACCCTTCTTCTCCCCCAGCAATCTCCAAGTATCTCCTAGAAACACACACACACACACACACACACACACACACACACACACATACACATCCTTCCCAGGCCTGGCCTTCCTTGCCTCCAGGGCCTGACCCAGACCTGGATGATCAAGTCTCGCTCTTCCACAGCTGGAGGAAGAGCAGCAGGCCCTCCAGAAGAAGCTGAAAGGGACAGAGGATGAGGTGGAAAAGTATTCCGAGTCTGTGAAGGATGCCCAGGAGAAACTGGAGCAGGCCGAGAAGAAGGCCACCGACGTGAGTGTGGGTTTGGGGAGGTTTAGCGGCCCTGGGACACTGGCGAGGAGCCCTAGGCATGAGCTCGAAGGGAGAAGCGGACCTCGGTCTCTAGCACCAGAACAGACATGGTTTACTCTGTGTAACACCAGCCAGGGGCAGGTTTACACAAGTAACTCTGGGTAAATCAAAACCACCTACTACTTCCCCCCGGGACTCAGCCCTGTAATTCCCTTTGGGTCCAGCCCTTAGAATGCACAGTGATTGAATGGTGAGTCACTGTGGGGGGGGAGGTGAGAATTTACCATCCCTCCCCCTTGATTAATCCTCCTTCTGAGAACCAAGAGGAGGAGACGGCAGCCACATTTGGTGTGTGTGAGGGTTGGGATTGAATGTGGGGAGCTAGCGGGCAGGAGAGGGAGAGTGTTCCAAAGATGGGGCTCTGGTTTGAATTCCAGCACTAGGGGGCCCTTAGGAAGTCCCTGCCCCTGACCTTCTGGCACCAGCTGCTGCCCTGGAGCCCGGCTCAGGTTCTGATGGCTCCTCATTTACCCTCATTAAGCTGTCAACCTCAGGCCAGGCTACAGGGCAGAGGCACAGGGCCACAACTGCCAAAGCAGCCACCTTGGCAGGCTCCGCTTACCCTGAGGTTTCCCTGTCTGTCCCCAACCAGACTCTCTACTTCCTCCATTCCCCACGCACGCATGCACGCACGTCTTCAGTCAGGATGATCATAGCACTACAACGGCACTTTGACCCTTGCCTGCCTCAGTTTCTTGTTTTAAGTTTGGGGTGAGTCTGTAAGCAGGGCCCGGGGGTGAGTAGCACAGCCCTGGCCTGAGCACCTGAGATGGGGTTGGCGTTGCTCATTCTCCACTTCTCCAGCCCCCCAGAGCTGGGCTTCTTTGACCTCTACTCTCCAGCTTTGGTTGTCGACCAGCTCTGGCACTTGGGAGGGAACTGACCTGCAGCTGCTAGCAAAATTGACCCTGGGCATCTGATACTCTATAAATAACCAAGGCTCAGTGCAGCTGGAGGCAAGACTGGAAACCCAAGGAGCTTGATGGGGGGTGTGGGGGGGTGGGCAGGGACAGTTGGGGAAGCAGGCAGCCCTGCCAGTAGTCAATAGGAAATGTGGCCCGATTTTATAGCGTCCCCTTGAACACAGCAGTTAACTTACGTGGTGCCTCGATCTCTCTTCTCTCCTGTTTCCCATTTCGCCGATGGGGGGCTATTGTAGTGACTGTCCTGTAGTGGGAGAGCCCCGAGCATCCACAGCTTAGAAGAACAGACATGACAGATGTCAGCCCTGGGTTGACCCCAGGACTTCTCAAACCTGGCAGTCACGTGTTGCCCTACCACCCCTCTGGAGTAAGCCCTCAGTGCCCCCCAGAGACATTCTCCCCTGCCCTGTCTCCAGAGTGTTTCCACATTGAGTCACTGGGCCCTGCGCCCATGATGGACTCTTGTTCTAGGTGGCCAAACTCCAGGTATGGAAGGCACCTGGAGGACAAGCTGGAGACCACGTTCTATATATGGCGATGTTTCCCGTGCCCTGCAGCGTTGTCCAGGGCCTGCCTTCCGTGCCAGCCTCGCCCAGCGGAGCGCTGCCCCCCAGCTCTTCCCCTCCACTAGTCCGGGCCTTTCTTCTTTTCGGTCTTAAATCTCAACAGGGGTCTCTGTTTTTGTCTTGGAGAATGAGAAGGGGCCCTCTAACCTTTATGAAGGGAGGACTCTGAGCAGGCCATGTTTTCGGAACGGTATCTATAGAGTGTCACTATTTCCCATAGTGATAATTAGAACCAACTGGGAACTTAGAAAAAAAAAAAAGCCGGGAGGGGCTGGAGAGATGGCTCAGTGGTTAAGAGCACTGGCTGCTCTTCCAGAGGTCCTGGGTCCAGTTCCCGATGCCTCACAACCACATGGGCACTAGGCACACATGCAGTGCACATACATGCGGGCAAAACACCGATACATATAAAATAAAATAAAAAACAAAACAAAACTTTTTTTTAAGGCACAAGACTCCCAAGTCCCTTGGAGGGCTCAGTTCAGTGAATCTTAGCGTGGAGTTGAAAACCTGATTAGTTTTATGAACCTCACAGCTGGTCTAGTTGATTCATAGGGGATTATCTCAGAAGCGTCCAAAGAAGGAGCTGTGATTGTTAGCTCCGATTTATGGAGGAGGAAACTGAGGCCTAGAGAGGCCAAATGTGCTGCCCAAGGTCATGGAACAAGCGTGGAGTAGCTGAGCCACGGCTCCAAGACGGCCGCCTGACTCGGCGCCAGCGCACTAAACACCACATTGCTGTTATCATCTTCCTTTACAGGCCGGCTCGCCCCACCCTACCTCTCTTTTCTCAGGGTAGCCTGGGTTTCCGTGGATCTGCTCCAGAACCTCTGAGGTTCTGCTTCCATATTCAGAGTCTGAGCATCATCACTTGCATTCCCTCCTCCCACCCCACTGTCCCCTTGGCAGGGAGCCCCTCCTAGCTCCTTGCAGGCCTGGCTCGTCTCTCGGGAGTCCTGGCTGAGAGTCTGCCTGGTGGCTGCTGACGTCACGGAACTTGATTCTGTGATTGGCTGCTTTTTAGCAGCGGCAAAGTCTGGTTGTACTGAGTCTTCTCAGCGCCCCCTTACCTGAGCCAGGCTATGCTTTGTAGGAACCACAGCTGCCTCAGACTTAGGTGTCCGCATTTGGAGTGGTCTCCAGGGGATTATAGGAACCGACCCTCTAATTGCTAACCAGGCATAGTGCGGAAAGAGGCAGCACCTGGGGAGAACGGAGCTTGTTGGGTGTGTGTGTGTGTGTGTGTGTGTGTGCAGGTTTTCACCTAAGAGAGGATTGTTTAGATGGGGGCAAATACATTGAACACACAGAAACCAGAAAGCTAAGATTCAGGAGAGGCGTCGTGCTGTCCTTGGAGCTTAGCTGATCCTCACTAAGGTGTACAAAGCCTTTTGACCTCTGCCCTCTGACCCACAGGCTGAAGCAGATGTGGCCTCCCTGAACCGCCGCATTCAGCTAGTAGAGGAGGAGTTGGATCGGGCGCAGGAGCGCCTGGCCACAGCCTTGCAAAAGCTGGAGGAGGCAGAGAAAGCGGCTGATGAGAGCGAGAGGTGGGGACCAGCCGGGGCCCGGAGGGAGGCAGGTCAGGGGCTGCAGGGGGAGGGCCTGTCTCTGCTGGCACCGACCCCACATGCACCTCTCTCCCGCTTCTCAGAGGAATGAAGGTCATTGAGAACCGGGCCATGAAGGATGAGGAGAAGATGGAGCTGCAGGAGATGCAGCTGAAGGAGGCCAAGCACATCGCTGAGGACTCAGACCGCAAATACGAGGAGGTGATGGCCTCGCCCCTCTTCACTCCCACCCACGGTCCCCAGAGACCCAGTCGGTCACTGCTCACCCACTTCTCTCTCCCACTTCCCCTCAGGTGGCCAGGAAGCTGGTGATCCTGGAAGGAGAGCTGGAGCGCTCAGAAGAGAGAGCGGAGGTGGCTGAGAGGTAAGGCTGCCCTGGGGGTGCGAAGGGAACAGTAGAGGAGCCGAGGCTCTGTCTGGGGCACTGTGCACACTGGTCAGGTAGCTCCCCAGGCCAGAGGCCACAGGGACAAGCCTTGCCCTCTGATCTATGCCTGCTGCCCCCAGCCGAGCCAGGCAGCTGGAGGAGGAGCTTCGAACCATGGACCAGGCCCTCAAGTCGCTGATAGCCTCCGAGGAGGAGGTAGTAACCTCTCTGGGCCTTTCTAGGCAATGGCAGCTTTTCCCACCTCGCGTCTGTCCTCAGCTCAGCGTCTCCGGCTGCTGCCTCTCTCCCGCAGCAGGAATCCGGGGCTGGGGGTGGGGTTGTGGCTTCCAGGCTCACTGCTCTCACCCTCACCTCTCTCTGCTCTTCTCTTTTCTCCTCCCCCCTTCCCACCCACCCCCCACTGGGCCACCCCCACTGTCCCACCTCCCTGTGCCTTCACCCTCCACCCTGGCACACACCCCTGCAGTAAATGTGGGGACCTAGAGGAGGAGCTGAAAATTGTTACCAACAACTTGAAATCCCTGGAGGCCCAAGCGGACAAGGTAGAGGGGGCGGGGCAGTGAGGACGGGGCTGTGCAGGGAGGGCGTAGGGAGGGCGGACTAGCTGCTTCGAGAAGATCAGCAGGAGCTCGCTGGAGGATTCCGGATGAAGGAAGCAGCAGCTTGCTGACAGCATGTGTGTGTCTCTTAAAGTATTCCACCAAAGAGGACAAGTACGAAGAAGAGATCAAACTTCTGGAGGAGAAGCTGAAGGAGGTGAGATTGCCCGTGGCAGGAAACTGAGTGTTTGAGACCAGAAAAGAAGGATGAGGGGGCTGGAGAGATGGCTCAGTGGTTAAGAGCACAGACTGTTCTTCCAAAGGTCCTGAGTTCAATTCCCAGCAACCACGTGGTGGCTCACAACCATCTGTAGTGATATCTGGTGCCCTCTTCGGGCCTGCAGGGACACATGCAGACAGAACACTGTATACACAATAAATAAATATTTAAAAAAAAAAAAAAAAGGGTGAATTGGGGAGGCTCTCTGGGAAGGCTTCTTTCTTGGCCATGCCTCCCATCCTTTCTCTTTTTTCCAGGCCGAGACCCGAGCAGAGTTTGCTGAAAGATCTGTGGCAAAGTTGGAGAAGACCATTGATGACCTGGAAGGTAAAAAGGATGGATACTCCTCCACACCCATCCCGATCAGCCTGTCCCTGATCTCACTGTTAAATGAGCTGGATTACCCGGGGCTCTGCAGACTCTGGTGGGCCATGTCCATAGTCCAAGGAATTAGGACAGTCCACTCCACTGCTTCTCAAGTTTAGAATGAATGAAGAGTTATAAACAGATTGCTGGGGCTGGAGAGCCGGCTCAGTGGTTAAGAGAACTGGCTGCTCTTCCAGAGGACCCGGGCTTGAGTCCCAGCACCTACACGGTGGCTCACGAGCTTCTGTAACTCCAGTTCTGGTCTCTTCTGGCCTCTGTTGGCATGCACATAGTACACAGACATGCAAGCAAGATACCTATACATGTGAAAAAAAAAATATTTTTTTGAGGCAGGGTTTCTCTATGGAGCCCTGGCTGTCCTGAAACTCTGTAGATCAGGCTGGCCTCAAACTCAGAGATCCACCTGCCTCTGCCTCCTGAGGCTGGGATTAAAGGCGTGCACCACTGCTGCCCAGCACATTTTTCAAATCTAAAAATAGAAAACATATTCCTGGGCTTGGAAAGTGGCTTGGTGAGTAAAGCACCGCCCCACAACGTGAGGACGTGAATTCTGATACCCAGAACGCATGGAAAAGCTAGACACGGTGTCTGTAGCTCCGGCGCTCCTAACACTATAGCATAGGAAAGGGGGCGTGGAGACAGGAGGATGGCTAGAAGCTCTACTGGCCTGGCATTTGAAGTGATGATAAGACTCGTCTCAAACAAGGTAGAAGATAAGGACCAACATCAAAGTTGATCTCTGACCTCCACACAGACACCATAGGATACACATACCCACAAACACACACACACACACACACACACACACACACACACACACACACACACACACACATCATTACATATCCACACCATTTTAAAAATTGGATTCCTGAGGGCTGAAGTGGCAGAGCACATGGGAGGCCCTGGTTTAATGGAAATAAATGAATGAGTAAATAAATAAATAAGAAGAAAAAAGAAAAACAGATTCTAGATCCTACTCCAAATGATCTCTTTCCCTGGACAGGATCTTTTTTTTTTTTTTCCCTGAGACAGGGTTTCTTTGTGTAGCCCTGGCTGTCCTGGAACTCACTCTGTAGACCAGGCTGGCCTCAAACTCACAGAGATCCGCCTGCCTCTGCCTCCCAAGTGCTGGGATTAAAGGCATGGGCCACCACCGCACGGCCCTGGGCAGGATCTTACTCTGTAGACCAGGCTGGCAAATCTGGCTCCACAATGCTAGTATTACAGGCTTGGGCCACCAGCTCCTTAATGCTGATGCCGTTATTGTCCAAGGACAAAAAAAAAAAAATCATCTTATTGCATTGTAAGGACGCCCCACCCCCTTGTGCGGGGATGGAACCTCCAGCCTTGTATGTTTTAGACCAGTGCTCTACCACAGACCTGCCTGCAGCCCCGAGATTTCTTTACGGAATCCAGAGCTATCTGATCGTTGGTTTTATTCAGTGCTAGGAATTGAACCTAGGGCCTTATAAATGTCAGGCAAGTTCTTTGCCACTGAGCTATACCCCAGCCACTATGTGATCAAATATCAGGATTTACGCAATACTGTTAATGGAAGATACTACTTTGAGCTACACTTGGCAAAACCGGAAATCCAGGTATTGGCTGGTCTGTGGCTACTGCGCGTATCAGCGGAGGTCGCCTTTCTCTTTTATTCTGACAACCTTTTCCTTTCATTAGCCCTCATGCCTCCTTTCCCAGTCTTCTCAGGCAAGCAGGACCGTTTATCTCCACCTTCAGGACTTTAGACTTTCCTGGTCAGCACGCTTCCTTTCTGTCTTAAGCATGCATGCCTGCCTGCTCAGAGCACCAGAGCACCGCCCACAGGCTCCTGGGAGATGCTGCAGCGGGGAGTGAGAAGTTGGGGTGCAGAGGACCAAGAGAAGCCAGGGGAGAGAAAGGGGAAGAGGAAGCCCTGACTGCCATCCTCCGGCCTCTCTCTTCTATCCATCTCTCTGATTCTGTTTTCCATTTCATCATCTTCTCTCCCTTCTCTCCTTCTGCCCTCCTGTCCTCCTCCACCTCCTCCCCCCTCCCATGCTCTGCCCTCCCTCCCCCATGCTCCTCCCTCCCGCCCTCGCCCTCTTCGGACTCCCCAGACGAAGTCTACGCACAGAAGATGAAGTACAAGGCCATCAGCGAGGAGCTGGACAACGCACTCAATGACATCACCTCCCTCTGAGTCCATGCTGCTGTGGCCTTCGCAGACCCTCTTCTCTTCTCTCTTTCCGTTCTCTCCCGGGGGCGGGGCAGCCAGGAGGAGCACAAATGGGCAACATGCGTAGCCAGGCCCCGGGCAGCGGAGGGAGCCCCTGTCACTCCAGCCCCCCCACTCTGGCACTGGCTCTATCCTGCTCTCTATCCACCATCCACTGACCTCCCACCTCCGCTACTACTACTTAATAAACTCTGAACTTGGTCTCCACGCTGTCTTCCTGCCCTCTCCCCCCCCCCCAGCTCTTCATCACTGTCAGACGCACTGATTTACTCCTGAGACCCTGGCTTTTACCCACGTCCCCAGTCTTGTGACCCTCGGCCCTCCCACGGAACACTGTGGCCCTCACAGCTCCTTCTGCATGACACTCCCAGCCTGTCACTTTCTGATAATCAATGCACGTGACACATGGGGGTCTCTCGAGCACCACCTCCCCTCTCGTCTGCCGCCCATCACTGACCTTGGAGCACTGAACTGGGATTCCAGAATCTGATGGAATGGCTGGGAGGGAAGCAGCGGGGTGGTGAGGCACAGGGCAGGGGTCGGAAGCTCAGGAAAGGTCTGGCGTGAAGTCGGAAAGGTATTGGATCTCAGCAAGAGGGGCTTTCACGGCAGCCGCAGGTCTGTTTTCTGTCCCAGTTCTGTCTGTCTGACCCTCCCTTTCCTGGCTGAACCTGTGTCTTCCCTTCCGTTTCCAACTTTCCTAAACCTAAAGGAAGACAACCCCGTTTACAACACAGGCCTCCTCACGCCACGGACACTACCCCAGCCACGGCCTGGTGTAGGATTTGGGTCTGTCAGTCGGCCCGTTTGCCCAGCCACAGGCCCCAGGTCCACAAGTGTCTCCTACCATGTTTGTGTGTGCCGCCTCTCCATGTCCTTGGCTCCCTCCCTCCCTGTCCTTGGCTCCCTCATGTTCCTCCCTCCCTCCCTCCCTCCCTCCCTCCCGCTTCCCCTCCCCCACCTCACCTGTTGCTTCCCCTCACAGAGACTTTGGCTAGTGCCAAGGAAGAGAACGTGGAGATTCACCAGACCTTGGACCAGACCCTTCTGGAACTCAACAACCTGTGAGGGCTGGCCCTGCCGCCTACCAGACTATACAGTTGCCTCCTCAGGCCAATAAACTGATGTTCCTGGCATGCCAGGGCCTGGAGTCTTCTTTTGATTGTAGTGCTGGGAAGACCCCTGAATGAGCGGGGCCTGGCCCCCGTCCCTGCAGCGGGGTCCCCTTTTTAATGGGAGCTCTGAGCTGTGGGTGCTGGACTCAGCAAACAACTGTTTCCTAGTGGTTAGGAAACTGTCCTGGCCTCCAGGCCTCACAGGGCAAAGCCACCATCCACGGCACAACTCTGTCTCAACAGTCACTGGGCAGACATTCTAGAGGCGAATCTGCCAGAAAGGACAGTTTCCTCGACAGGGTGAAAGCGCAAAGGCTCACTGGGTGCGAACTGAAGTTTAGAGGGTGTGGCCACGCCAGCCTCCTCCTGACTCCAGACTGCTCTGTGCTCTTGCCCCAACAAGATCCATATGCTAATCCCAAGAAATGCCACGCTAGCCAGAAAGAGGCTCTGTGTGGCTGAGCAAAGAATCTGAAATGGAGGGGCTCATCTTGGGTTAGCGGGTCAGGCTCAGAGGGTCAGGAAAAAGCCGAGCATGATGGTGCGGGCCTGTAGTCCCAGCGCTCGGGAGACTGAGGCTAGGACAGTCCTGAGACAGCCTGGGCTACAGAGTAAGACTGTCTGGAAGGGAAGCGGAAAGGCTATTGTGGGGGTGGGGATAAGGTGAAAGGCAGCAGGTGCAGGTGTGACAGCGGGAATGAGTCAGTCGGGGTACTGTGGGAAGGGGCCGTGAGCCAGGAGTGCAGGGGGCAGCTAGAGTCTGGAAGTGGGCGTGTCCCCCTCGAGAAACTCAGGAAGAACACAGCCCACTCACACCTGGACTAGCACATAAAGTTCATCTTGGACATCCCTGCCTCGGGACCTGTAAGAGTGTCACCTCTGAGCTCGTGGGAGTTGTCCCCCCCCCAGCCATAGGAAATTAATAGAACATCCTTTGATTCACGGACAAAAGCCGTTTATACGTGTTTTACTAGAAATATTTATTTTAAAAATAATCGAGATGAGCCAGGCATGATGGTGCATGCCTGTCATGCCAGCACTCAAGAGGCTGAGACAGGGGTAGAGAGTTCAGGGACTAGATGCTTATTCAGTGGTACAGCACTTGCCTAGCTGGAACAAGATCCTGGGTTCAAACTCCATTACCACACACACTCAGTTCCAGGCCAGCCTGGGCTATATAGTAAGATCAAGGGGTGTATAGCTCCGTGGTAGAGCATTTGACTGCATAGTGAGAGCAAGAATATCATGCCAGGCGGTGGTGGCACATGCCTGTAATCCCAGCACTCAGAGGCAGAGGCCTTCAGGTCTCTCTGTTCAAGGCCAGCCTGGCCTACAGAGCGAGTTCCAGGACAGCCAGCCAGAGCTACACAGAGAAACTCTGTCTCAAGAAAGAGAAGAAAAAAAAAAGCAAGAACTGAGTCCAATCCTGCCTTTTCACTATAAGATCCCATGACAGTACTTTAAGGAAAAGAAGAAAAGTTAAGATGAGAAAGATTCCTTGGTGGTTAAAAGAAGCTGTATAAGGGGCAGATGGGCGGGACAGGACAGGGTTCCCAGCATCCTCCAGCTGGCTGCTTCTTAGGCTCCAGTTTCTGTCATTTCTGCTGGGCTGTAGCTGGCTCCGTCTTTGGTCTCACTTCTGTACCTATAGATCAGGGAACTAGAGTCAGAAACCCGGCCCTGAATGAGCTCATCTGCAGTCCCGGAATATACCAAATTCCGGCTTATACCAAAAAGGCTGTGCCAAGGGAGGGGCCGTGGATACCTGTGCTGCCTCCACAGCTGTATGAGGAGGGCCACGCAGGTGGCAGCAAAGAGGATGCCAAACACCAAGGCCAGGATGTCACCTAGGGGAAAGGAGGGGCCGCCTCAGGGAGTGCCGTGGGTTTCCCTCCAAGCTGGCTTCCTGTACTCCTGACCCTTTCCCCCGAGTGAGTGCTCAGGCAGTCCCCAGGGCTTCCGTCTCCAGAACAGGCCAGCTGGAGGATGGAGGGGGACGGGGGACAGCAAGAACCATGCAGACAGGCACCATTTTCCCTCTAGCAGCTAGGCGAGAGGGATGCTGGGGGAGGGGCATCACAGAAGATTTCTGGAGCTCCATTCTGATAAACTAAACCAGAGAAACAAGGAGGCTGAGGTGGCGGCTGGGGAGAGGGTCCCCCACCTGACCTATCGTATTGGTTTGGGGACATTTATTATCCTAGCTCCTGGGCTGAATGATTTACTAAAGGGTGTCCCCCTCAGCATCAGGAACAAGAGGGACCCTGACTCACCAGCAGCAAGGCAGGAATTCATGGGGACTGGAGAGAAAAAGAGACAAGGGAACCATGAGTACCTGTGACAGGCTGTGGCACCAATGAAGGCGCAGGAAGGGGGGGGGGCCCATGGCTAAGGGATGGGGCGGCGGCGTGGCCTATCAGACATCTGCGCACCTGGCTCCGGGCTGCTGTCCACTCCGGCGGCGGGGAAAGAGGCCTCGATCACTCGCCCATTCAAAGGCTGTGCGGCTCGGAAATTCAGTTGTAGCCGAGAATCATGAGGTCCCCACAGGGAAACAAAGAGAGTATGGAGCTGGGGGAGGGAGGGTCAATAGGTAGCACAAGACAAAAAGAAGCAAGGGGTCCCCAAACCTCTATCCCCTTGGCCCATCCTCTTCTCCTCCCGCATGCCCATTTTCCAACGTTTCCGCGTCGACCCACACCCCACACTCACCTGCTTAGCGCTCAGCTTCACTGTCTGGTTGAACACCGTCCAGATGACCCCCTGGCTGCAGGGGGGTGTGGTCAGAGAGCCCTCGTATCGGTAGTAACGGCTGAGGTCCGAGGGCAGCAGAGCAGATACATCCAGACCTGGGATCTCAATCTTCGCGCCTGTGGATAGGGTCGGGGTTGAGGTCTCTCGCCTGGATCCCGTCGCCCGGAAGCTCCCAGCACAAGCATACTGTCACTGCTTCTCACTGTGTGTGGTTAATCCAAAGGGAAGGAAAGGGCTTTGGGCAGTTAGAGGGGCCTTGCACTGCGGAGCCATTCAAAGGTTGTGCGGCTCGGAAATTCAGTTGTAGCCGAGAATCATGAGGTCCCCACAGTCCCAAGAAGAGAGTTCACGAGCCCTCCTTTCGTTCTTCTGAGTACACTACCGTATCAGGCAGGGCAGCTGACTTAAGCCCAGATTGGAATAAAAGGAGGGAATGGAGCTGGAATGTAGTTCAGTGGTAGAGGCCCTGTATTCTGTCTAGTGAGCACACCCCCACATGCAAACACACATAGAATAACTTGTAAATATATTTAATATTTGTAACTATAAAAAACAGACAGTCGGGCGGTGGTGGCGCACGCCTTTAATCCCAGCACTCGGGAGGCAGAGGCAGGCGGATCTTTGTGAGTTCGAGGCCAGCCTGGGCTACAGAATGAGTTCCAGGAAATTCGCAAAGCTACACAGAGAAATCCTGTCTCGAAAAACCAAAACCAAACCAAAACAAAACAAAAAAACAGACACAAAAGCTCTGTGAGTTTCAGTTTATCAAAAACCTAAAAGTCTAGTAAAGTGAGATTTAAAAGAATAATTCAGTCACTGAGAAGGGAACTAGATTCCAGCTAACGTGGGTTTTCAATGCTGGACCTAGGGCCGCATACATGCCCTCGATCTGCTGCCAAGCTATATCCCTAGCTTTTTTTTTTTTTTTTTTTTTGAGACATGGTCTCATGTAGCACAGGCTGGCTTCCAACTTGGAATGTAGCCAAGCACTGGTTCCATCAGCGTGCGCTACCATGCCCTGCTCTAAAACATTTATAAATAGAAAATATTGGTGTTTATAAATGGTAGACAGTTCTCAAAAACAGTTTAGCTTTCCATACTCAATCATATGTTTTAAACATTTTTTTTCTCTCTACTTTGATTTTATTTTGTTTGTTTTTGAGACAGGGTCTTACTATGTAGTTCTGATTGGCCTGGAACTCACTATGTAGACCAGGTTGGCCTTGAACTTAAGACACATGCCACCATGGCCAGCCTCAACTTTGCTTTTTTGTTTAATTTTATTTCCTGTTTCCTCATTCCCCCTGTCTCTCAACAGTTATTACCAAGCTCAGAGCGGCTCACCCCAACTCCTCCCATACCCCCATTCTCAGATGTGCAGTTCCTAAGGACGCCCCAAACTGACCTTCCTCTGAAATTTCTTCCAGATGGGACAGCAACTGTTCATAGGCACTGTTCTCTTCTGGGCTCTCCTGCAGGGTGGGCGTGGGACGCAATGCAAGGCAGACTGAGACCTGTTTCTAGGACTACAGGTGGAGGCCCGAACACGGGATAGGGCCCGGCAGTCTTTCCCCACTCCCCGCCTCTAAGAATGCTGGGGGAATATAAAAATCTCATTATTCAAATTCTATCACTCTTGCTTTACAAATGAATTAGCCTGGTGTGCTGGATTTCAATGGCAAACTGAAGGAGGAGGAGAAAATTTACTAGATGCTTGGCCCCTCGGTGATCTGGGCTATTTCCGAATACACTCCACGGTCTCCAAAGGAAACCATAATACACATTGAACTGTGTTACCTCTGCATTCACCCTGATAATTCACGAGTCTGACTCTGGGAGTGTGGTCCTGCATGCTACACCTGAGGCACTTCGTGCTGGGAACCTCACACTAGTGAGTGACTTCCTGGCTTCCTCCTACCATGGCTAAGTGCATTCTTGATCGCTACAGGTGCAAAGAGGTCACTGAATGCTGCATTTCATGGTGGGGAGATGATGGATCACAGAAGTGGCAGAGAGGTGACTCCTCCCCAGGCCCAGTGTGTTGCCTGTGGCATTCCCTGAATGGTCCACACTCTGTCTCTGCTCATCGTGTTCTCTCTCTGTGCACGGCATTCCTCCTTTTTCCCACCAGTGAAGGATGTAAGTTTCACCTCCTCTGTGACCACGATTTTTAGTGTTCTTCACTTATGACTGTCAAGTCAGCCTTTGCTCTGTCTGTGGGCTCCTTAAAGGAAGCCTTCCTGTAACCTGTTCCCTGGTCCCCTGCTGCTGCTGAATGAACAAAGGAGTGAATGGAGCTGACAGCTAATGGACCGGCTTGAGAGTGCTGGAATCAAGTCTCTGCTAACAAGATGCACTGAACCCATGGGACACAGTGTCAAGTGCAGTACCTGCAGAAAGGCAGCCAAAACAGCCAGGCCCCCCGGGCGACCCAAGGCTTCATGAAACTCTGAGAAAGCAGTACTGAGGTGAACCACGTGGATCTAGAAGAGTGTACAGGTCAGACTGAGGCCAGAGCCCTGAGCACACCCTCCTTGTCCCTCCTGGGACAGCCCGATGCCCACCTCAGCAGGGAAACGGTGGCCATTGACAGTGTGCTCTGAGCCGGGACGGTCTGAAGTCCCCCAGTGTAAATGCAACTGCAGGGCCCGGTATTCCTGCCCAGGTCCCAGTGCCATCTTCAGCCCCGGGGGCAGAGTCAGCTGTACTGCGTGGGGGGTGGCAAGGGAGCAAGGTCTACCCACCCGCGGGCACCGGCAGAACCCCCAGGCACAGCTTACTTGCCACACCCCCTCCGTAGGTCCCGCCCCAGACACCTCACCCGTGTGGCCGTTGTTGAACAGGCTGAGTTCCGGGAGAGGCTGGAGCTCATAGCCCAGTAGTTCCAGGGGTGGCAGGGCGCGGCAGAATGAGGTGAGCTCCAGGCGGATATCCACAGGGGACTGAAATCGGCCGGCACAGGCTGGGGACACCTGGGGCCAGAGTAGGGTGCCTGGGATGAGAGGGAAAAAGTGCAAGAAGTCTGATGATTGGGACAAGAACCGTTAGGATAAGTAGGGGGTGGAGTCAGGAAGCTTGGAGGCCGGAGTGAGGTGGGGGGAGATCAGAGACGTGAGTCCAGACTAGAGCTAGTATTGGAGATTGGGGACGGGGGGGGGGGGACACCGGGGGAGGAGGGACACGGCAGATCAATGGGGCTGGAGATCAGAGACGTGAGTCCAGACTAGAGCTAGTATTGGAGATTGGGGACGGGGGGGGGGGGGGGACGACGACGGGGGACACGGCAGATCAATGGGGCTGGACTCCCAGACTAGGTCTGTGTAGGAGGCAGCGTCTTACCTCTATAGCTCCAAAGACTGTGGCCACCCCCTGCATAAATAAGAAGAATTAATAAGCCCACTCTTACAGTCCAGTCACTTCCCAGTGCCCCAAATGAAAAAAGAGTCCCTCCGGCTCTGGTGGGGCCTCACAGCCCCGGATGTCTGACAAGAATGTGCAGGTAGCAGACGCAGGCTGGGTGCCAAGCATGGTGGCCTGCCACCAGCTGTGACTCGGACACTGGGGAAAGTTGGCAAATGCCAGGTCTGGAGAGTGACTTCAGTCTGCAGGTCCAAATCAGTAGATCGTCCGTCCTTTTCTCGGCTCATCTCACCTTCCCACTGTCTCTTCCCTGCCTCCAGCTTCTTCCCCAAAGTTCCTACCTTAGAGTCCAGTGTGGCGGTGCACGCCTGAAATCCCAGACCTCAGAGGTAGAGACGGGGGATGGCAGAAAATAGTTCAAGGCCAGCCCGATCTAACAAGAAGACCCCGCCTCACCCCTTGCCCGCCTCCCCAAGCAAACCAAAGTTCTCCACCTGTTGATTGCTTCTTCTTACGCTGCAATTGTAAATGAGTGACAGCTGTATGCTCTCTGGAGGCCCTCTCAGAACCCCATTCTCTCCTCATCATTCTCTCTCTCTCTCTCTCTCTCTCTCTCTCTCTCTCTCTCTCTCGCTCTCTCTCTCTCTCTCTCTCTCTCTCCCCCTCCCAACTATTCTCTCCTTTAGGGAGAAGGGCTACCTATTAGACTACAGTTTTCTTCCTTCACGCTCTGCTAGGGTTGGGGTGTGGGGAGGGGAGGCCTGAAACTACCTGAGCCCCGCTTTGGAAGCTGAAGCTGATGACCACTTACCTTTTCCGTCCTTGTGGGGACCTTGACTGTCCTCAGGAGGCTCAGCAGTGGGTAGATCCTCTAACTTCAGGGAATCCTCCTTTTGGGCTTCAGAATTACCTCCAGGTGGGTCCTCCCCACCAGGTGGATCCGCCTCTCCAGGTGCATCCTCTTGACTGGGCAGATCCTCCACGCCCAGAACATCCTCCCCAGATGAACTTTCTCCCAAGGAGGGCTCCCCCGGCATTCCGGACAGGCCCTGGGGATGAGCAGACGCTGGGAGCAGCAGCAGCAGCAGCAGGAGTGGTACAGTAGGAGCTGGGATTAGTAAAGGGGGCCAGGGGTTGGGGCCCAGGGCAGCCATGCGACTGACTGGGGTGTCCCAGGACGCGGTGTGTACGGGCTGTACGTGCATCGGAAACAGGAGCTGGGTGGGGGAGGAGCAAGCCTTGAGGGGAGCAGGCTGACTCAGAGAATGCCCTTTTGTAGAGATGGAGCCAAAGTCCCACAGGTCTGTCTGGCCCTGTGCCCCCTCCCCGATACCGAAGCCTGGACACAGGTCGGGTAAGAGGTAGGGTTGGGGTGATAGGCAAGTGTGTGTTCACAGGCACAAGGTTATCAGGATCACCAGCTCAGCTTGGAGCCCAAGGCACCACCTGGCACTGTATAGGTTCTCCGTGGCACCACCCAGCTTCTGCCCGGCAGTCTCTGCTAGGCCTGGCCTGCTTCCCAGCCCTGGCAGGGAAGGAAGGGGAAAGAAGGGAGCTGGGCCCCCGTGTAGTTGAGTTGAGGAGACAAGAAACCCGTGTATAAATCCTGCCCCAGTTGGGTCTCAGGTAAAGACACTTGGGGGAGCCTAGGGTTGAGTAGGTGGAGGGGCGCATGGGTAAGCAGGAGGCAAATTTGAGCATGAATGTTTGAGTGTATATGTATATGAGAGACTCTGATGGCTCCCCCATTGCCTGCCAAAGTATGACCATTTTCTTTTTCCAACTTACAGGTCTGCAAAACCTCACCCAAGAAACATTCAGTCTTGTCTCTTGCTTTTCCCCTTAATGTTCCTGTCAGATTATTTGTGTGTGTGTGTGTGTGTGTGTGTGTGTGTGTACACTTTTTTGCCTCCCCCCTCACTTCGTTCTTGTTTTTCAGTGCTGGAAACTAAATCCAGGGACATGTGTACCAGGCAAGTGCTCTTCCACTGACCCACACTCCCAGCCCTAAACTATTCTTTTTTTTTTTTTTTCCTCCAAACCGTTTATTGCCTTTTTGAATCGAAGTTTCAGTGCCCAGAAGGCCACTCCTGTTTGCGTTCTGTATTCATTTAATACCTGCAGCATGCTAGGCGGTGGACTAGGGATACGGAAATAAAAATGAAGAGTCCTTATCTGAGGAGTTCTCTCACTCCAGGGACATATTATCATAATTCTGCCTCAAGAAAGTATGGAAGTGGGCAAAATCTGATCCCACCTTTGAAGAAGGAGCTCCATGGGGAGGTGGGTGCTAATCACAGCAAGGAGAATCGCATTCTGGGCAAAGAAGAGACATGGGGTATTTTGAACAGACGCTGGCCAGATGGCTCAGTGGGTAAAGGCGCCAAGTCTGATGATCTGAGCTGGACCCCCAGAACTGACATGGTGGAAAGAGAGAACCATCTCCTACAGGTTATCCTCTGTCCCTCATGGGTGCCATGGTACGTGTGTATGTGCAAATACACAATAATAAGAGATCTAAAAAGAAATCCCTTGAAGGGAGCGACAGAATCCAGTTTTCATGTTAGGCCAGTTTGAAGTCTACCATGAGTATGGATTGGACCGGGAGACTGGGTATAAAGAATTGGGACAGAGTGAGAATGGATGTGAGGCTGTCCATTTAATGAACATTTACTGAGCCTCTTCCAATCTTCCAGATGCTGCTATTGTCCCTAAGCTTGCCACATAGAACAGAGGACAACTTTTAGTTCTGCAGCTCACATTCTCAGGAGATTCCCATGGCCTCAACAAATCACAAAAGAATAAGGCCATTTCATGCCCTATCTAAGATTATACCACAAACATTCAGCAGAGTGGTTGTATGGGTTAAAAGAATACCTTGAGATAGTTTTAATCCTGTAGCATATTGCCATATTCCCATGGCTCCAGGTAATTCTGTTATCCCTATCCCATGGCTCCAGGTAATTCTGCTATCCCAGATTCTCTTTGAGTACCTTCTAGATGATTCCTGATCTAGAGGGTAATACCTAGGACAGAAGGTCCAAGGAACCTCATCTGAGGGACTCAGGTTTAACTTTAGTTATTAATGTTTGTAAACCACCATGGTGCTAAATGTTTTCATTATCTTACATTTTCTTAATCCTTTCTGTTCTGACTCAGATCCCAACAACTTCTCTAGGAAGCTTTTCTTTTCTTTTTGGTTTTTTGAGACAGGATTTCTCTGTGTAGCCCTGACTGTCCTGGAACTTGCTCTGTAGACCAGGCTGTCCTGGAACTCACAGAGATCTACCTGCCTCTGCCTCCAGAATGTTGGGATTAAAGGCGTGCGCCACCATGCTTTTAATTTTTATTTTTAAGTGTGTGTGTGTGTGTGTGTCTGTGTGTGTGTGTGTGTGTGTGTGTGTGTGAGAGAGAGAGAGAGAGAGAGAGAGAGAGAGAGAGAGAGAGAAGATACCCACAGAAGCCAGAGATGTTGGATTCCTGTGTTCACATGGGTGTGGGCTTGTGTGTATTTGGATCTGGAGGCCAGCTTTGTGGAGTCAATTCTACCTTTACGTGGATTCCAGGGGTCAAACTCAGATTGTCTGCAGCCACATAGAGGACCGTACTGCAAGCTCGAGCTTGGGGGCTGCATGGATACTTTCTTCCAACATCAGTCTCATCTTTTATTCATTTTCCTTCTTTCTAAACATTCTGAACATTTCCGCCTTGTCAGGATTTCTGTGTACTTCCTGGCAGCTCCATGATCACATCTCTAGGTGTATCTCTGCCTTCATTTGTAGGCTGCCTCTCATGTTCAGGCTTGCAAGGCAAGTGCCTTTATCTGCTGAACCATCTTGCTAACCCAAGGAAACCTTTTTTTATTAAAATTTTTTTCATCTTACATACAAAACCACTGTTCCCGTCCCCCTTCTTCCATCCCCCTCCCATTCACTCCTCATGGGAGTAAGGTCAAGGAAACCTTTCTGTTTTCCCAGGCTGAGGACCGAACCCAGGGCCTTGCGCTTGCTAGGCAAGTGCTCTACCACTGAACTAAATCCTCAACCCCAAAGATACCTTTCTTAACCAACCCTCTGCCTCCAATCTGGAAGAGTTCAATGGTGCCTCTGAACTACCATTGTACTGTGCTTGACCTCATTAATAATCTTACTCACACTTTAATTCATATTACAACGATTTATGACACTTTTATCTGCTCTACTAGCCTGTGTTCCATGAGGGCAGGGTTCAAAATTTGAGTCATTTTTTTTATTCAACAACTATTATCAAGCATTTTCTCCTTGCAGAACACCTTGCCAGGTACTCTTATCTTAGGGGTTCAACTGCCCCCCCCTGAAAACAAAACCCTCCTTCTGCTGTTGTTTGGGACATGGTCTCATTATGTAGTCCAGGCTGGCTTAGAACTCTCTGTATCCTCAAAGCCCACATATTCTTCTAGCCTCAGCCTCTTATGTACTGAGATTACAGGTACATGTGACCGTGTTGGACATTAAATCAGTTTTATGATACTTCAAATTGTCTGCCTTGTCCGTCAGTCATATTGCACATCAAGATGTCTATGACTGAATAAAGCTCTCCTCCCCATGTCCGTAGAAAGTAGCCAAGGGTCCTAGGTTGCCTTTTGGATGGAGTTCAATGACAGAGTACTTGCCTACCATGCACAAGGCCGGTTGGCCTTTCTGAAGCTAAATTCAGCACTATCCACGACATTTTGACCCATCATGTACTCTGGCTAGTTGGTTGTTTTCAGAACCTTGCTTGGACTCTAGCATATGGAAGGATCATGGTAATATATGAATGGATGGGCTTGTTGAAGGCAGACTGTGGCGATAACTAGACTAGTCTGGGAGGGAGAGGCCTCGGGAGCATAGATGACCATTACTGCACATTGGAGCTGGGGGCCGCATGGATCCTTTCTCTAACACCGAGCTCAGCTTTGTTCGTTTTCCTTCTTTCTAAATATTCTGACCATTTCAGTCTTACTTCCTGGAAACACCACGATCCCACATCTCTCCTCCCCTTCGTAGGGCTTTGTGTCTGTGCTACAGAGCACAGATGTGTTTGTAGGTGCAACATCCTGTTCTAGTTCACTAACTTTCCCAGGGTTCTTCTCTATAGCTCCGTGTCCCTTAGTCTTCCAGCTCTCCGTGTGGCCATTTCCTTGGTTCGGGTGGAGATATGGACTCTGATCCTGAATCACACCTTTATAATCAGGAATCTGCCAAACCCTAAAACAAGCTAGAGCTCTCAGAGTTCTTGGATCCTGAATCTAACCACCTGGGACACTCCCTGCCTGGCACAGGACACCTCCACGGTGGTTAAAGCCAAGTCTTTGGTCACCGGGATCTGTGTTTCTAAACCCTGAGAAACACATTCCTAAAACAGGTTTCTGATTAGCCCTGGGTTGCAGAAGAGGGAATTACTCACTGGTAGAGCAGGAGCAAAGTTCCCTTCTCCCTAGTCATGAATTGGAAGCAAAGAACAGAGCTGTTTTGAGGTCTTGAGGCTGTCCTGTAGTTCTGGCCCATCACACTGTTATTGCTAGGCCTATCATAAAAATCACCATAGACCCATAAACCAGGTGTCTTATGGCAATGTGATTTTTTAAAATCTCAACGTTCTATAGGCCTTAAGTCTGAAGTTGTATTGGTAGGCCCAGGCTACATCAGAGGCTCAGGGGAAGACTCTTTGGTTGCCACTCCTGGATTCTAGTGGTGTGTACCTTAGAACCCATTACTTGGGAGGCAGATCTTTGTGAGTTTGAAGCCAGCCTGATCTACATAGTAAGTTAGAGGCCAGCCAGAGTTACATGGTGAGACCCTGTCAATAATAATAATAATAATAGACAAAAAACATGTGACAATAACAAAAATCTGAGTTATATTTGCAAAAACCCCTTTTCCAGATAAGGTTACACTTGCAGGTCTGGGGGTTGGCCATGGACATGTCTTTATGTAGCCACCATTTAGTTCATCAGTGTAGTGGAACTGAGTGGATACTAATAAGTCCTTAGTGTGTCTCCTCAGCCTTGCCCTCTTTTAGCAATTAGACAATACTCCCAACCTGAGTTCATAGTGAGCTCCATTCCCAAACCCCTCTTGCACCCACCTAAAAAACACAAGCTAGTGACATACTCTGTGGGAGCCCGTTCTGGGGTTCCTTGTGGCTTTACCCAGCAGGTCCACATAGAGAGGATGATCAGGACCACGGGCCTGAGTGCAGGTGTCTGAGATGGCCTGCACTTGGCTGTGCTGGGGGAGGAGGTCTTTTGCTCCACCCCCTTGGCGTCTCTATAAAACCCTGGCCAGAGACAGTCCGGCCCGTTGGAATAGGTTCCAGGCCCTCTCGAGGCTATCCTTTATTTTCTATCTGTTTATCTCCGCAAGATTCTCCGCTATAAATCCTTCTATCTAATATTTCCTGCTGCTCGCACTCAAGAAAACTCTGGGAAGCTGTGGGGGTGGTGGGTAAACGCCCCACAATACTCAAACATACCCAAGACCAATTGTGCCCCAGGCATTGTACCACCACTGCCTCGTCCTCCTCCTCCTCCTCCTCCTCCTCCTCCTCCTCCAGTTCTTCCATTCTTCCTGTGTACGTGTGTCCCTGTGTGAGCACCACATGCGTGCAGAAGCCCTAGGAGGCCAGAAGAGGGTATCTGATCCTGGGAACTGAACCCAGGTCTTGCAAGAGCAGCCGGTGCTTTTAACCTCCAAGCCACGTCTCCAGTCCCTGAACTCTCCTCTCACTGCTTAGGTTTACATGATCCACATGGGATTGTCTGTGCTATTCTACATTTGAGCTCTATTAGCATGGACTGGCCTTCATTTGCTTTTCTTTTGTGTTGATTTTTTTGAGACGGGGTCTCATTGTGTGGCCCAGGCTAGCCTCAAACTTTCAGCAATCCTCCTGCCTCGGCTTTCTACATGCTGGGATTATGGACGTAAGCCACCAGGCCAGGCTCTCTCCACTCACTTGAAAGTGTCACTGGCCCTTGACTGGGTGTCACCAGTTTTCTTGGAACCCAAACCAAAGAAACAGTCTGGTCCAAACTCGCCATTTCTCCAAGACTTTCAGTTGTTCTCTGGTCTAAGCCTAGCATTTAACATTTTCAGGATTCTTAGAATATCTGAGCTGGAGGAGCTTAGAACCCTGGCAATCCCCTGCTTTTTGGCTTGGTGCCCAGATTCCTAAGAGTCCATGGAAGAAATGGGGTCTAATGTTTCTTACATTTAGTTTCCCAAAATAAAATATATTTTATAATTACAAAATAGTGCATGCTCGATGCAGGAAACTTGGGAAAAATGAAGAGGAGTCTTTGGGAATTTAAAATATCTTCCTACTTGTCCCATTCTCACATAGACCTTTAGCCTCAGCATTTCACTGCCTGGCACAGGTAGACTCATTTGTTCAATTATATTCAGTTTCATCACCCAGAGATTAGAAACCATAATTAGGTCTTGATTGCTGAGTCTTCCAGCCTTTCATGTCCCTTTTTATGCAGATCTTCCAGCCTTTCATGTCCTTTTTTATGCAGAGGGGGAATCACATTACATAAGCAGCTCTGTAGCTCCCCCCCTCCCCCGCATCATACTCACTATGAGTGTTTCCCATTTTGATAGTTATGTACATATCTCCATAAACCAGGTGTCTTCTGGTGCTGCTTTTTTTTTTTTTTTTTTTTTTAAATCTCAATGTTCTGTAGACCTGTGTCTGAAGATATCGATATATAGTTTGTTTGTCTTTTTCGAGACAGGGTTTCTCTGTGTAGCCCTAGCTGTCCAGGAACTAGCTCTGTAGACCAGGCTGGCCTTGAACTCACAGAGATCTGCCTGCCTCTGCCTCTCGGGTGCTGGGATCAAAGATGTGCACCACCACACCTGGCTGTTTTGCCTATGTCTGTGTACCACATGCATACCCGGTGCCTGAGAGGGTCACAAGAGTGGTCAGATGCCCTGTAACTGGACTTGTAGGTAGTTATGGGCCATCATGTGGGTAGTGGGAATTGAACCTGGGTACTCTGGAAGAGTACCCAGCACTCTTAATAAACTTTCTCTCCAGCCCCCTCCCCCTGTTTAAAAAATATTTATCTTTATTATTTTAAAATTATCTGTGTATTTGTATGACAGATGGCTGGGGAGTTAAGAGTGCTCCCTGATTCCAGGAAGACCAGGATTTGATTCTCAGCACCCACACCAGATGGCCACATCTGCCCATGACTCCAGCCCCTGGGAGAATCCCAGCACCCACACCAGATGGCCACATCTGCTCATGACTCCAGCCCCTGGGAGATTCCCAGCACCCACACCAGGTGGCCACAACTGCTTATGACTCCAGCCCCTGGGAGATTCCCAGCACCCACACCAGGTGGCCACATCTGCCCATGACTCCAGCTCCATGGACATCGTTTTCTGGACTCTGGGCACTGGCATTCACATATACACATACCCCATTCCCATGTACACATACCCTCCCACGTGAACATATGTTTTTTAAAAATGAAAATCTTTAAAAAGAGATTCCTGATACATATTGACAACATGTCCCTGCAAATTTACCTCACAGGAGTATACCCAATTCCTCAAAGTCCTAAGGAAAATTTAGAGCATTCTCCTTTTGATAAGGTAATGCAGTTAACACATTAAAGCTCTTGCCTTTGATCAGAATGGGGAGAGGAGAGGTTGGGGAACTGAGTGGAGTGGGGGGGGGCACATTTGGAATGTATGGTATGAGAGAAAAATTAAAAAAAAAAAAAAACAACAGAAACCCAGTAGTTTACCACATTATTGACTCCTTACTGGAAGCTAGTTTGTGATCAAGCTGAGATCAGCATGAAATGAAAAACAAAACAAAAAAGGACTGGAGGTGTAGCTATATGTGCTTGTCTAACATGCATGAGTGGGTTCCGTCCCCGCACCTCATAAGCCGGGTATGATGGTACAAGACTAATTTCAGCATTTGGAAGCTCAAGGCAGAAGGATAAAATCAAGGTCATTCTCAAATTCAGTTCAGAGCCAACTTACATTATAGGACCCGATCTCAAAAACAGACAAACAACCACAAAACCCAAACAAACAAACAAACAAAAAGAAACAAATAGTAACTTAAAATTTGCGCACTTCTGTCCAGATCCCAAGGTTCCTAATTAGTGAAAGCCCTGGGAATCACTGGCCAACCGCTTCACTGTCCGGCATGGAATCAGGACATGGTGTGTGCCGTACTACTCCCCACATTCCCAACTCTGCAGTTGGTCACTGAGGCCCTGACAACGTCTGCATTTTGGAGTCGCTTGTCTCCGTGTTCCGACTGCTGTGCCACCTTGGCGCCTGGTGCACAGCGGCCACACCAGGCATTCCGACCTCTCAGCGCTCCGACAGCGCCGCCCTGGCGGGTGGGGCGGACGCCAGCGGAGGGGACCGGGCCGGCGAGCCGCTGCCCGCGCATGCTCTCTGCTGAGCGCTCCGCTCCGGGGCCACACCCCCGCGGCCCCGCCCCCCCCGGGCGGTTGGGATTTGAATCTGCGGCGCGACGCTGCGGGAAGCCGGGAAGCCTGGGTCGGCCATGGAGAGCCCGGGCGCCGCCGCGCGCTGTCCGCTGCAGGAGCAGCGTGCTCGATGGGAACGGAAACGTGTCTGCACCGCTCGGGAGCTGCTGGAGACCGAGCGGCGCTACCAGGAACAACTGGGGCTGGTGGCCACGGTGGGGCTCGGCCGGGCGGTGGGAGGGTCTCAGACCTCGTTTCCCCAGGATCGGGAGTTCAGACTGACGTCTGTTGTTTCTGACTGCACCTTGACGTTGGCGTCCTCTTGCTAGAGACTAAGAAGACTGTGTTCTTTCCCTTCACAGTACTTCCTGGGGATCCTGAAAGCCAAGGGGACACTACGACCACCAGAGCGCCAGACCCTGTTTGGGCCCTGGGAGCGCATCTATGCCGCTAGCCTGTGAGTGGAAGCGTTGCCTGGAGAGGGACCACAGAGCCGAGTCAGAAAGGCCAAGTTCATCTGCCAACTTTCTCACCTGTGGCCTTGGCCCGGTGCCTTAACCTCCCTGTGCTCCAGCTGTAAAATGGGATAATAGCACTGCCTCCGAGGCAGGGTTATGGCAAGTGTATGAGGGAGTGCTTGAGTAGTTAGTTGTTGGCCTGCCCTTTTCATGTCCTTTGCCCACACAGAGAGCTGCTTCCCTACTTGGAAGAAGGACACTGGGGGCCGGGGCTGGAGGGCTTCTGCTCCCACCTGGAGCTCTACACTCAATTTGCTGCCAATGCCGAGAGTTCTCAGACTACCCTTCAGGTAACTGTCTCGTCCTGGCTTCCTCCTTTAACTCTTTAATCAGAGACCTAAACTAAATAGTGTTTTGCAGTTAGAGCCCGGCTCTTTGCTAACATCCCTAGGGGGGCCGGGTTTCCCTCAGGAGTGCACAGCTTGCTGAAGCCTGGGAGTGTGTACACAGATACATGCAATATAAGGAGTGACTTCTTTCCCTGATGCAAACTCTCCCTCTCCATCCAGGCGCAGCTGAAGAAGAACAAACGTTTTCGGAGGTTTGTGCGGCTTCAGGAAGGCCGCCCTGAATTTGGGGGTCTTCAGCTCCAGGACCTGCTCCCTTTGCCTCTGCAGCGGCTCCAGCAGTGAGTGAACCCCTCTAGACTGGAATTATCTCCCAGGCTGCGTAACTGCTGCTTGCAGCTTTGTGGGGATGCCACCCCAGCTCTGCCTCTCTGGGCCCAAGGACTTCTGAGGAGCTTTTATCAGAGGAAATGTGAACCCTCGGGGTACCCAGAGTCTGCAGCCTCAGACTGGGGCTGTGGGACTGGGTACTGAAGTACAGGGGTACCAGGGTCTGCAGCTGTGGGGCTGTTACTGAAGTACAGGGGTACCCAGGTCTGCAGCTGTGGGGCTGTTACTGAAGTACAGGGGTACCCAGGTCTGCAGCTGTGGGGCTGTATACTGAAGTGGGGGGATCTGCACTAAGGCCTGAGACAGGCTATCTGGAAAAGCTCATTGGGATGAGGGGTTAGCCTAGTCTCGAAGTTCTATCCCAGGGCTCCTAGGTTGTCTGTGATAGCCTCCTTGGTTTGATGAACTTCCATCTTCTGGCCCAGCCTCGTGAACTCTAGTCTGCCAGTGATTCTTCCGTGTGGGATGGAAGTGGCCTGTGTAGTGTGAGCCCAGATTCGAAGTCCCGGGTTAAAGAGGGGCCTTTTCTGACCTTACAGTTAAGGAATGAACGTCCAGGTCATCTGAAACTAGGGCATTCTGCCTGCCTCTACTTCTCTTCCTTCACTACCAACTGTCTACTCCCAGGTATGAGAATCTCGTCGTGGCTTTGGCTGAAAACACAGTTCCCAACAGCCCTGACTACCACCAGCTCACACGTAGGTTCTTGTTCTTCTCCAAGCCAGGCAGAGGCTGCCTGTCCCAAAGCCTTTCTGGGTCTGACCTCCAACAGTGTCTGGTATGTCCCCATCTTCCATTACATGTACAGTGTCCCTACGTGCCCTCCCTGCCTCTTCTTCAAGAAGCGGGACCCTGATCCAGGCCCCTCCAGGCTAGCCTATCTTTCACCACCAAAGTTCTGTTGGAAGTGAGGTGGAGGGTGTTGTTCCAGGGGCTGCCCGCCTGGTGAGTGAGACGGCCCAGGGAGTCCACGCCATTGGCCAGAGCCAGAAGAACGCCCAGCACCTCCTGCGTGTCCAGGCTCTACTCAGCGGACGCAAAGCCAAAGGGCTTACTTCAGGTAGACCATGGACTCTGCCCTCAGTCCTCAGTCGACCCTGCTTACCCACCCCTCTGCCTCCACAAAGCCAGCTTCTTGGGCTGGCAAGATGTCTGCTCAGCAGGTGAGAGCATCTGCTGGGTGAACTGAGTTAATCTCGGAACCCACATAAAGGTGGAAGGAAGAACGGACCCCACGGAGTTGTCCTGACCTCCATATATACACACAATAAAAACAAAACAAAACAAAAAACCAAAATACAAAGCCAGCAGATTACCTCCCTGCCCCTGAACTTCCTCTGCCTTTTTGTGTTCCTATGGGTTCTTGAGCTGTACAAGGTAATGGCTCTCATTTTCTAGGGCGATGGTTCCTACGACAGGGCTGGCTTTTAGTGGTGCCTCCCACCGGGGAGCCTCGACCCCGCATGTTCTTCCTCTTCTCTGATGCGCTCCTCATGGCCAAGCCTCGCCCCCCGCTGCACCTGCTGAAGAGTGGCACCTTTGTCTGCAGGGCCCTGTACCCCATGTCCCAGTGCCAACTGAACAGGGTCTTCGGCCACTCGGGAGGAGCGTGTGGTGGTTTGCTCAGTGTAAGTTGCAGATGGGAAATCTGAGCCCCAAACAGACTCCAGGCACTCACAGACCAGCGTACCCCCTGGCCTGGGTCCCTTTGCATGAGTAAGGGCATTGTCAGGGCTAAGCTTTCATATTTCGTCATCATATCCCTGAATTCACGCTGTGGAGCCAGCGACAGCTGCAGCCTGACTTGTTCTGAACTAAAGTGGTTTCTCCCTAGCTGTCCTTCCCGACGAGAAGCTACTGCTTATGTCCACTGACCACGAGGAGCTGTCACGGTGGCACCACAGCCTGACTGTGGCTATCAGGTAAGCTGTGAGCTGGAAAGGAGTGCTTCCCTCACGGCAGGGCTCCCCCGCCCCATAGGCAACTGTTAGTACAGAGCGCTCATCCCAGCGCCTGAACGGTTTCCTTCCCACAGAAGCCAGAAGAGGCAGACTCACTGACGCGTCCAACCTTTTGACACTGCGACATGACATTGTCATCTATAAATGTGCTGGGCCACATTCATAGCTATCCTGGGATATATGTGGCAGTTGGACATGCCTAAGAATCTTAAAATTCCCGAACTCTGGATACTCAGGGAAGGGCAGAGCCAAGAACAAAAGGGAATCAAACTTCAGCTCTGGAACCACAGAGCCCTCCACAGGTTGACACTGGGCATTTAACTAGCTTATCAGAAAGCAAGCTGGTGGTGGTGATGGTGGTGGTGCATGCCTTTAATCCTAGCGCTTGGAAGGCAGAGGCAGGCGGATCTCTGAATTCTAGGCCAGCCTGGTTGGTCTACAGAGCGAATTCTAGGACAGCCAGGGCTCCACAGAGAAACCCTGTCTCATTTTAAAAAACAAAACAAGAAGTAGAAAGCAGGCCAAGCCAGCTGAGCCCCAGCTGATCCAGCTCCTTTAATACCATGCCAATGGGGGCTCAACACTGACTCAGTTTGCAGCTTTGCAAAGAAGGCCACTTTTTGTTACCTGTGGTTTCTTCTTTTATTTTTTGAGACAGGGTCTTACTATGTGATCCAGGCTGACTGTGAACTTGAAATCCTCCTGCCTCAGCCTTTCAAGTGTTGGGTTTACAGGTGTATGCTGCCACACCTGGCTACTGTATACAGTTCCTTTCTTTTCTTGAGACAAGGTTTCATATAGCCCAGGCTGTCCTTGAACTCTAGATCTTCCTGAACTACCTCCTATTTTGTACAAGTTCTATAATTTATTTTCCTACTGGATTTTAATAAAGTGCGTTTTATTGTGTTTTTGGAAAGACCCTTCTGTCTAAACCACAAGAAAAAGGCGTTTGAGCTTTGATGGCTGCCGTATCGAGAGCCTCAGGAATTCTGGAAGGCATTCTCTCTTTTCCTAATAAGGGAACCTTTTCTGGGAGGCTCAGTCGGCTTCAGTACCTCGTATTCCTGTGTCCGACCAGCTGGGAGCAGGAAAAGCACAGAGGAGCACCCAGGACAAGGTGACCTGGTTTTACTAACCCTCCAGTGGCTGTCCCCCCTTCACTGCTGGGTCCTCTGTCACAGTCTTGGGCCATCTTCGCCTCAGCCCCTGCTGCACCTCCCAGGAAGGAGCTAGGTTCCATGAATCTGGGCTCCAGTTTACGGGCCCCTCCCAGGCCTGACTGTCTTCTGCTTCTTGTTGGTCCTCTTGCCCCTCGTCCTCAGGAAAGGGTACGCTGGCCTCTGTGAGGGAAAGACCGGCTTGCTCCAGCGTCAGGGCCTCCGTCTCCCAGCCACCGCTTCCCGATCGTGTACCTGGAACTGGCACACCCGTGCCAGGCTTGCAGTCTTGTAGGAGCTGGTGCACGGTCTTGAGCTTCATGTTTAGGAGTTCCCGCTGGGTTCCAACCAGAGTAGTCACCCTGCAGAAACACCCACTCAGGGGCTGCTCCATCTCTCTCCGTGGCTCCCCACTCACCCCACAAATGCTCACCGCTCAAAAAGGGGGTCCAGCTGGGTCATGAGATTGTTCAGGTGCTGTTCCGTCTGGGCCAGCTGCTGCGTCAACTGCACCAGCTGTTGTTCTGGGAGGAAGGTAGACAGGATGGTTACTCCTGCAGTCCCCTGACCAACTCCCTCACAAAATCCACTACTACTGCTCAGCCCACCTGACTGCAAGGATTTCTTCTTGTTTTTTTCCTCTTGGAGAATGGCAGCCTCATCCGGGCCCTGTTGTGGAAGCAGGAAAGGGTAAAGTTGCTGCAGCAGCAAGGCCCCAGCACCTCAGTCCTCAAGGCCAGTGAAGACAGGAACCAGAGAAAGCTCTGGGCATCCACCTCAGAATCACAATGGTTTCTAGTCCAGCTGCTTACCCAGGACATGAAACAACATGTCGGCATGCCCACATATGGTCAGACTGCTAAAGCACTCTTTGGAATGTGAAATTACAGCAGGATTCTGAAGACTGGCCGGTCATATCCCTGCTTCCTTGTTCAGCATCCCTACCCTCCGTGCTATTTGCTGTCGTTGAGATAGGGTCTTGCTAATGTCAGGACAGGCTTTGGACTTTCAATCCTCCTGCCTCAACATGTCTGTGCCACTATGTCCAACTCCCTCAGTTTCTGCTGGTACAAAATCCCCAATCTGTCAAGTCAGTTTTCAATTCCCATTGCCCCCAGGTTGTTTTACTGAATATATAGTGTTCTTAAAGTCGGTGCCCTAAGGTTTACTTTTAGGATACAATTCTCCCACTGTTGAGATGGCTGGACCCTTTAATTACAAAGTAGGTTATTATAGCACACTGGGAAACTATCAGCTTGCTCTGTAGACCAGGCTGGCCTCGAACTCACAGAGATCCTCCTGCCTCTGCCTCCCCAGCGCTGGGGTTAAAGGAGAGGCGTGTGCCACCACGCCTGGCTAGAATTTACTAATCATTAAATTCCAATCCCCACTCCAGCCTGTCCAGTCTGCCTGGCCTCGTTCCTAGCCATCTCATCTAGTTCAGTTTATGTCACTATTAGTCTCTATTTCCTAATACAAGTAATGGATCAGGGCTGAAGATACAGCCCTGGGTGGTCAGAATGTCCTGCTGTCCGTTCACATTTCAGGGCTCCCTTCCCAAGGAGAACATGAACGCAGCTTGGTGTCTGGCACACTAACACTGTTGCTGCAGTGGTTAACCCCTGGGGCCATGGCTGGAGGCTCAGCAGTAACTGCATTTTTTTTCACATGCAGACACCATTCAGTTGGTTTAAAACCCCACTCTCATCAGACACTAGGTGGATGATCTCGAGTAAGAAAATCGCTCTTCACGGGACTGTGGGAGGAGGAAACGTAACGGTCACTTCCCAGTGTGGGAGCACCAAGGGACTGGTCTTCATTTCACAGGCAGTCGCGCAGCGGCGTCTCGTTCCTGGCCCCGTGGCGCCCCCAGGAGACTGAGACCCAGGACTCCCCCCCACCCCACGGCCACACCGCACCTGCAAACACTTGTACAGCACAAAAGCCACGACGGCCGCAGTGTACAGCGCCCCCAAAGGCAGCGCTCCGGCCCGGGCCCGTTCGCGCTGGTCCTTGGGTGGCGGCCGCCGCCTGGGTTCGGTGGCCCCGGGACCGACCTGGGAGCGGCGTTCTGCGGATTGAAGCACAACCCGTCAGCGGAGAGGACGCCTCTCCCAGGCGGTCCAAGCCTCCCTCCAGCAGCCCTCGCGGGTACCTGGGTGTGCCCCCGGATCGGGGCTGCGGCGCTCTCCAAGGGCCCCAAACAGAGCCGACACGAGCAGCAGCCCCAGCACGCTCGACACCGGGCCCGCGCCCGCCATGCCTGGCTCACCGGGAAGGTGCGCCCAGGGCCCGCACGGTCCAGCGCTGGCTTCCCGCCGTAGTGCGCACGCGCAGGCGACCAGCGCCGCTCCCGCTCTGGGTCGCCTTGGGTGGCCACGCCCACCTCACGGGGCGGGCCAAATAATATTTGCATAATACCACGCCCTTATAGCTTTTCTACATTAATTAATTTCCTATCTACTTATATATTCCTTAAGTAAGAATGGGTCCAGAACCGTTCAGCCTAAAGTATCATGCCTAAGGCGGTGGCTCGTAGGTTTTAGAGTGCAAACGACCAATTTTCGTCACCATAAGTAAAAAATAAGCGCTGTGGTAGGGCTATAAAATGGCCGCACCGTGCCACTGTGGAGCAGCTCGCTCTGAAGGCCTGTTTCCTAGGCTACACACGAGGGACTCGTTCCTTACCCTTCCGCCTAGGGGAAAGTCCCCGGACCATGGGCAGAGAGTGCCGCGTGCACACGCGCGTAGACTTACCCCGCTGCCACGGTTAGTCCGCCAAGAAGCGACCCCCCCGGGGCGAGCCGAGCGGCGTGCGGCGGGGCGTCAGCCGTCAGCTCTCCTAGTGACGCAGGCAGTGCGCCGCGCGCGCACCAACCACACGGGGCTCATTCTCAGCGCGGCTGCTCTTTTCCCTCCCGCGCGTGCCTAGCGTATACGCATCTTAAAGACTGTGAATGGGACTTCTAGTGGAAGCCAGAGGATCAGGAATCCTGCTCAAGGTCACTCCAAGAACACGATCTAAAAAAACCCCCAAAACTTAACTTCTAATTTATTCTTTCTTTCTTTCTTTTTTTTTTTTTTTTTGGTTTTTCGAGACAGGGTTTCTCTGTGTAGCTTTGCGCCTTTCCTGGGACTCACTTGGTAGTCCAGGCTGGCCTCGAACTCACAGAGATCCGCCTGCCTCTGCCTCCCAAGTGCTGGGACTAAAGGCGTGCGCCACCACCGCCCGGCCAATTCTTTCTTTAATACCACTAGGCTGCTAGTGCCAAGAGAGCATGGCCATGACTCTTTTCCTACTTTACTGTCCGATCCTAGCAAAGCACTTGTCACTAGCGGACGCTTGAGGAATCGAATGAAATGAATGAATGAATGTTCACAACGACCCGAAAGGTAAATATAACTAGGTTCTTCTGGGTCCGGTGTAGCCTAGGCTGGCCTAGAACTCCTGATCCTCCTGCTTCCACATCCCAAATGCTGGGATTAGAGCCTCGCGGCACCGCACAAGGTTAGTTAGTAATCAGAACTGCCAGCTGCGGTGGCGCACGCCTTTACTCCCAGCACTGGGAGGCAAAGGCAGGCGGATCTGTGAGTTCAAGGCTCAGCCTGGTCTGCGTAGTGAGACCCTGACTCAGAAACTAAGAAGGAACTAGGACATGGTGCTGCACCCTCCGCCCCGTGTTGTGTTACTTGTTTGAGACAGTCTCAGTAGCCCACACTGGCCTGAAGTCCAAGATCCTCCCGCTGTGGTCTTTGGAACACTGGGGTTACCAGGTTTGCAGCCAACACGCCCAGCTTCCCGTTACCTTTTAGCTGGGCAACACAGGGCCATCTTCTCAACGGGATGAACAGCTCTCTAAGGGAAGAAGCATGTTCCATTTGCATCTAGCTTCAGGGCTTGGCAATCACCGGGCAAGAGGTACACGTGTGTTAAATAAAGGAATAAAATATGGGAGTCTGTTCTTGTTTTTCCAGAAAGGGAGGCAGAAGGGCAGGGCAGGGCAATGGGAGTTGTCAAAGTCTGATTGCTCCAAGACGGCTGGGATGGGAGAGTAGGGTAATACAAACCTCGAGTCCATGCCAGTTGGCACAGTGCATGTAAATAAGTTCAGGCCCATTCTATGGGATACATCTCTCTCACCTGAAGGTGGCCTTTTTGTTTGTCTTTGGATTTTTGAGTCATGTAGCCCAGTCAGAACTCACTATGTATACAGCCAAGGATGGCCTTGAACTTCTGAACCTCCTGCTTTTCTGTCCAGTGCACTGGGACTCTATGTGTGTGCCACCAAACCTGGTCTTCAGAATGAGGTCTTGGTGTTTGATTTTGGTGGTACTGGGGTCTAGCCAGTGCCCTCACACATGGTAGGCAGGTACTCTACCATTTAGCTGTGACCTCAGCTACTGTCTTTGTTTTAGTTTTAGTTTGAGACGTGGTCTCGTTCTATAGTCCAGGCTAGATTCAAACTCCTAATCCCTCCGACATGTGTCACAACACCTGGGCTCAGATTGCTACCTCAGAGAACCCTGGTCCACTATTGCCACATCTTCCAACTTCTTTCTTCCAGAGAATCAGTCAATCAAGATTTTAAAGAATTGTCAGGCCATAGTGGCACACACCTTTAATCTCAGCACTCAGGAGGCAGAAGCAGGAGGATCTCTGTGAGTTTGAGGCCAGCTTGGGCTACAGAGTGAGTTTCAGGACAGCCAGAGGTACTCAGTAAGACCCTCAAAAAAAAAAAAAAGATTTAAAAACTCTTATTTATTTCCAGGCAGTGATGGTGCATGCCTTTAATCCCAGCACTAGGGAGACAGAGGCAGGTGGATCTCTGTGAGTTGGAGGTCAGCCTGGTCTACAGCTCGAGTTCCAGGACAGCCAAAGCTACAGAGAAACCATGTCTCGAAAACAAACAAACAAGACAAAAACAACAAGACATTTCCTATTTTTTTATTTTTTTTAAATTTATTCATCTCAGTATACATAAGTGACCCCAAAAACTCTACCAGGGAACTCCTACAGCTGATAAACTTCTTCAGTAAAGTGGCAGGATACAAGATCAACTCAAAAAAATCAGTAGCTCTCCTATACACAAATGATAAAAGGGCTGAGAAAGAAGTCAGAGAAACATCACCCTTTACAATAGCCACAAATAATATAAAATACCTTGGGATAACACTAACTAAACAAGTGAAGGACCTTTTTGACAAGAACTTTAAATCTCTAAAGAAGGAAATTGAAGAAGATATCAGAAAATGGAAGGATCTCCCATGCTCATGGATAGGTAGGATTAACATAGTAAAAATGGCAATCTTACCAAAAGCAATCTACAGATTCAATGCAATCCCCATCAAAATCCCAACACAATTCTTCACAGACTTGGAAAGAAAAATACTCAACTTCATATGGAAAAACAAAAGACCCAGGATAGCTAAAAGAATCCTATATGATAAAGCAACCTTTGGAGGCATCACCATCCCTGACCTCAAACTCTACTATAGAGCTATAGTAATAACAAAACCGACATATGGACCAATGGAATCGAATTGAAGACCCTGACATTAATCCATGCACATATGAACACCTGGTTTTTGACAAAGGAGCCAAAACTATACAATGGAAAAAAGAAAGTATCTTCAACAAATGGTGCTGGCATAACTGGATGTCAATATGTAAAAGATTACAAATAGATCCATATCTGTCACCATGCACAAAACTCAAGTCCAAGTGGATCAAAGACCTCAACATAAATCCAGTTACACTAAACTTAATAGAAAAGAAAGTAGGAAGCACTCTTGAACGCATTGGCACCGGAGACCATTTCCTAAATAAAACACTAACAGCACAGACCTTGAGCACAACAATTAATAAATGGGATCTCTCAAAACTGAGAAGCTTTTGCAGGGCAAAAGACACAGTCAATAAGACAAAAAGACAGCCAACAGAATGGGAAAAGATCTTCACCAACCCCACATCTGACAGAGGATTGATCTCCACAGTATATAAAGAACTCAAGAAACTAGACATCAAAATACTGAACAATCCAATTAAAAATGGGCTAAAGAGCTAAACAGAGAATTCACAAAACAAGAAACACAAATGGCTGAAAGTCATTTAAAGAAATGCTCAACATCCTTAATCATCAGAGAAATGCAAATCAAAACGACTCTGAGATACCACCTTACACCTGTCAGAATGGCTACGATCAAAAACACCAATGACAACCAATGTTGGAGAGGATGTGGAGCAAAGGGTACACTCCTCCACTGTTGGTGGGAATGTAAACTTGTACAACCACTGTGGAAATCAGTATGGCGGTTTCTTAGAAAATTAGGAATCGAACTACCTCAAGACCCAGCCATCCTACTCTTGGGCATATACCCAAGGAATGCTGATTCATACCATAAAGATACATGCTCAGCTATGTTCATAGCAGCACTATTTGTAATAGCCAGAACCTGGGAACAACCTAGATGCCCATCAACGGAAGAATGGATGAAAAAAAATGTGGTACATATACACAATGGAGTACTACTCAGCAGAGAAAAACAATGAAAGCATGAAATTTGCAGGCAAATGGATGGAACTAGAAAAAATCATCCTGAGTGAGGTATCCCAAACCCAGAAAGACAGTTATGGTATGTACTCACTCATAAGTGGATTCTAGATATAAAATAAAGAACAATCAGACCACAACCCATAGAACCATGGAGGTTATATATATAGCATGGAGGTCCCTAAGACGACTGTGGCTTATAATAAATTTCGGTTTTACTCAATTATTGAAAAAAAAAATAGCCAAATGAATGGAAACACATGAACTATGAACCAAAGGCTGAGGGGCCTCCAGCTGGATCAGGCCCTCTGAATAGGTGAGACAGTTGATTGGCTTGATCTGTTTGGGAGGCAACTAGGCAGTGGGACGAGTCCTGTGCTCATTGCATGAGTTAGCTGTTTGAAACCTGGAGCTTAT
The DNA here is from genome assembly GCF_004664715.2 of Peromyscus leucopus. Taxonomy (NCBI): domain Eukaryota; kingdom Metazoa; phylum Chordata; class Mammalia; order Rodentia; family Cricetidae; genus Peromyscus; species Peromyscus leucopus. The sequence continues at coordinate 54,358,537 of NC_051064.1, read as the reverse complement.
GCAGGGACGCTTGGCTCAGTCTGGGAGGAGGGGACTGGACCTGCCTGGACTGAGTCTATCAGGTCGATCTCAGTCCTCGGGGAGGCTTTGCCCTGGAGGAGGTGGGAATGGGGGGTGGGCTGGGGGAAGGGGAGGGAGTGGGAGGGGATGGGAGCGGGGAGAATAGGGGAACCCATGGCTGATATGTAGAACTGAATGGTATTGTAAAATAAAATAAATAAAATTTTAAAAAAAACATTCCTATTACATTCCAAAAAAAAAAAATTTATTCATCTCTCATACAGTACATCCCGACTACAGTTTCCCCTCTCTCCATTCCTCCCAACTGCCCCCCCACTCTCCCTCAAATCCACTTTTCTCCCATTTCCCCTCAGAAAAGAGCAGGATTCCCAGGGATATCAAGCGAACACAGCATAAGATAGAAGACCAGGCACAAACCCTCACATCAAGGCTGGTCGAGGAAGCCCAGCAGGAGGAAGGGGGTCCCAAGGGCAGGTGAAAGAGTCAGAGACACCCCCACTTCTGCTGTTCTGAGTCCCACAAAAACCCCAAGCTAAACAACCGTAGCATAGGACCTAGCGCAGACCCCTGCAGGCTCCTTGGTCTTCGCTTCAGTCTCTGTGAGCCCCTGGGAGGCCTGCTTAGTTGATTCTGTCCACCGTGTTCTCACTGGTGTCCTCCACCTCTCTGCCTCCTACAATTCTTCCTCCCCCTCTTCCTCAGGGGTTCCCCGAACTCCACGGGGAGGGACCCAATGGGAATCTCCAATTTGGGCTCTCTCTCTGCCTCACGTTTTGCCCTGAGTCTCTGCATCTGCTCCCATCAGCTGCCAGAGGAAGTCTCTCTGATGATGATTGGGCTAGGCACCGATCTACGACTATTTATTTATTGTATTGATGTTTTCCTGCATGTATGTCTGTGCTGAAGAGTCAGATCACCTGGAACTAAGTTACAGACAGTTGTGAGCTGTCATGTGGGTGCTGGGAATTGAACCCAGGTCCTCTGGAAGAGCAGCCAGAGCTCTCAACCGCTGAGCCATCTCTCCAGCCCAGGCACCGATCTATGAATACAGCAGAGTATCATTAGAAGTTATTTCATTGATTTTCTTTTTTAATCCTAGGTCTCTGGACTATCCAGCCTCTGATTTCTGCGCATCCAGGCAGTGTCGGGCATGGGCTCCCTCTCGTGGAGTGGGTCTCAATTTAGACCAGTCATTGGTCGGCCACGCCCACAAGTTCTGCACCTCCATCACCCCAGCACATCTTGTAGGTAGGACAGAGTGTAGGTCAAAGGTTCTGTGGTGACAGGGTTGGTGTCCCAGTCCCACCACTGGAAGCCTTGCCTGGTTACAGAAGATGGCCTGTCCAGGCTCCATATCCTCTACGGAGGAGTCTTTGACAGGGTCACCCTCGTAGATTCCTGGGAGTTTCCACCACACTAGGTTTCCATATCGCCCCCCCCCCATGCCCCCCAATTCCAATCTCTCTCCATATTCTCCCCCTCCCCCCACCCTCCACCAGACCCACCCTCTTCCCATCCCCACTCACCCTAGTCCACCTGCAAAATCTATTCTATTTCCCCTTCCTGGGGAGATCCATGCATCTTCCTGAGAGTCCTGCTTGTTACTTAGCCTCTCTGGGTCTGTGGGTTGTAGCATGATTGTCCTTTACAGCCAATGTCCACTTATGAGTGAGTACATAACATGCTTGTCTTTCTGGGTCTGGGTTACCTTGCTCAGAATGATATTTTTTTTTTCCTAGTTCCATTCATTTGCTTGCAAATTTTGTGGTTTTTTTTTTTTTTTTAAAGACAAGCTCATGCTATGTAGTCTAGGCTGAATTTGAACTCATCACATAGCCCAGATTGGCCTCCAACTCATGCTCCTCCGATCTCACCACCCAAGTGCTGGGAATCTTTCTGTTTTTAAATGGTGATAAGAAATCAATGCTATACTTAGTGTGTTTGACACCCAAGTAGATTTTTTAAATGTTTGAGTCAAGACCTGTGCAATCCAGGCTGGTCTTGAGCACGCTATATAGGCAAGGATGACCTTGAGCATCTGATCTTCTGGATCCTACTACCTCTGGAGTGCTAGGATTGTAGGTGTGCAATTTATTTAGTACTGGCTATCAAACCCAGGGAGGTGTGACTATTAGGTAGCCATGCTATCAATGGAGCTACATCTCTAGCCCCAAGTAGATATTTTATGTATTTATTATGTATACACTGTTCTATCTGCACGTATGCATGCACACCAGAAGAGGGCGCCAGATCTCATTACAGATGGTTGTGAGATGATTGTGAGCCACCATGTGGTGGCTGGGAATTGAACTCAGGACCTCTGGAAGAGCAGCCAGTGCTCTTAACCTCTGAGCCATCTCTCCAGTCCCTCCAAGTAGATATTTTTAAAAATTCTCTAAATGTCAAAATTGTTTTCAATAAAATAAAATAAAAAATAAACCAGGAAAGACACAGACAAGGAATATAATTTTAAAATTATTGAACTCTGTAGATGAATAAGCATGCTAGTATAGAAATGTATATGGTTAACAAATTTAAATTAATTACAGAACAAGAAATGTTAATGGATTTTAATTAATTTAATAATTACATTATTACATTTTAAAGAAGAAAGTGCAGTGACTCTTCATGTTGATATGAGTGATGAACAGTATTTTAATTTTCCTTTTGTAGAGTTTATTTCTTTTTGTGGGTAGTGTAAATGGGTATGTGTACCCATGCACACATTTGTGGAGAAAGGCATTGTCTTGCTTATCATTTTGTCTTGTCTAGACTGCTGGCCAGAGAATTCCAAGGATCTTTCTGCTCTCAACCCTGGGGTGGGAGTTGGGGATTCAAACCCAGGTCCACATGTCTCCATAGCAAACACTCCTATTGAGCCACAACCCCGCAGCCCTTAAATTTCATTTCAAAAAGTTTCTTTTAGGGGCTGGAGGGATGGCTCAGTGGTTAAGAGCACTTGTTGCTCTTCCAGAGGACCCAGGTTCAAGTCATCACGCAGGTCTAGTGGCTCGCAATTACCTGTGACTCGGTTTCAGGGGATCTGACACCTCTTTGGCCTCCAAAGGCACCTGCACCTGTGCATCTCCCATACACATAATTTATAAAAAAGTTTCTTTCATATGAAGCAGCAGATATATA